>NC_064615.1:717739940-718043869 GCF_023898315.1 Schistocerca nitens | reverse complement strand
CTCTTAGGAGAGGGAACCTGTATAAAGGGTCTACAAAGTTGTGCTGAAAATAATGCATCCAAATTTTTATGTGAAAATTCCTCAAGCTTTTTAAACAAAACAAACGTCATTAGCATTCTACATCATTATTTTTCATGTCTACATATTTGTCTCTCGACACAGTCATCCTGGTGACGAACACCTTTCTCTCAGCGAAAGATCAATTTGATACCTTTGCTATAGAATTTTTGACTTTGTTGACGAAGCCACATCACCACCACTGCTTTCACAGCTTCATCACTATCGAGTTGAAGTCCTCGGAGGTGTTCTTTAAGTTTTGGAAGCAGATGAAAATTGGATAGCGCCAAGTTGGGAATGTATGGAGGATGATCGATGGCAGTGAACCAAAGGCGTCGGATTGTTGCAGATTTAGCAGCGCTTGTGTGTGGTCTGGCATTGTCATGCTGAAGGAGAGGGAGCTCCATGTGTGGACGAACTCTTCGAAATATGCTTGCACTTTTCTGAGGGTCTCTCACGCACCGACGTAGTTACGTCAGATACCGCAATTCGGAGACCAATAGTGGCAGCCGGTTGCAATCTAAGTGAGCGGAGCGGAAAGTCAACCGAGTAATGTGCATGACATGTAATACCACAACCGACATTGAGAACAGAATGGAAAATTCGGAGGCATTACTTTTCAACACCCTCTCGTATATAAGGGAAAACAGCCTGAGGACAGTATTAGAGAGAGAGAGACAGATAGAGAGAGAGAGAGAGAGAGAGAGAGAGAGAGGAGAGATAAATAAAGATTAGATGGGAGATATAAGAGAAGAATTTGATGGAGCAACGTTATATCTAAGTGGAACCAAGGCTCATGGAGAAGACAACATTCCCGCAGAATTACTGAGATGCTTGGGAGAGCCAGTCATGACAGAACGGTTCCACCTGGTGAGCAAGATATATAAGACAAGCTTCCAGAAGAATGTAGTAATTGCTATTCCAATGGATATAGGTGCTGGTAGATATGAATAATATCGAACCTTCGGCTAAATAAGTTATTGTTGATAAATATTGACACAAATTATTAACCCAAGAAAAACTGGTAGAAGTCAATTTTGAGGAAGATAGTTTGGGTTCCGATGAAATGTAGGAACACGCGAGGCAATATTGTTCCTACGACTTTTCCTGGAAGATAGGTTGAAGAAAGGCTAACGTACATTTATAACCTTTGTAGATAAAATACGGTAGGAATAAAATACAGGTAGAGAACGGTTATTTACAAGTTGTACAGCAACCAGACTGCAGCTACACTCCTGGAAATTGAAATAAGAACACCGTGAATTCATTGTCCCAGGAAGGGGAAACTTTATTGACACATTCCTGGGGTCAGATACATCACATGATCACACTGACAGAACCACAGGCACATAGACACAGGCAACAGAGCATGCACAATGTCGGCACTAGTACAGTGTATATCCACCTTTCGCAGCAATGCAGGCTGCTATTCTCCCATGGAGACGATCGTAGAGATGCTGGATGTAGTCCTGTGGAACGGCTTGCCATGCCATTTCCACCTGGCGCCTCAGTTGGACCAGCGTTCGTGCTGGACGTGCAGACCGCGTGAGACGACGCTTCATCCAGTCCCAAACATGCTCAATGGGGGACAGATCCGGAGATCTTGCTGGCCAGGGTAGTTGACTTACACCTTCTAGAGCACGTTGGGTGGCACGGGATACATGCGGACGTGCATTGTCCTGTTGGAACAGCAAGTTCCCTTGCCGGTCTAGGAATGGTAGAACGATGGGTTCGATGACGGTTTGGATGTACCGTGCACTATTCAGTGTCCCCTCGACGATCACCAGTGGTGTACGGCCAGTGTAGGAGATCGCTCCCCACACCATGATGCCGGGTGTTGGCCCTGTGTGCCTCGGTCGTATGCAGTCCTGATTGTGGCGCTCACCTGCACGGCGCCAAACACGCATACGACCATCATTGGCACCAAGGCAGAAGCGACTCTCATCGCTGAAGACGACACGTCTCCATTCGTCCCTCCATTCACGCCTGTCGCGACACCACTGGAGGAGGGCTGCACGATGTTGGGGCGTGAGCGGATGACGGCCTAACGGTGTGCGGGACCGTAGCCCAGCTTCATGGAGACGGTTGCGAATGGTCCTCGCCGATACCCCAGGAGCAACAGTGTCCCTAATTTGCTGGGAAGTGGCGGTGCGGTCCCCTACGGCACTGCGTAGGATCCTACGGTCTTGGCGTGCATCCGTGCGTCGCTGCGGTCCGGTCCCAGGTCGACGGGCACGTGCACCTTCCGCCGACCACTGGCGACAACATCGATGTACTGTGGAGACCTCACGCTCCACGTGTTGAGCAATTCGGCGGTACGTCCACCCGGCCTCCCGCATGCCCACTATACGCCCTCGCTCAAAGTCCGTCAACTGCACATACGGTTCACGTCCACGCTGTCGCGGCATGCTACCAGTGTTAAAGACTGCGCTGGAGCTCCGTATGCCACGGCAAACTGGCTGACACTGACGGCGGCGGTGCACAAATGCTGCGCAGCTAGCGCCATTCGACGGCCAACACCGCGGTTCCTGGTGTGTCCGCTGTGCCGTGCGTGTGATCATTGCTTGTACAGCCCTCTCGCAGTGTGCGGAGCAAGTATGGTGGGTCTGACACACCGGTGTCAATGTGTTCTTTTTTCCATTTCCAGGAGTGTATAATAGGCGTACGAGGTGAATGGGAAACTAGCTGGGAAGGACTGATACAAGGTTGTAATCTACACTTGATTTTATTCAATCTGTAGCAGAGCAAGCTGCGAAAGGAATCAAGAAGAAATTTAGAAAGGGAAAGTTCAGGGAGAAGAAATAAAATCTTTCATGTTTGCTAAAAACTTTTCTGTCAGAGACGGCAAAGGACTTGCAAGAGCATCTGGGTGGAACAGATAGTGTCACGAAATGAGACTGTAAGACGAATATCAACTAAAGTAAAACAAGGGTAAAAAGGTAATGGAATGTAGATGAATCAGCTCAACTGATGCTGAGGGAATTACATTAGGAAATGTGAAACTGAAAGTAGTAGACTGGTTTTGCTATCTGTGGGGGGGGGGGGGGGGGGGTTAGATGATAGCTGAAGACTATAGGATAAAATGAAGATGCAATAACGCGAAAAGCATTTCGGAGAAAGCGTAATTTCAAAACAGAGTAATTTGTTCTTATGTTAATTTGTTAGGCAGTCTTTATCAAAGTAAGTCAGTTTGTTACATGTTCCACAGCTCATTTGAATGATTCTTTTATCGAAATGAGGTGTAATCAGACATTTTACAGGGCGTGTACACGTGATTAGTGTTAACGTAGCTGAACATATTTATTTGAGCGCTACTGATACAACTACACCTAAAAACTAGGGTTTTTTTTACAGACTACCAGTTTATCAATTAAAAAAACTGTCCCTGGAATTGTAGGAGTTGTCCAGGAGAAATGATTTTAGATTTGATTTTAAATTTTTTTTGCTACCTGTCAGATATCTTACGTTATTTGGAAAATGATTGTTTCTACATATCGAACTCCTTTGCGAGCTTCTAACAACTTTTTTCCTGTAGTGTTGTAGGATAGACATCACTATTCTTCTCAAATTGTCATGGATTATTTATGACTGATTTTATTTGCGAATATATGTATTGTGATGGTGCACAATGCGCCTAACTTTACGAACAAGTGCCTACATGACAACTGCGGATGACCTTTTATGCAATTAGTACTTTCTTTTTAAGTGATGAGTTACCCCAGAGAAATATTCCATACGACATTATTGGGTGGGAATATGCAAAATATATCAGAAGAACAATATGTTTGCTTTCAAGATTACCTATTTATACGAAGAACAACAGTGGCTCATTTTAATTGTTTGTCTGGAGTGTAGCTTTGTACGAAAGTGAAACGTGGGTGACCAGCGGTTCAGACAGGAAGAGAATAGAAACTTTTGAACTGCGGTGCTACAGAATAATGCTGCAAATTACGTGGGTGGATGAAATAACTGAAGAGGAGGTACTCATTCGAATATGGCATACCATAACATGACTAAAAGAAGGGATCGGACACATTGAGAGACGTCAAAGGTTCATCAGTTTGGTAATGGAAGTAACTGTCGAGACAAAAAATTTGGTGGGACATCTAGGCATCAATACAGTAAGCAAATTTAAATGGATGTAGGAAGCAGTAGTTATTCAGAGATGAAGAGGCTTGCACAGAACACCATAGTGAGTTAAATCAACCCAGTCTTTGAACAACGCTACAACAACGACACAATGAAAGTGAGTATACCATCCACCGACTTCCATTTAATTGACCGGCTAGGTTTGTAATAGATACGTGTGTGTGTCAAAGAACAGACTCTGTTAACAATCCATATCTGTATGTGCATATAAATATCACAAGTATAGGGGGGCACACAGCGATAACAACAATGGTCTCCATTGCCCTTTGTCCCATAATCATTGTTGAGAAAATACAAGTAATGCTGCGAACATTAGGTGATGAATTTAATAATTTAGTCGACTGCAATGTAAGGATGCAGACAGTGTGACATGGAAGTTTGGGTCGATCTGGGTAGCGTGCACAGATAGCCGAAGTAGTTAGGCTACCGCTGGTGATAAGTGGGAAACCCGGGTTCGAGTCCCTGTCTGGCACAATTTTTTATATGTAACTGTTGGGTAGTAGATCTATACCTAACACAGCTGATGTCAACGAATTCAGAGGCAGCGAATTAATTTCGAAGATGTCAGCCGCTGTTTTCCTGAATTTTCTTCGAATCAAAGAAACTATTTTACTACAAAAACTTGCGACAGTTAAGGTACCCCATTCAACAAGTGGTGTTGTATTATGATGTCTTGAAGATATTCAAATATACATAGCTCTTTTTTATTTTATACGAGATAGAAACGCGTGTATATGAAAGTTTGTGCAGTATTGTCATGCCTAAACACTCTAATCTCCCGGCACTATCTGTTGGGTTCTTTTTTAAATTCTATTTTGTGTGTAGTTTGTTGAGCCAAGATTCCTTAGGTATCAGTGCTGTACTTACGTGGACATCGCAAAATAATCTGGAAGCATTGTTCAACAAATTTATATTGTAATTTCTCTGTACATATGAATTTATATTTGTGTAACGCTATTGCCAATAAGATTCAATAAAACGAAGCCAAATTTGTGCGTCCCACGCATATTAAATCACATTAAGTCCGGTGTAATAAGGTTATGGTTTGACGTTCGTTAAACAACGATGCTGTTGTTGTTGTGGTCTTCAGTCCTGAGACTGGTTTGATGCAGCTCTCAATGCTACGCTATCCTGTGCAAGCTTCATCATCTCCAAGTACCTACTGCAGCCTACAGCCTTCTGAATCTGCTTTGTGTATTCACCTCTTGGTCTCCCTCTACGATTTTTACCCTGCACGCTGCCCTCCAATACTAACTTGGTGACCCATTGATGCCTCAGAACATGTCCTACCAACCGATCCCTTCTTCTAGTCAAGTTGTGCCACAAATTCCTCTTCTCCCCAATTCTACTCAGTACCTCCTCATTAGTTACGTGAACTGCCTATCTAAGCTTCAGCATTCTTCTGTAGCACCACATTTCGAAAGTTTCTTTCTCTTCTTGTCCAAACTATTTATCGTCCATGATTCATGTCCATATATGGCTACACTCCATACAAGTACTTTCAGAAAGGACTTCCTGCCATTTAAATCTATACTCGATGTTAACAAACTACTCTTCTTCAGAAATTATTTTCTTGCCATTGCCATTTTACATTTTATGTCCTCTCTACTTCGACCATTATCAGTTATTTTGCTCCCCAAATAGCAAAACTCATCTACTACTTTAAGTGCCCCGTTTCCTAATCTAATTCCCTCAGCATCAGCTGATCTAATTAGACTACATTCCATTTTCCTCGTTTAGCTTTTGTTGATGGTCATCTCATATATTCCTTTTAAGTTGCTGTCCATTCTGTCGAACTGCTCTTCCAGGTCCTTTGCTGTCTTTGACATAATTACAATGTCATCGGCAAACCTCAAAGTTTTTACTTCTTCTCCATGTATTTTAATTGCTACTCCGAATTTTTCTTTTGTTTCCTTTTCTGCTTGATCAATATATATATATATATATATATATATATATATATATATATATATATATATATATATATATGTATATATGTATATATATATGTATGTGTATATATATATATATATATATATATATATATATATATATATATGTGGAATAAAATTGGCGATAGGCTACAACCTTGTCTCGCTCCCTTTCCAACCACTGCTTCTCTCTCATGCCCCTCGAATCTTATAACTGGCATCTGGTTTCTGTACAAATTGTAAATAGCCTTTCGCTGCCTGTATTTAACCCCAGCATCCTTCAGAATTTGAAAGGGTATTCCAGTCAACATTATCAAAAGCTTTCTCTAAGTCTACAAATTCTAGAAACGTATGTTTGCCTTTTCTTAATGTATCTTCTAAGATAAGTCGTAGGGTCAGTATTGCCTCACGTGTTCCCATATTTCTACGGAATCCAAACTGATATTCCGCAAGGTCGGCTTCTACCAGTTTTTTCGGCTTCTACCAGTTTTTCCATTCGTCATTTCTTAAGCTATCTTCTAAGATAAGTCGTAGTGCTCAGAGCCATTTGAATTTTGATAGTTCGGTAATTTTCACACCTGTCAACACCTGCTTTCTTTGGGATTGGAATTATTATATTCTGAGTATAACGAAGAGTGTGAGGTGAGCCACATGAGTTCCAAAAGAAATCCGTTGGAATTCGATTACTCGATAAATAGTACAATTCTCAAGGCTGTCAATTCAACTAAGTACCTGGGTGTAAAAATTACGAACTACTTCAGTTGGAAAGACCACATAGATAATATTGTGGGGAAGGCGAGCCAAAGGTTGCGTTTCATTGGCAGGACACTTAGAAGATGCAAGTCCACTAAAGAGACAGCTTACACTACACTCGTTCGTCCTCTGTTAGAATATTGCTGCGCGGTGTGGGATCCTTACCAGGTGGGATTGACGGAGGACATCGAAAGGGTGCAAAAAAGGGCAGCTCGTTTTGTATTATCACGTAATAGGGGAGAAAGTGTGGCAGATATGATACGCGAGTTGGAATGGAAGTCATTAAAGCAGAGACGTTTTTCATCACGGCGAGATCTATTTACGAAAATTCAGTCACCAACTTTTTCTTCCGAATGCTAAAATATTTTGTTGAGCCCAACCTACATAGGTAGAAATGATCATCAAAATAAAATAAGAGAAATCAGAGCTCGAACAGAAAGGTTTAGGTGTTCGTTTTTCCCACGCGCTGTTCGGGAGTGGGATTGGTAGGGAGATAGTATGATTGTGGTTCGATGAACCCTCTGCCAAGCACTTAAATGTGAATTGCAGAGTAATCATGTAGATGTAGATGTAGATGAGGGTATTTCGCCTGTCTCATACGTCTTGCTCGCCAGATGGTAGAATTTTGTCAGGGCTGGCTCTCCCAAGGCTATCAGTAGTTCTAACGGAATGTTATATACTCCCGGGGCCTTGTTTCGACTTAGGTCTTTCAGTGCTCTGTCAAATTCTTCAAGCAGTGTCATATCTCCCATTTCATCTTCACCTACGTCCTCTTCCATTTGCATAACATTGCCCTCGAGTACATGACCCTCTATATACTCCTTCCACCTTTCTGCCTTCCCTTCTTTGTTTAGAACTGGTTTTCCATCTGACCTTTTGATATTCATGCATGTGGTTCTCTTTTCTCCAAATACGATATACACTCTAATAATTTTAAAAAATTTGAAAAAAACGGTGCAACATTGCGGAATTCTCCGAATTCCGAATGGGTTCAAAATGGCTCTGAGCACTGTGGGACTCAACTTCTGAGGTCATCAGTCCCCTAGAACTTAGAACTACTTAAACGTAACTAACCTAAGAACATTACATATATCCATGCCCGTGGCAGGATTCGAACCTGCGACCGTCGCAGTCGCGCGGTTCCAAACGGTAGGGCCTAGAACCGCTTGGCCGCCCCGGCCGGCTTCCGAATGGGACAGAAATTGGTACGTGTTATGTACATTTAGTGAAAAATAAATGATTACAATTTCAGAAAAATTGGATTAGGTATTCGAGAGAAAGAGGTTCGCGTTAGTTGGCTGCAGGTAAGCAAGCGAGTGAATGGATCTGCAAAGCGCTGTCGTTGGGCATTCTCGGGCAGCAGCAATAGCGCAATGAACAGCAGACGCATGCTGACGTTCGCCGCGTCACAAATGGTGACCACATTGAGCACTTCTACTGTGAATTGGAGCAATAGAGTGTCCACTGGTATGTGTTTGTTTTCTGTACTAGTCTCAGTTTTCGCGCAATTCTTAGCTTTCGTGCAGTCTTCTTATGAATACCTCGATGCATTTCTGAATAATCTTGTATATCCAAGTATGTAGGACGCTTCACGCTGATGTGACGTTCGTTGCGCATTGTAATTTTTAGCGGTCAGCAGTTTACGTTGAGAACTTTAGAGATCATTGAATTTTCGCCGCATATATTTTCACGGTCAGCCCTCGAAGTATGGGCGATTGCTCGTGAAACGGCCGGTGCACGTAGCTGCAGTGTCGGGGGAGGGGGTGGGGGGCGGGTGCGCCGCGTGGCCGGTGCGGGGGCGGCCGTGTCCGGCGCGTGCGTGCTGGGGCGGCGCTGCCCGCGCCCCGCCGTGGCTCCGCCAGTGCCGCCGGCGGCCTGCACCCGAGCGTCAGCCGCAGCGGCAGCGGCAGCCACAGCCACAGCGACGGCCGCCGACGTCGACGTCGACGCCGCACAGTGCGGGCGCTCATTGCTCCTCTGCAAGCGTGCTCCCCGACACCGCAACGTAAGTACTCATCGCCCCCTCGTTCACACGCTCTCAAACGCGGTCGCTGTGACTTTGTATAATGGAGTTATGAACCGCTACCCAATTCCATCTCGTTTCTGACACATATGGAAGCTTCCTGCGTACAGGATGTTTCAAAGTCTTTGCATCAGACGTCTTGGTCTGATAGATAGGGAACAATTTTTGTTAGAGACAAAATGTTCTCTAAGCTTGCCGGCGACGCCAGTCGTCTTTTATTACTCATTATGCCCCTGAGAGGCGGCAGGGCGTAGGTAATACGCGACGCCCGTATGCAATGTGTGTTGCCTAAAACCCAGTCATTTTCTGCACGTGAAAGGTGGTAGGTTGAACAAAGCTGAAGCTTTTGATTTGCTTCTAAAATATGTTTATCTGCTTGCAGACTCTCATTGTTGCAAATAACCCTTTCAATGTACCGGAGGACGTAGTAAGCAGATGCAGATACACCACACCTTATCAGTATAGCCTGCTAGCTCAATGAAATCCCATCGTCCTAGGACAGCTAAATCCAATAAAAAGACGCTGGGAAGTGTCAGCGCATATTTTCTCTCTAACAGACGTTGTATTTCATGACGTTGTCTATCACTAGTAGACGTTTGATCCAAAGACTTTGAAATATGATGTATAAGAGGTGAATATGATACATCGGGATTAATTATCCGTGAAATGTGCGAAGATTATCCGGCAAGTAGGGTGGTAAATAGTATGACGGGGGTGGTGTTAGGGGTTGGGGTGGGAAGGATGGGGAGGAGGGAGGCGGGACCATCGATCAGTATGTTCTCGTTTCCCAGCTATAGTCGTTTAAAATAAATGCTGCAAATGAAAATACTTCCAAATGTAATTTTTTCTGTAATACAGTTTTTATTGGCAAAAAATCTCGAAGCTGTTGCCATTCATCTCGAAATTCGTGTTGTGTACGGACCGAACGTGATAAGTGACGGTTTTGTGTGTCAATGGCGTCGGTTGTTTAAGAGTGGAAGCACGAATGTTCACGATGATAGCAGAAGTGACCGTCCGCCCGTGTAGCCAACAACAAACCGATTTTCCAAAACAATGGTGAAAAGCGGCGTTCTGCGATGTCTCAACTGTCGGACAATTGAAGGGGTTGGTCGAAGAAGGTAGTGACCCTCGGTTTAGTAACCGGCCCCCTCCCACCACCTCATTCTTTACACAACAGGACGCCCATACATAAAACAGCTTCAAAGCTCTGATTACAAATGAGTAAAATATTTGCCGTTAGGCGTGCAGAATCTTTATGGTTGAAGGTATTGCAGCTTTTCATCCATAACAATGTTTATGACGTTGTATCTCCTGAACTATGAGCCAGACAATGATATATTGCTGGTACATTCAGTGTTATACGTGGACACTGGCTGTAGCGTTAGTAGTAAAGAAGAAATAAATTAAAACGTCGTGCCTGATGACGAAGTCTTACAGCATGAACGGCGAAAATGTGGTAAACTTTTTCCTTTCATTCTTTTCGTGTGGGGTGCCATGGAGAAAAAGTTTCGTAAATGTTTGAAATTACGTCTAAAGTATTTTGAACGTAGCTGAGTTCTCTCGTTCTCAAATACTGAATGACTACAGTCCGGTTAATTTGTGCGCAATGAGTTGCACTGCCTTGTGACATATACATAGTTTCTTACTGGAATACTTGTTGCCTTAAAACTTTAAGATAACATTTTACCTAGTAATGAATAGATCATGATAGCATTTTAAATTTTTAAAAGCAGTCAATAATTACATGAAATAATGAAAATTAAATGTTTGTTGCCCCCTGGAAGCCGCTAGATAGATAACATGCAACGAGTACCGTGCACCTTGTTCCTCTTTAGTAATATAGGTTAACCTAATCACATAATCTGTCTTGTTTTGGAATGCATCACATGCTGTTAACAAACAGTTCCTCATTTTCCGATGGGAAACATTGTCAACTACACATTATAAATAGCTTTGTCTTATATTTATGTTCTTGTATTTGAACTGAATCAAACTCGTAAAATGCAGTACCGGTACCTCAACATAGGCTCTCAAGCGTTAGCACTTTCTTTCGCCGACTCCTTCAACTTTCTCCAGATTTTTTGAACTGATTTTGCACGATATTGTAGCCAAACAATAGAGGTACCTCAAATCACTTGACCTTTCTGCTCCAAAACCCACTGCGGAAGGATTTTGTATACAGGGAATTTGTCAGCTCGTTAAAAGATTTGATAAATGTTTAAACTTGAGTGGTGATTATGTAGAGATGTAATACTACGTTGTACTTTGAATATTTTTTCTCGTGAATTTGCATCAATTTCTCCAGTATTTTATTTACAGGTTAGCGGAAGTAACATTCCGGATACCACTAGTGTTAATGAAAATAATTGTCATATGAGAGGCGCTCATCTGTCAGGATAACGGGTGACGGTAATGACAATACACAGTATGTTTTGTAGAAGGACTGGCGGAAGGCATAGACGCACTTCCGACGTCGTGGTCATGAGGGGTGGGACATGTGCTCGACTGGAGAGAGCAGTTGTAGAAATCGGCAACGCCCTCGTTAAAATAATGACAAGTTATTTATAAGACCCAACGACATCCTTAATCAGGATAACAGGACGAAATTTTAACCCCGTTCCTTCCGAATGATAGTGCTCTGTCTTAACCGCCACACCACTTAATTTACTCGCACGGTTAAGCAGAGGTTGATTCTTAATTGCTTTGCTATAGCTCGCTATAATATGATGTGTGTCGACTGATCCACAAGAATACTAAAATTTCTAAGTGCCTATTCTTAAGTGTTTAATTCAAAAATGCAAATATTACATATTCAAACATTCTTCTATCAACCAAAAGTAGTTGTCGTGGCAAAATATCAGTATTTCAAATTGTGTTTAAATTCTCTTGTAGTTCGCTAGAGAGGTGGTCGAACATTTGTTCGTTGCATAATTTGCTCACCTAACTTGCTCAAGCAATTTTTGTGTTTAAGAAGGCTATTATTACGTTAAAATTCTGATTTTTTTTTTTTTTTTGTGATGAACTTCAGTACTGACTAACTGATTGTGAGCCTGTTGTCAGTATTCTTAGATGCTGAAAAGCACTGCGCCAGAGCTTTGAGGATATACAGCACATGTAACCGTTTCTGCATGTTCATTATGCAAACATCACTTTCCGTTGTGGTTGCATAATGACAAAAGAATGTTATTCCACGTAATGTTATCGAATGGAAGCAAGCAAAGCAATGCTAACATTCTTTCTGAGTATCTTGATTGCCGAACTCAGCAGTTACATGTATAGAAAAAGTCACTGAATTTAACAGTGTAACAAAATTAATAATCAAATTCATAAGATATTCTTAATTTGAAAATTACTTCCCATTTCCTCCTTCATCATTTTATGTCGTTATTGTTGAGGTTATATATACATATGATAGCCATAAAGAACTCAGTGGATAAATTATAAAATCTTGTCAAGAGATATGTACACTGACCAGATTCCAATTCTTGAAAGTTCATTAAGCTCCTCAAA
The DNA here is from genome assembly GCF_023898315.1 of Schistocerca nitens. NCBI lineage: Eukaryota > Metazoa > Arthropoda > Insecta > Orthoptera > Acrididae > Schistocerca > Schistocerca nitens. The sequence continues at coordinate 718,031,446 of NC_064615.1, read as the reverse complement.
TGTTTAACGTCGATGAATACAAACATATTCCCGTGGCCGTTAGTTCGAGCCCGAACGCTGTGATGTATTTATAAGCTTGTTCGTGGGGTACTCGGTCAGTGCGTTCTCGTTCCTCTACCTACATGTTCAGAATGAGCGCCTCTTTATCTGGTCTGATACAACAATAATGGTCAAATAACGGTTCATTTCTCTCTCTCTCTCTCTCTCTCTCTCTCTCTCTCTCTCTCTCTCATCTATCTAGTGTTGAAACATTTATTTCACTGTGACCAAAGTTTTGTGTCATATCATCATATAAATCTCATGCAGCTATCTGTTAACAGAAACACAACAGCTCACTTCTTCATAGTCCTGCAATCTTGGGTTTTCTTAACGTGGAGATTGACCTCTAACTGGTGCGTTAACCCTGCACACCAATACTCCACCCAGTCTTAGCGAGCCCTCACTTCGCTCTTCATTGTCAACGTTCCTTACATTTTAACTACAACGTCTTCAGCCACTTACGACATATTGAACCACTCACGGTCTCGTCCAGTAAATCTATCTGAGCTGTCGGTAAACGACGTGTTTCACAAATTCTAAACCGAACCACTCTCAACACCTCAAACGGTGACGCATCCATTGCATTTATATTCACAAATACTAGAGGATATTCGTACCAAGTCTATATTCCTAGCCAAATCAAAAAACACTGGGGAGATGCACGTGCAAAGTGCCAGCTCACCGTAGTATTACTTAATTTTACTGTCGAAATTTTCTGTTAGAGTTCAAAACAGCTTCATCTTTAATAAGCCGCATATCACTTTAAAGAACAAACAAATTGACCATTACCGGGAGCACGCCACTAACGCAACAGCTTATCTAAGTGGTCTTTACCTCGTCCACTGTGATGAGTCGTCGTCCACAAACGCAACAGGAAGCACGGCACAAACAGTGGCACTGTTCCGTAAATGAAGCGCGTTACGCAACCCACATTCCAGCTTCAGGCGATCGTGTTATCGGGGTACAACAGAAACCGTTTGACCAATAACATACATTGCTTCCTATTCCTTTCTTTTTTAACATTTCCCAGCAACATTTCACACAAACTTTAATGCTCGTTTCAGACTGTGCAGTATTATTATATACAGCCTAGTGTTTTGTGATAGCATGCACTATAATAAATGTGCAACATCTGTTTCCATTGCCGAAAATTAATTAGTTAACAAGTGTAGTTTTTCACGAAAGACGTCACGATAAAGGAAAAAAAAGGAAGAATCAGACAGGAACCAGATTTTTCATCTGCGACTAATCGTAATTACATAGCATGTGCACTTCCGGCATGTTGATGGTGCACAGCCATACATAGAGAGGCCGTTACATGCAGGCCCAGCCTCCAGAGAGGTATTTCTCTGCAAAACTTACGGACGAGATAGATAAACTAAGATAACATATTAACAATTCGGTGGAAATGAATAGAAGTGCTGGAGCATGTTGCTAGAGGTCTCCCAGTAGTGTCCAAAAATCTGAACGTCACGTGGTGAGAGACCAGCGTGACTATAGCGCCAAATGGGGCTGGCCCCGCAACATAAGGCAGTTGAATGAGCTGGAAAAGACAGTACGTGTCAACCAGTCAGTAGTTGCGTGGTAACGCAATGGCAAGTTTCCCTTCGACGCCCACAGCGGTTGCACGGGATGTGGCGACCCAGTCGTGAGTGCCCGCTGAGCCACGTCGACGTCGTAAGGCCGTTATGGCAAGACAGGAAAACTGCGTAAGAAGGCCAGATCTACCAAGCAAAACTTAATATATAAAGATGTTTCAGGCAGTCGAAAGACGCACTGACGTAATGTAATTTTCTTTTACCTGCAAATAAGAAAATACTTCATGTAGTTTCCAGAACACTAAGATGTAGCCGGCCGCGGTGGTCCAGCGGTTCTTGGCGCTCAGTCCGGAACCGAGCGACTGCTGCGGTCGCAGGTTCGAATCCTGCCTCGGGCATGGATGTGTGTGATGTCCTTAGGTTAGTTAGGTTTAAGTAGTTCTAAGTTCTAGGGGACTGATGACCACAGATGTTAAGTCCCATAGTGCTCAGAGCCATTTGAACCATTTGAACTAAGATGTAGTGTCTTTTTTGCGCCATCTTCCGAGTAGATACGATGGCAGGCGACTATCTCGAGATGTGCCTGCTATTACTGACTCCCGTAAATTCAAGAATAGCACTTACGAATGTTTTACTCCATCCTGTGCAACAACACGCAGTCTGAAGTTAGGTGCTCTGTTTTATAGTAGTAGACGTATGTTGGTAGGAAGATACTTTGCAAGCACCTACTGGTATGAGTTCAGAAATTTTTGATGCAAATGTGTGTAGGGAGAACTGCTTACACGATGAGCCAAAGCATTATGATCACCTGATTAATAGTTTGTTTGCCCGTCTTTGGAACGAAATACGTCACTGATTCTGCGTAGCAGGCATCCGACAGTTTGTTGGTAGGTTTGAGGAGGTATGTGGTATAAAATGCCTTCACACAGGTCATGTAATTCGTGTCAATAACAGGCCGCTAGCCGCACGGCATAGCCGCGCGGTCTAGGGACCCTTGGCACGGTTCGCGCGGCTTCTCCACGTCGAAGGTTCGACTCCTCCCTCGGGCATGGGTGTATGTGTTGTCCTTAGCGTAAGTTAGTCTAAGTTAGATTAAGTAGTGTGTAAGCCTAGGAACCGATGACCTCAGCATTTGATCCCATAGGAACTTACCACCAAACATGCTGCTGATCTTGCATAGGCGGAGATGACGTCCTATAGCGCCCCAGAAGGGTTCCTTAGGATTTACATCAGGCGTATTTGGTAGCCGAGACATCAACCTTAGTTCACTATAATGTTTCTCAAACCACTGTGGCACGGTTCTGGCTTGGAGGTACGGACAATTACACTACTGAAAGGGACATATTCGTCGTGGAAGAGATCAAGCATGAACGGATGCAGGTGGTTGCAGCTGTCACCGTGTATTAGATTACTACCACAAGTCCCACGCAAGCACAGAAGGATGTATGCCATAGCACAATGTCCCATCATCCTGCATCCGTGGAGCGCTGCACGTTTCGAGCCGTCGTTCACCTCGATAACGGGGCTTGTGAAGACGACCATCGCCCCAGTGTAGCAAAAATGTAATACATGCGAAGAGTCATTGATAGACAGTCGAATCCTAAAGGTCTCGTGCCCACTGAAATCGTAATTGACGATGTCGTTGGGTCAACATATGAACACGTAGGAGTGGTCTGCTGTGGAGCTCCATGTTCAACAATTTACGATGAACAGTGTGCTCCGGAACACTTGTGCGTGCACCGGCATTGTGCTCTTTCGGCAGAGATGCCACAGATCACCATCTATCCTACAGACAAACCTCCGAGCCCCACATTCTGTGAAGAGTCGTGGACGTTAAACCATTTAACGCCCAGTTGTAGTTTCACTGTCCTTCTACCTCTTTCCGTAGATGCTCACGACAGTATCACGTGAACATTCGACCAGCTTCGGCGTTTTCTGGATACGCATCCACAGGCTGCGCGTAATAATAATCTGTCAATGTCGCTTATCTCAATGGATTTCCCTATTTACAGCCCGTATCTTGGCTAGGGTGATCCCCATACGTCACTGCTGCGCTTACATACTCATCATAGCGCATCACACGTCCACAGTGTCACCAGGGGGCATTCAACGTCGCGTTGGGCGGTGGCCATAATGTTTTGGCTTAGCAGTGTATGCCTTCCTGACATGACTCACAAACGTGAAGAAAGAAAAGAAAAGAATATGAAGGTTTAACATGTCGTCGATGAAGAGGCCTTTAGAGACAACACGAATTCGGATGGGTCAAGGAAGAGAAGGACGTTGGCAGTGTGCTATTGATAGGAGCCATTCCGACATTCACCGTAATCGGCATAGGGAAACCACGGTAAACCAGCTCTGGTTCCTGTCTAGTGTGCTAATCACACCACAAACATGAGCCTCATAAATGACTCTCCTGTGTGCGGATGCATCAACAATAGAACTACGCCATGACATTCGAGAGTCGTTCCTTCATCCACCACGACCTTTAGATCCCGTTCTGAATGAGCCAAATTCTGTAGGATGCATTAACTATTAGCTATTGTTTAAAGCAATAATCAGTTTTCATAAGGAGTATAATAAAATGAACATATGCGTTACTTAAACAATGAGAAAACTGCTGCTCAGAAATTGCTTGCTTTGTAATCTTATGGCTGTTACACTAAAGAAACTACTTCCGTGTTCTCTGACCGAGCGGGGTAGCACAGCGGCTAGCATACTGGACTCACATTTTTTTAAATTTTTTTTTATTTATTTATTGTTCCGTGGGACCACATTTAGGAGAAGTCTCCATGGTCATGGAACGAGTCAATACATGAAATTATAACACGATTGTAGAAACAGATGAAATGAAATATAAGAAACATATTCAGGCGACAAGTCGTTAGTTTAAATAAAGAAAATCAAGAATGTAACAATGGAATTTGCTTAATTTTTTAGCTCTTCCAGGAGCTCCTCGACAGAATAGAAGGAGTGAGCCATGAGGAAATTCTTCAGTTTAGACTTAAAAGTGTTTGGGCTACTGCTAAGGTTTTTGAGTTCTTGTGGTAGCTTATTGAAAATGGATGCAGCAGAATACTGCACTCCTTTCTGCACAAGAGTCAAGGAAGTGCATTCCACATGCAGATTTGATTTCTGCCTAGTATTAACAGAGTGAAAGCTGCTAACTCTTGGGAATAAGCTAATATTGCTAACAACAAACGACATTAAAGAAAATACATACTGTGAGGGCAATGTCAAAATTCCCAGACTATTGAATAGGGGTCGACAAGAGGTTTTCGAACTTACACCATACATAGCTCGAACAGCCCGTTTTTGAGCCAAAAATACCCTTGTTGAATCAGAAGAATTACCCCAAAAAATAATACCATATGACATAAGCGTATGAAAATATGCGAAGTATACTACTTTTCGTGTTGAAATGTCACTTATTTCAGATACTGTTCTAATGGTAAATAAAGCGGCATTTAGTTTCTGAACAAGATCCTGAACATGGGCTTTCCACAACAGCTTACTATCTATCCATACGCCTAGGAACTTGAACTGTTCCGTCTCGCTTATAACATGCCCATTCTGTCTGATTAAAATGTCAGTTCTTGTTGAATTGTGAGTTAGAAACTGTAAAAACTGAGTCTTACTGTGATTTAGCATCAAATTATTTTCCACAAGCCACGAACTTATATCATGAACTACATTATTTGATAATGTTTCAATATTACACACGAGACCCTTCACTACCAAGGTGGTGTCATCAGCAAACAGAAATATTTTTGAATCACCTGTAATACTAGAAGGCATATCATTTATATAAATAAGAAACAGCAGTGGCCCCAGCACTGACCCTTGGGGAACGCCCCATTTAACAGTGCCCCATTGGGACTGAACATCATTACCACTCTCAATATTGCGGAGGATTACCTTCTGCTTTCTGTTCTTAAAGTGGGAGGCGAACCAATTGTAAGCTACTCCCCTTACTCCATAATGGTCCAACTTCTGCAGTAATATTTTGTGGTCAACACAGTCAAAAGCCTTCGTTAAATCAAAGAAAACACCTAACGTTCGCAACCGTTTATTTAATCCGTCCAAAACCTCACAGAGAAAAGAGACTATAGCATTTTCAGTTGTTAAGCCATTTCTAAAACCAAACTGTACATTTGACAGCAAATTATGTGAATTTAAATGCTGCAGTAACCTTGTATATACAACCCTCTCGATAACTTTAGCAAACACCGATGGCATAGAAATAGGTCTATAATTATCAACATTATCCCTGTCTCCCTTTTTATAAAGTGGCTTCACTACCGAGTACTTTAATCGGTCAGGAAACCGACCACTCCTAAAGGAAAAGTTACAGATATGGCTAAGTACTGAGCTAACATACGTGGAACAATACTTCAGTATTCTGCTAGATACCCCGTCATATCCATGAGAGTTCTTGGTCTTTAGTGATTTAATTATTAACTCAATCTCCCTCTTGTCAGTATCATGGAGGAGCATTTCAGGTAACAGTCTCGGAACACTTTTTTCTAAGAGCGCTATATGATTCCCTGTTGGGACTAGGTTTCTATTTAGTTCACCTGCTATATTCAGAAAGTGATTATTAAGTACTGTACATATATGCGACTTATCAGTAACACGGACATCCCCACTACGCACTGATTCTATATTCTCGATCTGTCTCTGCAGACCAGCCACTTCCTTTACGACTGACCGTATGGTTTTAATTTTATCCTGAGACTTAGCTATTCTATCTGCATACCACATACTTTTTGCCTTCCTAATAACTTTTTTAAGCACCTTACAATACTGTTTGTAATGGGCTGCTGCATTTAGATTGTGACTGTTTCTAACGTTTTGATATAATTGCCACTTTGTTCTACAAGATATTCTTATCCCTTTAGTCAGCCACCCAGGCTGCCTGTTTGTGCTAGTACCCTGTTTTGAACGTTCTAACGGAAAGCAACTTTCAAAGAGCACGAGAAAAGTCTTGAGGAAAGCATTATATTTATCGTCTACTGTATCAGCACTATAAACATCTTGCCACTCTTGTTCCTTGATAAGGTTTACAAAAGTCTGTACAGCAACTGGATCAGCTTTCCTAAAAAGTTGGTAACTACATTTAACATGTGTTGCAGCACAAAAATCTTTTAGACTTAAAATTTGTGCATCATGATCTGAAAGGCCATTCACATTTTTGCTAACACAATGCCCTTCTAATAATGACGAATGAACAAAAATATTATCTATGGTTGTTCTACTGTTCCCTTGCACTCTCGTTGGAAAGAATACGGTTTGCATAAGATTATATGAATTAAGGTCTACCAGCATCCTTTGCCTTGCACAATCACTTATACAATTAATATTGAAGTCACCACATATAACTAACTTTTTGTATTTCCTATAAAGTGAACCAAGAACCTCCTCTAGCTTTAGCAAAAATGTTATGAAATCGGAGTCTGGGGATCTATAAATAACAACAGTAAGAAGTTTAGCTCCACTAAATTTCGAGAGGACGATGTTCAAACTCACGTCCAGCCACTCTGATTTATGTTTACTGTGATTTCCCTAAATCGTTTAAGCAAATGACGGGGCGGGGGGGGGGGGGGGGCGGGGTTCCTTTGAAAGAGCACGGCTGCATTCCTTCCCCATCCTTCCCTAATCCGAGATTGTGCTCCGTCTCCAATGACCTTGATGGCAACGGGACGTTAAACAGTAATCCTCTTCCTCCTCCGTGTATTCTGAGTAGAGATCCTAAAGTGAACATGGGTACTTGACATCCATCAAACAGGAGCTTTCAATACTAAAATTTTTACGTAAGAGAACCCAAAATTAATACTGTTTGATTCATTGTTTCCATCCGTACTTAACAACCAACAGCGGCTCCGGCCAAACATTGTACATCACTTTTCCTATCAAATCAAATCTATTAAAGCAAATACACGCCTGTAAACCTAATAAACATAACAGTTTTAGTCCAGTCTCGCGTGCCTTCACCGATTTATTTCATTATTTACTGTCCTGTATGAACATGTACGTGATCGATCTCTCGCTACCGTATAATCGATGAATATGAAACTGATACGTCTTACATGAGCCACAGACATGCTGATTTTCATAACCCAGTTCGAGTGGCAAACGGAGAAATCATTTAATTGATGATTGGAAAACTCTTACGAAAAATTAATTTAAAAAATTAACAAATAAAGACATCTGAAAATTACAGCGTACTACCTCCTCCGTTAGATTTGTAAAAGTGACTGAAACAGTAGCAAATCCACTACTGTGATAAATAAAATAAAATTTACGATACCGAATCTCTTACGAGGCGTATTCGGAAAGCAAGGTCCGATTAGGCGCGGAATGCAAACCACTATGAAACTCCGATGGAACTTTTCACACATCTGTTTTCTTTCGTGTGACTGTAGATGGCTTCGCGTCACTCTTTTCAGTTCAAAGCGCAAAGTGATCACGTAGAAATGCCTAAAACAAGTGTCTCCCACCAAGTATGTGGTTCTGGTGAGAGATTTCGCCTGAAGCTACGCAACCCACATAACATAAATGTCATGCCTTTCTTTCTTCAAGACAATTTTCAGCCGCATTCCGCACAGGCACTGAAGACACCCCTGCAGCGTTTCCCATGCAGTTTTTGATCAACCACAATGCAGCCCTTCATTGGCTCCCTCCGTCGTTCATCTCTACTCACATGAGCCGCTCGCTACGGAGAAAACATTTTGGCACAAACAATGAAAGGCAGACCAGCGTATAGAATTGGCGGAAAGCACAGGCGGCTGCTTTCTGTGAAGAGGGTACTGGAAAGTTTGTACAACGCCACGACAAATGTATTTAACTCGGAGCGGCGACGGTTTAGAGAGGCGGGTGGATGATGTGGCTAACTGCTGCGAATAAAAAATTTTTGATTTCCACTGTGGTTTCCATTCCGCAACCGATCGGACCTTACTTTACGAACAGCCCTCGTAATTTAGTGCGTGGCGTACATCGATATAGAATTTTCTGATTTTGAACTTCGATACTATGTTTTAGTTTATATTACTATCTTCAGTACACTGTGAAACCCCTGTTTAATTATAAGGTACTTTCAATAAATGACCGGAAAAGTTGTATAAAAAATATAAAATTTCGACAGAATTTGTGCTTCTTTGTTATTTTTTGGTGGTGTCCTAGAACTATTATCAAATGGGGATGGCACGCCTGTCTTTCGATTAGGATGCTAGGGACTGGTGAAATAAGTTGGCTACACCTTTGTAGGTTTGCACCAACATGGAGCAGCGGAGTGCTATTAGATTTCTGTTAGCTGAAGGGTGGTAACCAATCGTAATTCACCAGCGGGTAGCAGTGCGATACGAAAGTTTCTGAATGGAAAGGTAAGTTCAAACGCAGTGCAACAAGTGTTGAAGTTTCGCCACACCCAAGACACAATGTCTGTGCAATCACGGAGAACAACATAGCCACAGCTGATGAGTCGGTTTGGGAAAAAAGGCGTATTACGATCACTGACATTGTAACAATGGTGAACATAAGTGCCCGATCAGAGCACCATATTGTTCATGACGTATTGACGTTCAAGACAGAGTGGGCGAGATGGGTTCCAAAACATTTGGCATCAGAAATGAAAGAAAGGCGCTTGGATGTGCAGGGAGCTTTTCAAACAGTACGAAGCTGATGGGGAACCATATTGTAAAAAGAGATGAAAGCTGGGTGTATTTTTAAGAACGTGAACAAAAGCTTGCTTCTTCATCTCCAAAAACCAAGAAGGTGCGAACCGAAAGTCGTATTGGTAACGTAGTGTTGGCTTTGTTTTGGGACCATATGGCAGCAACTTTTGAACATTACATGCCGAGAGGTCAAAATGTGAACAGTGCGACGTACGCAAACCTTATGCGTGAAAATTTAACAGTTTTTAGGAAGCAGCACGGACTCGTGTCCAGTCACGTCCTGTTACTGCATGACAAAGCGAGGCCACGGGCTGCTGGAGTCACGTTAGATATCTTCAAAGACCTGAAGTTCAAGGCCGGGATGGTTCCTTTGAAAGGGCACGGCCGATTTCCTTCCCCATGCTTCCCTAACCCGAGCTTGTGCTCCGTCTCTAATGACCTCGTTGTCGACGGGACGTTAAAAAAACACTAACCTAACCTAACCTGAAGTTCGTCTGCTTGACCCTAATTGCTAATTCTTTTATCCTACTACTCGTGCGCCTCAAAACTCTTATACCCTGTTCACTGCAGACATTCCCAACCTCCTCCCTTCCCACCCACACCCCACCCCCCACCCCCGCCCCTCTCCCCCATATTTCCCGGATCTGGCACCTCCAGATTGTCACTTTTGTGATTCACTGAAAGAAGCTGCTAGCGGACCAATGAGGAAGTCCAGAGCAGGATTGCAAAACTGGTTGCGCACACGCCCCCAAGGATTCTTTGCACGTGCAAATGATAAGCCTATCCAGCGCAGGCATAAGTGCATAGAATTTGAGAGGTATTACGCTGAAAAATAAATACGTCTTGTATTCCATTCTAGTAACAGATTCTTTAACAATTTTTTTTTAATGGCCTTTATAACCTTTGGATAGCTAACGGCATCGTAACGCAAATATCACTGAGAAGGATTGCGAATTCTTTAAGAAACTAAAGTAATGCCGAAGACGATAGACGTTTCAGCTGTAGAGTGATCTGGAATGGCTTCCTGAATTAAGACGATCGCCAGAACAGTTGATCAGTGCCTAGCCCGGTACTTCCCCCACCTCCTTGTCCGCATCAATTTCTCTCAAAAGGATGCTAAATGCACACACTAAAAAAAGACAAAGGATTATATCCTCTCAAATCTTCATTGCAATTCCGTTAAACTGTTTTAGAGAAATATTTGCAATTACTTACTCTCGGTGGGATGAGAAAAATGAATGAAATTAGTGACAGGCTGCCGAGACCAGAATAGCATCCTGTGATTATGTAATGAATATGTTTTAGCATCCTGAACAGTCGGCTGCTGTTGCATTATGGTTTGTAGTTTGTACGGCGCCGGGGCCAATTCTGTGTCACATTATACGCTTTAGTGAAGTCGCCACGCTCCATTTGAAGCGGTAATTGCTCTAAAGCTCAATTTTTGTTTTAATTAGCAGCTTTACACAGTAATGGAAGGGCAATTTCAATTCGACTGTGAAAGAGTGAATCGCTAGCGCCATAAATCAGAACATTATGTTTTACATCGGAGAGCTTTTAGCTGCCCAGTAATTCGAGCGGTGCCGCTCTTCTAACGGTATTCCCGCATGATGCGATCGATTCGACAAGGCCGTAAATTTCAGCAGCTGCCGTTACGACAAATTCACCCGTTAACAGAGTGATAACTTTTCTCTCTAGAGCGTCTTTCGACTCATTGCACGCAATTAGTTACTCACTCGATTGAATTATTATGTTTTGATGCCCCTATAGACTAGAAAATTATTTAAAAAATCGGATTTAGAAACTCTCCTGAAAGCCATAAAATGCAGCTTTGGGGTGGACAAAGAGTCATATAATTTTGACAAAAGTCCGAAATAATCTAAGCTACAGTAGTTGAAGACAGTAATTACACTCGCACAATCGAAAAACTTCTCAGGTAAAATTTGGGGTTTAAAGATAAAAAAACACACACATCCATGCCCGAGGGAGTACTCGGACCTTAGACGGGGAAAGGCGCACAGACTGTGACTAGGCACCTAAGACCGCGCGGCTACCCCGCGCGGCTCATTTTAGAATAATGACCACAAAAACCCTTTACTAGAACCCGTCAGATATCAATGAAGGGTGCAGAGGCTGGAAACTGCAACAGGCCACACACACACACACACACACACACACACACACACACACACACACACACAAACGCGCGCTTGTTCTGCGCTCGTACGGCCCTATGCCATCAACCACCCAGATCCGTCTCCAAATCTCCGCGAAGGAAGAAAGTGACGGCTCTTCATCTCAACAAAAGACAAAAAATTTAAATGAATGTTACAATATTATGAAAAGATAATTGCTACTTACCTTATTGCGTAGATGCTGAGTCGTACAACAAAAGACTATCGGAAAGTGAGCTATCGGTTTCAGTTGCGAGAGACTGTGGTCACACGTGTGTAAGTTGCGTTTGCATGAGTGTGTGAGTGTATGTTCTCTATTTTCGACAAAGGCTTTGTTGACCAAAAGCTCACTTTCCGAAGTTCTTTTTGTTGTGCCTATCTGCGAATCAGCATATCCGCTATATGGTGATTAGCAACTATCCTTTTCATAATATTGTTACATTCCATCCTGGATTTTCCATTGTTAGATGAATATTATGTTTTAAAACTATGTTTAATTTTTAAAAATGAGACGAGGTTCTATAACACGGTTCAAAAAGAGTTTACGTTGATGCTGCTATGATGTCACGGTGAGGGTGGCGAACAAAACTGAAGATGTTCACGATGGAGATGAAAAGGCGTTTACTGCATCGAGATCCTTCAAAATCGTAGTAACAACAATCTGAGGGATCAGAGAAATAAAGGCAAAATGGCTCCGAGCACCATGAGACTTAACTTCTGAGGTCATCAGTCCCCTAGAACTTAGAACTACTTAAACCTAACTAACCTAAGGACAGCACACACATCCATGCCCGAGGCAGGATTCGAACCAGCGACCGTAGCGGTTGCGCCGTTTCAGACTGAAGCGCCTAGAACCGCTTGGCTACCCCGGCCGGCAAGTAAAGGCAAATAATAGACTAGCATGAGGCTTTTATGGGACGTTGTTGGCTACGGCTAGAAGAAAGGGTATATGATTGATAGGACGAATTTCATGGTTCAGAAGAGAAGTTTGTTGTAAGTTCCACAAGGGGGGGGGGGGGGGGATGGATAAGGCAAGGATGCACATGAAAGGTAGCGTACTTCTTTTCTTTATTTTTTTTTATTTTATTTTGTGAAACAAGACACATGGATTGGCGATTAGTCGGCAGGATATTGCATGTTGAGTCAGAGCTTTTCAGTTGATGTACTTTACTTTATCGTGCCTCAGGAACAATATAAAGTGTGGGAAATGATTGATTTGATTTAGGATGAGAGCCGGAGAAGGCAGGCAGGTGGGTGTGGCGTGCGAGGCGAACAGTAGTATTCCAGGAGACTGGTAGACTTCAGTAGAGGCGGAGATCCAGGGAAGTTTAGACATAAGGATGGAATGACTGAGGGATTTATAAGTGAGTATATTAACAAAAGTATGCAGATCTGCAGCCTGTTAATATAAAGGGTTTCAGGTTTTGGACTCGATAGTGAAGAAGCGTGCTTTCCACGTCAGTTTCTTATCAACGGAAAGTCGTAAATGCACGTCTATCGTAATGCGAGGAATGAGCTGATGAAGTAAAGGTTCAAAAATGGTTCAAATGGCTCTGAGCACTATGGGACTTAACTTCTGAGGTTATCAGTCCCCTAGAACTTAGAACCACTTAAACCTAACTAACCTAAGGGCATCACACACATCCATGCCCAAGGCAGGATTCGAACCTGCGACCGTAGCGGTCGCTCGGTTCCAGATTGTAGCGCCTAGAACCGCACGGCCTATAATGGATGATTTTATATAGTTCGGGTCATAAAGAAAACCATGTCACTTCAAGAAACACAATTACCGAGCAAGAACTGCAGTGAGTCCCTTTAATAACGTTCATACACTTTATGTGAAGGAGTACTGAAATATCTTTTTTTTTTTTTTTTTTTTTTTGTTACATCAAGTTTTTTCCGAAATACTCCAATGTGAAAATTTAAGTGCAAAGAGAAGAATATACCTTGTATGAAGAAAGGCTTTGCTACTTTAAACTGGCAGTGTCAAATAAATGTTATTTAAAGTAACAGTTGACCGTTCGCACTCATTTATTTTTTTTTCTAGAATAACTGACGCGAAGTAATATTGCTATTAACATTTTATTGTCATTTAACACAACCACAAAACGCTTCAACATGTCAACCGGTTTCGTCCCACACCGTCCATCATCAGAACATTGATGTGAAAGGAGGATGAGATCCCTCAAACGTCGTCCCTATAGAATCAAGTTGTTCTCCCTATCCCCACCTCTCCCCTGCTTCTACATGCTATTTGCGTGTGACAGCAGAAATCTAAGGACAGTCAAAGCTTGTACATGTATATGGCATTAGGAACCATTTCCAGTCTCCAATACACTCAGGTGACAAAATTTATGAGATAGCGATGTGTCCATATACTGATGGCGGTAGTATCGCGTACACAAGGTACAAAAGGGCAGTGCTTTGGCTCAAAAAAAAAATGGCTCAAATGGCTCTGAGCACTATGGGACTTAACATCTATGGTCATCAGTCCCCTAGAACTCAGAACTACTTAAACATAACTAACCTAAGGACAGCACACAACACCCAGTCATCACGAGGCAGAGAAAATCCCTGACTCCGCCGGGAATCGAACCCGGGAACCCGGGCGTGGGAAGCGAGAACGCTACCGCACGACCACGAGATGCGGACAGTGTTTTGGCGGAACTGTCATTTGTATTCAGGTGATTCATGTAAAAAAAGTGTCCGCGAGATTATGGCCGCACTGCAGGAATTACCGGACTTTGAACGCGGAACGGTAAATGGAGCTAGACGCATGAGACATTGCATTGCAGAAATCGTTACGGAATTCAATATTCTGCCAAGAGTGTGCCGAGAATTCCAAATTTCAGACTTTACCTCTCATCACGGGCAACGCAATTGCCGAAGTCCTTCACTTAATGCCGGCCGCGGTGGTCTCGCGGTTCTAGGCGCGCAGTCCGGAAACGTGGGACTGCTACGGTCGCAGGTTCGAATCCTGCCTCGGGCATGGATGTGTGTGATGTCCTTAGGTTAGTTAGGTTTAAGTAGTTCTAAGTTCTATGGGACTGATAACCACAGCAGTTGAGTCCCATAGTGCTCAGAGCCATTTGAACCATTTTTTTCACTTAATGATAGAGAGCAGCGGCATTTGCGTAGAGCTGTCGGTGCAAACAGACAAGCAACACTGCATGAAATAACCGCAGGAATCGATGTGATACGTACGACGACCATATCCATTAGGACAGTGCGGCGAAATTTGGTGTTAATGGGCTAAGGCAGCAAAAGACCGACGCGAGGGCCTTTGCTATCAGCACAACATCGCCGGCAGCGCACAGCATCGCCTACAGCGCCAGTCCTGGGCTCGTGACCATTTCGGTTGGACCCTAGACAACTGAAGAACCGTGGCCTGCTCAGATGAGTCCCATTTTCAAGTGGCAAGAGGCGCTGTGCAAGCTAGTAGTGACTCCACAATTGTGTGGGCTATGTTTACACGGAATGGTCTGGTCCTCCGGTCGAGCTAAACCGACCATTGACTGGAGATGGCTATGTGCGGCTACTTGAAGACTCTGTGTTCTCAGACAGCGATGTCACGTCACTGGTCCCTAATTGTTCAAGAATTTTTTGAAGAACATTCTGGACAATTCGAGCGAACGAGTTGATCGCCCAGCTCGCTCGACATTTATGGAACGTAATGGAGAGGTCAGTTCGTGCACAACATCTTGTATCGGCAAGACCTTCGCAATTATGGCCGGCTATAGAGGCAGCATGGCTCAATATTTCTGCAGGGGACTTCCAACGGCTTGTTGAGTGCATGGCATGTCGAGTTGCTGTACCACACCTGGCCAAAGGAGCTCCGACACGATATTAGGAGGTATCTCATAACTTTTTGTCACCTCAGTGTAATGCGTCACAGGAGATGACCTCCTGATTCCGGATGCTAAAAGATATGCGTTACTGTCGTTTAACTTCTAATCACAGACAATTGCTTCGATCTCTGCATTTGGCGACGTTTCTATTCATGTCGATACTATCTGAAGGCTCCTTCCAACACTACACAAAAAAATGATTAGTTCCATAGCAAAAAATTTTCTCGCATTTCTTCCCAAGGCCGCTCATGATCAGTTTAGTTCGGATAAAACCTGTATACAGACTGCCAGTCACAAGAACGGACCGCATGCAACTGTTGGTGCCTGCTCCCAAGTTTTGTTTCACGTGCGACACCAGACAAAGCCCTCAATTAGTACAGGAAACGCCGTATATATACAGTGAAAGAAATGGGAAGTGTTACACCCTGAAGCACTAGCCCGATATGTATCAAACATTGTAGGGATGTTCATCTCATAACTGGTATTAACCCATACATTCCATTCGGATCTGATGCCCATCATCGGTATGACATGTTAGCCCCAAAGCCATCAATTCAGTCCTGTATTGGATGTGGTTTGGAAGCAGACACTCTCCGAAAGCCATCTTGAGGAATTTCTTGTCACGCTCTAAAGGCATACTGTGTCAGTTCCTTGTTGTCTGGAAATTTCTGTGAATGTACGCGTCTTCCCATCGCGTTCTATACATGATTCATGGGGATCGGGCAGGCCAGCCAAGAATCCGTATAGTCCCAAAGGTGTTTGCGCCGTGAATTGTGTGTGGGATCGTGCATTATCGTCCTGGAATATATCATTCGACACCCTGCTAATGAAGTGTATGACAACGAGGTTTACCATCCTTGCTACATAAAGGCAGACAAATTATCAAATTAGTTCTGTTGTGATGTCCAGTAGCTCCCCACACCATGGTTCCAGGAGTTGGAAAGGTACGTGTCTCCAGAAATGCTGGTTGGTGCGACCTTTCAGTAACTCGTCTACAAACACTCTGGAATCGATCTCTGTGACTGAGAGAAGGGAGACTCAACACCACAGACCAGCACTCAGTGTCCCAGCTAGCACAGTACCACGCAAGTATCTGTCACCTGTGGTTTGGCATCAGCAGTAAATGGCGGGTCGCAAGTCAGAGTCAGGGGAAAATTCCCAAGATCTTTTCGTGATGTAGTCCTTCTGTGCTGATCCATGTCTGCTTATCCTCATAATCTGTTGTCCTGAGACCATCTCGTCAGCACTCTGTCTACTCTCATTACTCTACGGCCAACTGTCTGTGCATTCTGTCAACATTGTGCTCCTACGTCCCTCATTGCCATTATTTGACATTTCTCAAAGTATGAAAGGTGGAGGGCAGTAACACATACTGTGTTGCTATCTCCCCCTGAAAAGTTCCAGCAACGTCACGTATGCACTGCCTTCTTAGTTTCTAGGAATGGCTTCTTTCTGTACAATAAATAAGCTCACATAGGAAAGAAAATTTATTCAATAATTTCCACAGATGTGAAAACACTGGAGTTTTAGTTCCTCAACATTTAGTCAAGTTTTTAATGGAACAACACATTCTACTTCCGTCAGTGTATACATATAGTGACTCGCGTATGATGGAAACACTGCGTCCCGCCTTCTGCAAGAATAATACCGGGGAGGTAGGCTCCGACGTGTACATGCGCTGTGGCCCGTTCTTCGGACTCTGGCAATCGGCTTTACTCAAACTAGAAGAGTTAGTAGTCGGCTTAGAAAGAAGGCCGATTTCGTACTTCATACTGACCAATCAGAAGCATCTGCTAAAAGAGCTATGCGCAAACAGGAACTGGAACTGTACAAAGTAGCAGTAGAGCATCGACTGACCGGGTGTTGTTGCTCGACATAAGTATTTCAACTGGCCATCGTAGTTTGTGCACGATGGAGAGGCTCGTCCTGAAATACCAATTTTTTCTTGTGACTCACGGGTGCGTTTATAAGAATACGTGAACCCGCAGAATCGATGTTGAAGTTCTGAAACTCGTCATCAGTTGTATCTGGAGCTTCTACATGTTGACAAAACGGAGTGTGATGAGCGCTCAGTGCAACACTAAGTATCGGGTCCATCAAACCATAACTTCAGTATATAGTATTTATTTTCTTTTAGTCTGTTATCTAGATACAAGAACACACCAAATGTTATAATGAATTGGTGTGTATGAATATGGCCAACTGCCTTGCCGCAGTGGTAACACCGGTTCCCGTCAGATCACCGAAGTTATGCGCTGTCAGGCTGGGCAAGCACTTGGATGGGTGACCATCCGGTGTGCCGAGCGCTATTGGCAAGCGGGGTGCACTCAGCCCTTGTGAGGCAAACTGAGGAGCTACTTGATTGAGAAGTAGCCGCTCCAGTCTCGCAAACTGACATACGGCCGGGAGAGCGGTGTGCTGACCGCATGCCCCTCCATATCCGCATCCAGTGACGCCTGTGGTCTGAGGATGACACGGCGGCCGGTCGGTTCTTTTGGGTCTTCATGGCCTGTTCGGGAGGAGTTTAGTGTATGAATATGACCCATAATATTTTAAAACAATTGCAAATGTGTTAGTATAAGAAAACATTATGGTGGTGAAGAAATAAATATTTACATAGAATATCTACTTTAAAAACATAATTACAATAATTTTAGGACTGTAGACACTACCCTTTGGTCATCTGGCACGCAGATAGTTTTCATGTATCGATACCACGTCACGGGCGTCCTTAAGTTGCAGCCGAATTGCAAGTTTCCGCCAGACGCCAATGTGGTAGCGCAGGATCCTGTGGACGGAATGGAGCACGCCCGCTGAGTCGCGCCTACAGCGGCTCCGGACAACTAGCGCCGTCTGGCACCGCAGTACACGACGGCCGGCGGCAGCCACACACCCACTCGCGCTTCGAGCGACTTCGCTTCGTAACGCTTTGCAGAGGCTGCCTAGTCGCGGCTCCGACACCACCCATCGTGCTTTAGTACAGAGAGCCTCGTTGCCGTTGCTGCTGTAATACACGGACTTATTTCTTCCTGCACTACTTGCAATGAGTCCTCATATGCTAGGAGAAATGCAAGTAAATCTTCTGTTTACTGTGTTAACTTTTTCGCTAATCATTTTCCGCTCCTGCCCAGCTTTCCTACGACGACAGTAGCCGCACCACTCTGTAAGCCCACCTCTCCAAACCATTCTGTACGAAATTGTGCTCAAAAATCTCAAATCCGGAAAGCACAGGTTACTCATTTACAGATTATGCTACATTGTTAAACCAATTTTGTAATTTATAATTCTAGACTATATTACACAGCACTACACTAAACTACACTGTAGCCCTTGGTATCAGAAGCAAACCAGATTTCCTGTGGATAGTTAGCCCCTGACGTGCTGAAGCACAACTCAGGATTCACTGTGGCTGTGTTGCCGTGACGTCCAAGGTGTAGAGACAGAAAGACTGGAAGATGGCTGGCATTGTCTCAGGAAATCCCTCGTAGCCCTCGAAGAAGAGGCTCATCTCTTCGTTGCTTCCGGATGTCAAGGCGATTCGCCGACCAGTTTTGAAGCGTTCACTCGACTGCCCTCTGCGGCCCAGTGTGTTACGTATTCGCTCGTGGAAATAAAAGCAGTTGGAGAGCACGAGCACTTTCTGTAACACGACAAGACATC
Source organism: Schistocerca nitens (assembly GCF_023898315.1). Taxonomy (NCBI): domain Eukaryota; kingdom Metazoa; phylum Arthropoda; class Insecta; order Orthoptera; family Acrididae; genus Schistocerca; species Schistocerca nitens. The sequence goes on along the minus strand of NC_064615.1, from coordinate 718,012,520 downwards.
TGAGGGAAAATATACAAAGTGTTTTTATGTACAGCAGAAGCGCTGAGTCCGGCATGGCCCTTAAATGCAGCCTGTCATCGCCACCTACACAGCAGGCCGTTCCTCAGACTGTGGTAGGTGGAGTTTCGATTTGAGACGAACAAGTCGGATTTGGAACAGCCTAGGAAGAGCGAGAAAATCGTTGCACCACCATTTAGCACCAGTCTGCTGTGTCAGCAACGTCTGTCACACAGGTGTGTATAGCCGGCCGATGTGGCCGTGCAGTTCTAGGCGCTTCAGTCTGGAACCGCGTGACCGCTACGGTCGCAGGTTCGAATCCTGCCTCGGGCATGGATGTGTATGATGTCCTTAGGTTAGTTAGGTTTAAGCAGTTCTAAGTTCTAGGGGACTGATGACCATAGATGTTAAGTCCCATAGCGCTCAGAGCCATTTGAACCATTTTGAACAGGTGTGTATAAATTCAAACTGATAGTTCTGTCATAAAAAAAAATCTCGTAATACTGTTACACATGCATTGACGGTGTGTGCTCTTGCTTTGTCCTGCACGAAATACTTGACGGTATTTTCTTAGCTGTTAGTTCTATGAAAAAGGTTTGTTGTATATTCTCCACATACCTAGGAAATACTTTCCTCATTCCTTAGTCTTTTATAGATTAGTGTATTACCAAAGACGTTCGCATTCTGGTCCGCAAAATTTATTTTATTTATTCATTTACACGTGAAGTTCCGTAGGAACAAACTGAGGAGCAAATCCCCAAGTTCATGGAACGTGTCAGTACATGAAATTACAACGTAAAAGTAATAACAGACAAAAATAAAATGTTTATGAACCCAAAAAAGTCAAACCATAAGTTTAGGTAAATGCAATCAACAATACAACATAATAATCAGCTTAATTTTTCAAGGAACTCCTCTACAGAATGGGAGGAGTGACCCATGAGGAAACTTACGCTATACTGATAATTTGTACTTTACGGACCGCCTGACAGCAACTGAATGAAACACAATTTTGGTGCGACACGCGTTTCGCCTTTATTTTCTGCAAGGCATCTTCAGTAGGAGGTTGAGTGGACGATTTCCTACATATTACGCTTCTGTTGCATTTTTCGTGTTGTTATTCTTCTTCTAAATGCCAAGTTGCGTTTTTTTCCCACATTTCACAGCACTATGAACTTGACATTTGTTTCGATGCGAAACGCGTATGGCACTAAAATTATGTTTCATTCAGTTACTGTCAGACGGTCCATAAAGTCAAAATTATCAGTATACCATAATATTACACGCAACTGAGGAAGACAGGACTACAAAAGTTGAAGATGTCATGAGGAAACTCTTCAGTTTCGATTTGAAAGCGAGTGGATTACTGCTAAGATTTTTTTATTCTTGTGGTAATTGATGCAGCCGTATACTGCACATCTTTCTGCACAAGAGTTAAGGAAGTCCGATTCATATGCAGGTTGGATTTCTGCCGAGTATTAACTAAGTGAAAGCTGCTTATTCTTGGGAATAAGCTTATATTGTTAACAAGAAACGACAGTAAAGAATATGCATATTGAGAGGCCAATGTCAAAGTACCCAGACTAGTGAACAAGAGTCGACAACAGATTCGCGAACTTACACCACTTATTGCCCGAACCGCCCGTTTCTGAGCCAAAAAAATCTTTTTACAATGGGAAGAGTTACCCCAAAATATAATACCATACGACATAAACGAATGAAAATAAGCAAAGTAGACTAATTCTCGTGTGAAACTATCACTTACTTCAGATACCGTGCGAATAGTAAAAATAGCAGTATTAAGTCTTTGGACAAGATCCCGAACATGGGCTTTCCACGACAATTTACTATCTGTCGGAACACTTAGAAATTTGCACTGTTTAGTTTCACTAATCATATGCCCATTCTGTGAAATTAAGACGTCGGGTTTTGTTGAATTGTGTGTTAGAAACAGTAAAAACCGAGTCTCATTGTGATTTCGCGTTAGTTCTTCTTTTCTACAAGCCACGAACTTAGTCATGAACTGCACTATTTGAAACCGAGCCAGTGTTGCACACAACATCCTTTAGTACCAAGCTAGTGACATCAGCAAACAGAAATATTTTAGAGTTAACCGTAATACTAGAGGGCATATCATTTATATACTCGTAAATAAGGAACAGGAGTGGTCCCAGCGCTGATCCCTGGAGCACCTCCATTTGACCGTATCGCACTCAGATCCCACATCACAGCCATTCTCAACACGGGGAATAATGACCTTTCGCTGTCTGTTGCTAAAGTAAGAGGTGAACCATTTGTGAGCTACACCCCGTAATCCGTAATGGTCCAAGTTCTGGAGCAATATTTTGTAGTTAACACAATCAAATGCCTTAGTTAAATCAAAAAATATGCCTAGCGTTCGAAAGCTTTTGTTTAACCCATCCAGTACCTCACAGAGAAAAGAGAATACAGCATTTTCAGTTGTTAAGCGACTTCTAAAGCAGAACTGTACATTTGATAGCAAATTGTGTGACATAAAATGATCAATTATCCGTAAATACATAGCCTTTCCAGTAACTTTAGCACAAACTGGTGGCATGTAAAAAATGGTTCAAATGGCTCTGAGCACTATGGGACTCAACTGCTACGGTCATTAGTCCCCTAGAACTTAGAACTACTTAAACCTAACTAACCTAAGGACATCACAAACATCCATGCCCGAGGCAGGATTCGAACCTGCGACCGTAGCGGTCTTGCGGTTCCAGACTGCAGCGCCTTTAACCGCACGGCCACTTCGGCCGGCGGTGGCATGTAAATAGGTCTAAAATTGCCTACATTATCGGTTTCTTCCATTTTATAAAGCGGCACATTTCAAAATAATGTGGTCCAGGAAGCCGATCGCTCGCGATTCAGAAGTACCCGTGGTACGTTGAGGAATTTTTAAAAGTGCCTCTGATATGATGTCCCGACAGGTAGTGTACAGCTCCTCTGGTCGTAAGGAAGTATGACATTGTTAATCTTCCTTTTATTTTAGGAAGGAACTGGTAGATTCTCCTCCATGTTGCTGCCCTCTTCCAAATTTCTTTCCATTCTCTCTCAATGCACACCTTAATTTCATTGGTATGTGGATAATACAAGGCAAACTTTTACCACAGAATAACAGCTGAGAAAATCCTGTTAGATATTTAGTGCAAGACAAATCGAAAGCACCCGCCGTATATGCATGTATAACAGTATTACGAAGTCTTTTTGATGACAGGACTATCAACACGTATAGAACAGACGTTACTGACACAGCAGGTTAAAATGCTAAATGGCGGCGCAATTATATAATATATATATATATATATATATATATATATATATCATCAAAAAGTCATTATAAATTTGAAAACTGAATAAATCACGGAATAATGTAGATAGAGAGGTACAAATTGACACACATGCTTGGAATGACATGGGGTTTTATTAGAACCAAAAAAATACAAAAGTTCAAAAAATGTCCGACAGACGGCGCTTCATCTGTTCAGAATAGCAATAATTAGCATAACAAAGTAAGACAAAGCAAAAATGATGTTCTTTACAGGAAATGCTCAATATGTCCACCATCATTCCTCAACAATAGCTGTAGTCGAGGAAAAATGTTGTGAACAGCATTGTAAAGCATGTTCGGAGTTATGGTGAGGCATTGGCGTTGGATGTTGTCTTTCAGCATCCCTAGAGATGTCGGCCGATCACGATACACTTGCTACTTCAGGTAACCCCAAAGCCAATAATCGCACGGACTGAGGTCTGGGGACCTGGGAGGCCAAGCATGACGAAAGTGGCGGCTGAGCACACGATCATCATCAAACGACGCGCGCAAGAGATCTTTCACGCGTCTAGCAATATGAGGTGAAGCGCCATCCTGCATAAACATCGTACGTTCATATCGGCGTACCTCTCACCCGTCACGGTAGCAGTTTTGCTGTCCAGCGCGATCTGTCGGACATTTTGTGAACTTTGGCTTTGTTTATTTATTTATTTTAATTTTTTTTTATTTTTATTTTTTATTTTTTTTATTTTTTTATTTTATTTTTTTTTTTTTTTGTTCTAATAAAACCCCATGTCATTCCAATTTTTACCTCTCTATCTACATTATTCCGTGGTTTATTAAGTTTTCAAATTTATACTAACTTTTTGCTCATAACTTTATTTGCACTTCCGAGCCTGCTCCAAATCCGTCTAGTTCGTCTCAAACCGATACTCTACCTACTAGAGTCAGAGGAACGGCCTGCAGCGTGCGCGTCGATCGCAGCCTGCTTTTAGGGCAGCTGCGTACGCAACGCTCCTGCTATGCATAAAAACTCCCTGTATATTTTCCCTCACCTGTCTAGTCGTTGTGTTCCAAAAAGTGCTCGTACTCTCCAACCGCCTTTATGTCCACGAGCGAAAACATAACACATTTGGCCGCAAAGGGCAGACGAGTAAGCGCTTCCAAACCGGCCGGCGTACCGCTGTATATTTGCATACGGGAGACATGGGAAAGCGGCGGAGCTTAAAATTCATGCGTCGTGTTATTGCGCATGCGTGGCTGTGCACGGCTGCTACTGCAGTGCTGCCAGAGCTGACATCCAGCCACTGGAGCAGATGCGTGCGCAATCACGTCCCCACTACCGCTTATTATTCATCGCCCATTGCCGCTCATATTAACATTCAGTGTGGTGCAAATGACACAGTGCGTCGTTAGCGGAGACACGAGTGCGAGGACTAGTGACCCCTATTTCGACAGGAAAGAGAGAGAAAAAAACATTGTGTTTAAGTTGCCGTTAACTCTTTGCGCAGACCTTCTATTGCCTTCCAAATGTCATACTTTCAGTCGCAGAACAGCTGCCAATTACGAGTATCGATGTTAACATGCAGAGGGCGAGGGTGCTTGTTCGTTATGCAGCCGACATCAAATGTCAAATGTCACACAAAAACGATGGAACCTTGGGGACATAGTACTTCCGCTTAACGAAGCAGTTATTTCTTTTTCCAACCTACATTCTATGAGTGCGACGTTAAAATACACAGCCAAATGTTAACGCGAGTACGTGTTTCTTGGAACAAAACAATTTTCGTTACAGAAATTTACAGACAAGTACGTAATTGGCCAAAATCACGTATTATGTTCGTCTATATTACTAAACGGGTAACTCGGTTCATGGCGCCCAATTTCAGTTGCAGGTTGCCTATCCAACGGCTTGCGGGGGCAAATTTCGTACAGTTATTGACCAAATTTAAAGTGCTGTCGTAATCTACTCAGTAAGTGTAATAATATTATGTTAAACCTTTAACATAGTAACACAAATATTACAGTCAGAAACTGTGTATACAAGTCGATTCAGCTACCCCTTCCGATGTCATTTTACGCAATCTGCAGTGTTATAACTGGCCTTCTAAAACCGGGCGTGAGATTTTCATTTCCTCTCTCTTGCTACGCGCGAACTGTTAGTCCCACAGAATAAGTGTACATGACCTTTGTGTAGGAAAATTAATGTAGTTAAACTTTGTAGAATTACGCGTTTTCGCTAGACCGTAGTTTCCGACTTATTCGAGAAAAACGTACAACAATGACCTTCTAAAGCACCCCCACTCCCACAATCAGTTCCTACCGATCATGATTGCTCATGGCACTCCTCGCTGCCACTGCAGAAAAATATGTCACTACACGAATTATTTCCCACATTCGACCATCTTTGGTCTTCACTGACTGGCCTTATTACGCCACCGGTTTAGTCGAGCACTCACAAGTTGTAAAACTGACGTTTGTGTAAATTTTATGCAGCAGTTTTGTGAATTTTAACACCATAAAATAAACAATTACATCGTTTTATTCGTCATGCCTTCTGACTAAGAAACTACTGTGCTTGTAAGGGCCAAGTTATGCATCGAACTGTCAACGTAATTAGTTTTAGCGTAACGTTTACAACAGTCACTTTTTCCTTCGTTGCTCTCACGGGTACGTTTAAATTAATCATGTTAACGAAGTTCCAAATGATTCAATTTTTCCTCTTTCTTGACATACAATGTGAGAAATAATTCCAAATCCTGGCAGAATTAAAATGTAAACTTCTGGGTGTCCAAAGAATCAGAATAGATGTGCTCGTGGCATAATAGCCCAGTCTACAAAGACCAGAAAGGTCGAATATCGGGAATAGTTCACGTAGTTGGAAATTTTTGTACAGTAGTAGAAGCGAGCGCCACGAACAGCGTACTAGAAACCCTGACTGATGAGGAATGTGTGTTGGGGATGGAGGTGCGTTTGAAGGTCATATTTGCACGTTTCTCTAGAATAACTCAAAAACCATGACCTTCAGTGAAAACGCGTCTCGGTACAAAATTTAACTACATTAAATTTCCTACACAGTAAAGCTTCAGCGTCAGGAAGGACGTTGTAATTTATTACGTCTTTGCTATTACTTCTAATCGCAATACACTTTGGAGACAATATCTACATATACCAATGAATGCACCTACAAAAATATATCATTTTAAGACACGTGGTTCAGGAGGTATGATATCATAAACATTGAGATGCGTGAAAAACTAACTCTTTCTTATAAAACGGAGCGTAAATTTCACTTTCTACACTTACCAAGAGTTTGATAATGAGAGCACTAGACGAATACGAAAAAACTTTCACCATAATTTCAAACCTTTTCTTACGTTTCCCTCGCTTACTTACTTAAAATAAATAAACACTCATTCTCATTCACAAACTAGTCAGATATTTGATGGAAGAAATATATTTCTTTCTCAAATTAAGGCTTGTGGCTTATTTCTATTGCCCCTCAACACAAATTTTGTTCTAGATAGACTGTTCATTCCATTCAAAAATCACCGAGCGAGGTGGCGCAGTGGTTAGCACACTGGACTCGCATTCGGGAGGACGACGGTTAAATCCCGTCTCCGGCCATCCTGATTTAGGTTTTCCGTGATTTCCCTAAATCGTTTCAGGCGAATGCCGAGATGGTTCCTTTGAAAGGGCACGGCCGATTTCCTTCCCAATCCTTCCCTAACCCGAGCTTGCGCTCCGTCTCTAATGACCTCGTTGTCGACGGGACGTTACACACTAACCACCACCATTCAAAAATCCTGTTAGTCTTCCTCACATTCGCATAGTATATACTACACCAACGAATCGCATCTTTGATGTCTTTTCAGCCTATATATCGATCTGACTGCCGACGCTTGGATACATATAATATATCTCAACGCATTCGTCACTGTTAGGTGAATCTTTTGTCTCGGATGATCAGCCGGATATTCTCGACAGCATGTTGTCGTTTGATGCCGGCTAAATGTAATTTCGATCTGAAAAAGCTTCTTTAGTTGCTATTTAAATTCTTAGAAATAACTTATTTCATCTCTTGGGCCTTCCTACGAAACAAATTTGTTCAATCCAAAGCCTCCCATGAAATTCAAGTCCCGCATTTCCTGTCCGCTTTCATTCATCCTGTGAGCCCTTTTTATGCAAATACTGAAAAGACGGAAAATCGTCCTTTTGGTGCGCTCCGTCTTCCGTAGACATAATCTGGACAGATTATTTGCCTCTGGAAGGGAGGATCCACTTTCCTCATCTCTGTGAACGTCCGCCCCATTATGCGAGCGGCGCTCAGCAGGCCAGTAACAGCTCGCCCCGGTATTAGCTTTGCAGCGAGCCAGTAACTTTTATTGGCGACGTTAAATTCCCTGACAGATGTCTGCCACTCTCCCCTACCTGTAAAATTACGTCTGCAATTCTGACGCTAGTCTTCTCGTAGGTACTGTAATTTGCGTTACTTCGAAAATATGTGAATCTTTCATCTCCAAGGACAACAAATAGAACAAACATTGCACGATTTTTAGCTTAAAAGGAGGAAACAAAAACTTCTATCATATGTGCGAACGTTTTACGTTATGCTTGTTGGTGACCGCTCTATTACTAGCCAAGTTTATTGTATTAAACATTCTAACAGCGAGTTTAGGAGGATGATACATGCATCAGCAAATGCGTCGATGTTTTTTATCTTCTGCTGGCAAACACTTACGTGTTACCTAAACGCCATACACACAATACAACAAAAACATAGTAACTCACATAAACTGATCTGATTATGGGTAAATAATATCGCAAAACGCACAGGAGAAAAAAATGACATATGTGACTTGTTACATCAGTTTATTTTTAACAGAAAACCTTTGATATTTTATTGAAACGTTTCTGTAAGGCTTCAAATACAAGAACGAAGAGAGTGGTTTTCTTTCGTGCCCACGTGTCTTTAACTACATCACACTATGTATTTAACATACTTCGAATGACTTCCTGTCAAATAATTCGGAATTCACTGATAACAGTCCTTCGCAGTTTGTAAAATCACTGAGAGAAGTAGCAAAAAAACGACTGTTCAAGTTAGTTTGTTGAATCTATGCGTCTGCAGCTAACCGCCAGACTGCCAGAAAAATACTATCCACACAATCAGTAAGGGTATAGATATCGATCGTATACCTTAGAGATCGAATCTCCCCTTGCACTTCTTTGTTACAGCGCAGTGGCATCGCTGGCGGGGATGCCCCATAGTTCTAGAAGGGACGGATTGGTGCCTGGAGATCTTTTGGCACGAAAGAGTGAGTAAGTCGAGTCTGATCAAGCCTGCAGGGCGGGTTCCGGGAGCTCTTGCTCCGCGCGTCTTGCGTAAAAAAATGAATCAGTTTTGTGACATTGCGGAATATTGTCATTTGAGCCAACTTGCTTGCTTGCAGAGCAAATCCAGAGAGTATAAAAGTGAAATGTTTGGTGAAAAGAATATTGAAGTCGCACTACAGTTAAAACGCGGGTAAAAAAACGTATGTGTGAGAGCGAATTGAAAATTTTGAAGCTCAAATTTAAGTTTCGTATCTGGTCATTTGTTACTTAGCGAAAGGGCGATCGTATAGCAATGAACTGGCAATGCTAATCCCGTGATAAATGAGTGACTGCAATTGTAGAGTGAGTGCAGTCAGAACAAGTAGGGACGTGTTGTTTGAATAAAGTGGAATAAATTAACTGTATCGAACAAACATGTTCACGTTAGAACCTCTTCATTATTAATAAAATATTTTGGGACAGAATCATAGAATAGTGTGGGAGAATGGATTGGGCATGTGTCGTAGGCTCACGGTCAGAACTTTAGTTATCGGCGCATGTAGCTTAGGAGTAAGCACGCCCTCTATAATTAAAAAAAATGTTCAAATGTGTGTGAAATTTATGGGACTTAACTGCTAAGGTCATCAGTCCCTAAGCCTACACACTACTTAACCTAAATTATCCTAAGGACAAACACACACAACCATGCCCCAGGAAGGACTCGAACCTCCGCCGGGCCCAGCCGCACAGTCCATGACTGCAGCTCTAATCTCGCGCGGCCTCTATAATTAACTACTTATTAATGTAGGATGCCTAATTTTCTAAACAGCCAGACTATAGCAAGTAAAAATTGCTTATAAGAGAATAAATAGTGCGAGGGTGGCTTACAAACCCAGCGATAACAAGGACACATTATAACGACAACTATCAAAAAATCTACTTAACGTCTCGTGCATCCAAGTTGCGGCCTAGATTAATATACAGGAGAATAGAAGAGAAAACTGAGGACCTGTTATATGACGATCCGTTTGTCTTCAGGAAAGGTAAAGTCACCGGAGAGACAGCTCTGATGTTATGCCCTATAATGGAAGCGAAACGTAAGATAATTCAAGACACATTGATAGGGTTTACCGATCAAGAAAAAGCCTTCAACAATGTAAACAGGTGTGAGAGGGTCGATATCCTCAGGTGTGTGCTATAGGGAAAAACGGGTAACATAGAGTATGTACAAGAACTTAGAGGAGACAAAAATAATGAAAGACGAAAAACGAAGTTCTCGGATTACAAAGGATATAAGACAGCTCCTTTAACCCCTACTGTTTGTCTACACATTGAAGAACCAGTAACGGATGTGCAGAAAAGGTCAAGAGTGGAATTAAAATTGGAAGTGAACGGTTATCAATTACAAGATCCACTGATGACGTTACTGTCTTCAGTGAAAGTGAGGAAGAGCTGTAGGACCTGTTAAATGGAATGAAGTCTAATGGTCAGAGTGGACGGAGGAAGATGAAAGTAATGAGGAACACAAGAAATCAAAATAGCGGTAAAATTCACGTCGAAATTGGGGACGGAGTACGAAGTTAGACTTCGGCTACCTTGGAGTTATAATAACGTACGCTGTACGAAGCAAGGAAGACATAACGAGCAGACAAGCAAGTGAAAGAGGGCTTTCATGGCCAAAAGAATTAACCTGAGGAAAAAAATTGTGAGGATGTAAGTTTGGAGCCCAGTATTGTTCGGAAGTGAATCACGGAGTATGAGAAAACGGGAAAATGGGAGTATCAAAGTGTTTAAAATATGCTGGAGAAGAGGGTTGAAAATGAGATAGACTGATAAGAAAAGGAATGAGAAGGTTCTCTGCAGAGCTCATAAGGAAAGGAATATATTGAAAACACTGACAAGAAGAAGGGAAGAGGATGATAGGGCTCATGTTAAGAGATGAGAGAATAATTTGAGACGTAGGCTGCAAGCGCTACTCTGAGATGAAGAGGTTGGCACACAAGAAAAATTCGTGTCAGGTTGGTTGAAGCCAGTCATAAGATTGATGATCCAAAGAAAAAAACCCTTTCGTAAGAGACGGGAGTGAGAGCAGTTCACTATTTCCTACTATCTCTCCTTGCCCTGAACAATAATTCGTCGTCATTGTCACTTTTAACGTGACACAGATTACTACGATTTTAATAATAATAAAATAACAATGAAATATTGTAATATAATCAGTTGCTTCATTAGAGTAAAATGATTTACTACCATTATTTGATTGTTTTCATCAGTGCTCAGTACATCGCCCTAGCAAATCATGAAAGGTATTATGAGAATACAAAAAACCGCAACCACTCACTTTTTTAAATAGTTATTTATTATTTCATGAACCGGTTCTCGAACCTTTTCAGGTTCATCTTCAGATGATTATCAAGAAATCGATACGTAACTTCGGAAAACCACCTGAAGATGAACCTGGAAAGGTTCGAAATCATTACTAGCAATATGCTAGAAACAGATACACATGATCCGAAAAACCATTTGAAGATGAACTTGAAAAGGTTCGAAAACCGGTTCATGGAATAATAAATAATTGTTCAAAAAAGTGACTAGTTACAGTTTTTGTGTATTTACATTCAAATAACAGTCACGGGTTCTAAAACATCCGTAATGGAAAGCTTCATTAGTCAAAGATATTGCAGTTCAGAAAAATGTAGATTTGAAAACCATTCATACAAAAATCTGAGAAACACATATATAATGCCGTAATTTAGTAACTATGAAAGCAACGAATTATCACAACTTTGACAACGTCATAATTTACTCAATATGATATGGAAGTCTACACCTATCACATCTTCGGTATACAATCACCATTTCTTCCCGTGAAGTCACGATCCGTGTCGGAGTTTTTGTAGAGGGCAGGTACGGTCACCGGGTGAATGTGTGCCTTCACGTGGCTCGAATGTTAGCCGTGAGCACTTCCGCGTAGTCAGGTCCCCACTTAACTATTAGGCGTATCTCCTAATTTTTTAAATGTCTTACCGTTTTCGAGACTTACTTTTAATGCTACTTTTATCTCCTAAATTTAGCTGTGCAAATTGGAAATTGATAAATACAAGGCTACAAACGCTTTTACCAAAATGTTTTGGAGAAGGTGGCCTCACGATCACCGTGATATCTCCCCCTACCGTACAGAACGCCCCCCCCCCCCCCCTGTATCGTAGAGCACATAAATTATTTGCGTAGGCAGACGTTAGGGCCGGGACATTCTTAACAGACACGTCAACTTCCTTACAAATCCTACCATTAGTAACTAACTTGCGCATGCGTACAACACATCAAACCAAGCGGTTGCTTTAAAATTACGACGAATGCAGTAATGACTCATCTGTACGTCAGAGAAGTTTGGTAAGGTGAAACTTAGCATGTCTTTTATTTGTACCCGTGCGCAAAAGTGATGTACGAAGCTAAATTTGGCATGACGTGTCACTGCCAGGTAACACTGCTCGACGAAATTTGGATAGTACATAGAACGAACTGCTACAGTATAGTACAGTACAGTACAGAAGATAATTGAAAGGAATGTGCAATGAGGCGCACAGATATGACGCTTTTTATTCAAAGAAAATAATTGCACTGAATACGCCGCGATTCATGATGGTCTCCTGGACATTTAAAAAGGCGGGAGATGGTTCTTAATAGGGTCTGTGATCATCACGAACGGCAGTGCATCCTCAGAAACGAGTTCCCATGCTGGCCAAGAGGCGGGTAAGTAGTTCTCGTGGGAGGGCGTTCCGTTCCACCACCAACGCCATTTTTTATTTAATCGTATGGCTACGCCCCTCCATCGGGCAGACCGTTCGCCGGGTGCCGGTCTTTCAATTTGACGCCACTTCGGCGACCTGCAGTCATGAGGATGATAGGAGGATGATGATGATGACACCACAACACCCAGTCCCTGGGCGGAGAAAATTCCCCGACCCAGCCGGGAATCGAACCCGGGCCCAGAGGATTGACAATCCGTCACGCTGACCATTCAGCTACCGGGGACGGACGACCAACGCCGTTGAAAACTACTGAACAGTGTTTGGTGCGTGTACCTTAGATGTGCTGCAATACGTCTCCTCAAAGCCTCCAGAATATGCTCGATGTGGTTTCAGTCGAGGGACAAGCAGGCCAGTCCGTTCACTGAACATACTTTCCAAAACCCCTCATCCACCATCAGTGCAGTTCGATGCGGTCACGGATTGTCATGCATAAAAATTAAGCCAGGGCCGAATTCACCCCTGAAAAGACGCAAATGGTGAAACAGTAAAGTGTCACAATAACGTTGACCGGTCAGTGTACCGGGTTCAGAGATTTGGAGGTAAGTATACCCACGCAGAATTTGCTTCCCCACACGATAAGAGCTGGACCATCAAACCGATAACGCTGAATGTATTCTCTTACTGCGAGAGGTGGGAACACGTAATACATCCAGGAGCTTTGTCAGACACGATAATTTGGTGGTCTTCGTGATATGGTGTGGGGAGGCACAGTGCCGTGTCGGCGTACTGACCAGCAGATCTTTGAACCTGAGACACTCGCCGGTGACATTGTGACACCATACTTCCTCGTGTGCGTCTTTTCGGCGGTGCATTCGGCCATTGCTTCTTTGTTATGGATGACAATGCGCGACCGAATTGAACATCGCAGGTGGGGGAGCTCTTGGATCGAGAGGATACTCGGCGAATCTACTGCCCTGCCCGATCCCCCGACTTAAATCCCATCGAGCACGTGTGGGATGCGTTGGAGCGACGAACTGGAGAACGTCCACATGCACCAACGACCATCTAGCAGTTGTCAACCACTCTAGTGGCGGAATGACAGAAGCACTCCTTACCAATCTTGTGGCCAGCTTAGAAGCATGTTGAACATGTATTACCATCCGCGGTGGTCACGCACCTTATGAAGAACCATATGCTACATCTTGTAATGTCGAGGGGCCATCATGAATCACAGTGACTTCAGTGTGATTACTGTTTCTGTTCCTCACGTTGCGTACTTCTTTCAGATAGCTTTTGTACTACACTGCAGCAGTTCTTTGTGTGTGTGGTACAACTTTCGTCGAACTACAGTGAAGAGCCAAAGAAACTGGGATGCCTTCTAATATCGTGTAGGGCCCCTGCGAGCACGCTGAAGTGCTTTAACACGACTAATGTCTGAAGTAGTGCTGGAGGGAACTAACACCGTGCATCCTGCCTGACTCTCCATAAATCGGTAAGAGTACGAAAGGGTGGAGATCTCTTCTGAACAGGACGTTGCAAGGAATCCCAGATATGCTCAGTAATGTTCATGTCTGGGGAGTTTGGTGGCCAGCGGAAGTGTTTAAACTCAGAAGAGTGTTCCTGGAGACACTCTGTAGCAATTCTTGGCGTGTGAGGTGTCGTACAATGGATATGAATGGATGTAGGTGGTCAGACAGAACGCTTACGTACGGGTCACCTGTCAGAGTCGTATCTTGAAGTATCAGGGATCCCATGTCACACCAACTGCACACACCCCACACCGTTACAGAGCCTCCACCAGCTTGAACACTCCCCTGCTGACATGCAGGTTCCATAGATTCATGAGGCTGTCTCCACACCCGTACGAATCCATCCGCTCAATATAATTTGAAACGAGACTCGTCCGACCAGGCAACATGTTTCCAGTCATCAACAGTCCGATGTCGGGTTGACGGGCCCAAGCGAGGTGTGAAGCTTTGTGTCGTGCAGTACACAATGGTACACGAGTAGGCCTTCTGCTCCGAAAACCCATATCGATGTTGTTTCGTTGAATGCTTCGGACGCTGAGACTTGTTGATGGCCCAGCATTGAAATCTGCAGCAATTTACGGAAGGGTTGCACTGTTGTCACGCTGGACGACTCTCTTCAGTCGTCGTTGGTCCCGTTCTAGCAGGATCTTTTTCCGGCCGCAGTGACGGACATTTGATGTTTACCGGATTCCTGATAGTCACGGTACACTCCTGAAATGGTCGTACGGGAAAATCCATACTTCATCTGCGCCATATACTTGTTGTCTTACATAGGCGTTGCCGACCGCAGCGCCGTATTCTGCCTGTTTACATATCTCTGTATTTCAATATGCATGCCTATACTAGTTTCTTTCTCGCTTTGGTGTATTTTGCTTGGCACACCAGTGTTCTTTAACAAATGTTCAAATGTGTATGAATTCCTAAGGGACCAGACTGCTGAGTTCATCGGTCCCTATACTTACACACTAGTTAAATTACCTTAAGCTACCTTATGCTATGAACAACACACACACACACGCATGCCAGAGGGAGGACTAGAACCTCCTGCGGGAGGGGCCGCGCAATCCATACATGGCGCCGTAAACCGCGCGGCCACTCCGCGTGGCTGTTCTTTAACAGATCTGATGCTTAGTAAAGGACGAAACTGGAGATCTTGGTGAAAATACGTGTAGCAATAGACAGCGTCACGAGATATTATTGCAGAGACGAGGAGACAAATGATAACTAATTGAGGACATTGGTTGTAGCTGCTGCTGTGCGGTGAACAGATTAGCACAGGATTGGAAATCGTGGCGGGCCGCATCAAACCAGTCAGAAGATTGACAACCTAAAACAAAATGGGGGTTGCCTTCCCACTATGCTAAAAAAGCAGTTGCCGTCCCATTATCTAAATAACCGGTTTCGATTCGCGATTTCTCACCATTCTGACGCTGCTCGGCCAGCAGCAGGAAGACTAATGAGTTCGCCAGCGCAAGCTGATTAGCAGGTGGTGCGCTATTTGAGGAGGCACAAAACTGGCGTGCGGAGTCTCCGAATGACGGGTCGCAGTTCGACCGCCTGCGCTTTATTCGCGGCACGGACTGTAGGGCGCAGCTGGGCGGGAAATCCTCTTAGCAGCCGACAGCAGCCCGTAATACAATGCGGGCCGCGGCACGGGTATCCATTAGCAGCCACTGGTGCCAGCCGGCGCCGGCGTCCTTGTGCGGCTTCCCTCCCGGCACTCCTCAGAACCTGCCAGTCACACTGGCACAGAGGGCACCGTATCACACGGTGTACTTCAGTGGTTCCCAACTTTTCCGAGACCATTACTCTGAATGCAATCACGTATTAGCCTACACCTTCACAATCGTTAACATTAGCACCTAACTCAACTCTAGAGCGAAGAATAATTTTCTTTGAACAGTTTCATTTTTAAAATGTCTAAAGATAAGTGTACTTAATTGTTGTTGGTATTTTATTAAACCGTCAGTACTAAACTGGCGACCCGGTCGTATGGTTAGCCCCGCTAGTTTAGCACACAGCTGACCACCTCCAGTGCTCCATCCTCGCGACAACCAGCTAAAGGGTTTGCCATTATAAATGGGGTTTCCAGTTATCTGATGTTCTTTCTCGGTTTTTGCTAGGTTGTTGTTGTACCTCACCAAATGGTTCAAATGGCTCTGGACACTATGGGACTTAACATCTGAGGTCATCAGTCCCCTAGACTTAGAGCTACTTAAACCTAACTAACCTAAGGACATCACACACATCCATGCCCGAGGCGGGATTCGAACCTGCGACCGTAGCAGCAGCGCGGTTCCGGACTAGTTCCCCTATTCATGGGGTTGGATTCTCTGACTACGAACGTTGAGGGCGTTTCCTTGTGCAAACCTATGTGACACACCAACCACCTGAAGATGCTGCTGTAACGCAGAGAAACCAGTCGTGAATGAATTATCAGTTCACAGCCGTTTGCGATTTTATTCAAGGTCAATTTACTATGAATTTCAACAGCTGCCCATATTATAAAGTTGTATGTAAACTAAAATAATTTTTCGTTGCTACAATTTTTGTATCCCGCCTGGAAGGCGGTGCGTGGGTCTGCTCCTGTAAACTGAAGGTTGTACTGCAATATGAATTTAAATCACCTTTACTTTAGTAAGAAGAATACATAACTTTGCACTGAGGAGCACGTAGGTGCGAAGCCTTAGACCCGTCATTAGTAGAGCAAAGTCTCTATATGAAGCGAAGTGTCCCGGCCGTCTGCTCTTGATCAAATGGGCTGAATCTGGAGCGGTGGCTGTCGTAGTGCCGAACTTGAACCTACGCCGTGACATCGTAGCTATCGATACCACAACAATACTGTTCTTGGAAATACTTGATGAAAACTTGGTTTGAGAAGGGTAAAAACATAGAAAAATATGTAATCTGAAGCCGGCCGGTGTGGCCGAGCGGTTCTAGGCGCTTCAGTCTGGAACCGCGCGACCGCTACGGTCGCAGGTTCGAATCCTGCCTCGAGCATGGATGTCTGTGATATCCTTAGGTTAGTTAGGTTTAAGTAGTTCTAAGTTCTAGGGGACTGATGACCTCAGATGTTGAGGCCCATAGTGCTCAGAGCCATTTGAACCATTTTATGTAATCTGAGCGGCAGACGACGTCCGCATCCATGGTCATTCAAATTACTTAGTTTCCTTGCGGATTACAGGTACAACGTGGTTTCCGCCAACCCTCTGTTTATCCAGCGACTTGCGACGTAAATTTTGCTGATGAATGATACAATCAGGTGTTTAAGATAATTGTCAATTATTGTCCCGTCTCAGTTGCATGTTTCTAATTAGACTAAATCCTTCGACCACTGTGGGTCATTTGATCTGAGTAGTTGCGTCAGCAACCCATCTTGTCTACTCAATCTTACATCTCACAGTACTCTGATACGTGGTTCTGAATAGAAAAGACAGGTTTCTGACGCAACTACTTGGATGTGAACATAATTCAGAGTAATTGAAACTTTAATGTAATTAAAAATGTGTAATTGAGATGGAACAACAAATGAGAATATCTTAAATATCTGTAGAGTTACTGAGTCTCAAGACGATTATGTCGACTATGGTGACAATTAAATCTCTTCTCCTACATTTTACTTTTGATATGATACAACAGCAAAGTTACACATGACTTTATCGTAGAGTATACTCTATCAGTTTTTTATACCTATCAACAGATCTGAGGACTGTAACCGAACCGATTTTGGAAAATTTAAGCGTTCTAGACCGACAGTAAAAAATCTATTTAAGGCAAATGCGTCCGATGTGTTAATCGGATGATTTCAGATTCAGCTCCATATATGATCTCAGCGATCTTTCATTTTGTGTTTCACTTCTTCTTTCGTAAACATACTAAAAACAGTCTTTCCGATAACGTAAGTTGGCAGTGACAGAAGAACGACCCAAACTGGTCGATGTCTTTAGACTTCGATTCTGTAACTTCCATGAGCCACTTGAAAACTTGGTTTGAGAAGGGTAAAAACATAAGTCAGAAAATATGTAATCTGAAGCCGGCCGGTGTGGCCGAGCGGTTCTAGGCGCTTCAGTCTGGAACCGCGTGACCGCTACGGTCGCAGGTTCGAATCCTGCCTCGAGCATGGATGTCTGTGATGTCCTTACTGAACAAAAATCATTTTAAAATAAGGAGATAAGCCTGATCTACAACCCATCAAGGCCATTAATCTGTAAAATTCTGCATTTGTGCACAATCGATGTTTGAAGGTTAACGGATCTAGATACTAAAAATTGGCCACGTGCGATTTGGACTCGGGGACTGAGGATTCCGTAAAAACTTAATTTTTTGGTATATAAACACCTCATCCATTCCGGGAATCGAGGATCTGGACGACTTTTGCCTTTTATCGACACTGGTACTGGCAAGGTGTCGATCCGAGGAAATCGCCGGCCGGTGTGGCCATGCGGTTCTAGGCGCTTCAGTCTGGAACCGGGTGACCGCTGCGGTCGCAGGTTCGAATCCTGCCTCGGGCATGGATGTGTGTGATGTCATTAGGTTAGTTAGGTTTAAGTAGTTCTAAGTTCTAGGGGACTTATGACCACAGATGTTAAGTCCCATAGTGCTCAGAGCCATTTGAACCATTTTTTTGATCCGAGGAAATCCAAGACTTCCGTGCTTAACGTTTCTCTTCACGGGACATCCACAGCTGTTATTCATTGTCAGTGATAATATCCGCTATAGTGTTATAAAAATTATTTATTTCTTAAACGAGAACCACTACCCGGTTTCAGGCCGTATGTCCCATCTACACGACATGTAAGAGAATATACTCTTCAGTCCTAAGTCTGCCAGAAAACCCCTCATACAGGACAACGGTCCAGGCTTAGGGGTGTGCCACACATGGATACGCATAAAGACAGATGGCCGGTGTTTCGAATACAGAGCTTCATAGACACATATCGTATCAGTACGACACACATCTCAAAGTTCAATAACAGAACGCTGTGATCCAAAGACGCCCCATCTGTCTCCATGCGGAACGATGTGTGGTGCGCGCCTAAGCCTGTACGGTTGTCCTCCTCTGCGAGTGGCTTTCTGGCGGACCTAGGATTGAAGGGGATATTGTGTTACATTTCAAGTACCACGGATGCACTATTTTTACATATTTTAACCTATTCGAACTTTAGTTATCCATTCTTTGTGGACTCACATTTTAATATGTACCTGAAGATAGGACATAATCCCTGAAACCGTTCCTTTTCAGAAATAAATTATTTTTTGAGCTATAGAGGATTCTATGAAAGACCTCCAAGGCTATTTTAATTTCAAGTTTGAACTCAGTTAACAAATGACAAAACAAATATCTTTCTGGTGTGATACAGTTAAAAGTTAACAATTTTCGGAATCTTTTCTTTTACTTTTACTGTGAAATCTTTCTTATTGCTAAATTTCGTGATTCTACGGTCAAGGGGAAGTACACTATAGATTTTAATGAGTGAGTTTCCGGGTATCAAAATTTGTAACGTAAATCACCGTATCTGCATTGACTGAGAAGCAAACGTTTATTACATCACCAGACCTTAGCATGTGACATAAATTTCAATTTGATGCGTCTCTCCGTTCCTAAGCAGAAGGGGACTTAACATACGGACGGACAGATAGTCAGCCAGACAACAAATGACAAAAGAATTGTTTTTCGAGTGATATAATTACAAATTGACCACTTTAGGATTTTGCCTTTGGTTTTAGTGTGAAATCTTGCTTCTTACCAAATTTCATTTTTCTAGGTCAACGGGAAGTGTTTTGTACGTTTCGATGTGTGAGTTTGCGAGTGTCAAGCTATGTGGCATAAATGGCCGCACCTTTTGATTGAATTGACTTAAAAGCTTCACGTTTCTACATCTCCAAGGCCCCATAGACGTTAATAATAGAGATTTGTGAAGGTGGTTCGATGAACCCTCTGGCAGCCACATAAATATGATTTGCAGTGTATCGATGTAGATGTAGATGACACAAATTTGAACTTGATTCGCATATCTGTTCCTGAGGAAAAACGGTTTTTAACAGACGGACAGACAACAATGTGATCCTATAAGGGTTCCCTTTTTATCGGTTGAGGTACGGACCCGTAAATAAACACAAACCCTCAAGAAGCATTACCGCCTAACAGACAATCATGACCAGAAATCAACCAGAGCTCTAAATGGGGTATTATCAGGCAAAATCTAAACAATTGCTTGAAACATTGTTATATATACTGACAAATATAGTACATTCAGAGTCATGTTTCCTAAAAAATTAGTTGACGAATTGCCGTATGACTTTCTTTTATTCGTCATCGAGGTGAAACGTGGTGTTTCAGTGATCTAATTACAGGACAGTCGACTGGAAGAGCTCATAGCAAATATATGAATAATACGGATTTTTACACTGTACTACTGTAGCGCGGAATACAGAATATACAGAATATGATGCAGTACGTTCACATTTGGTCTCGTAAGGCGTGCATACTTCTTCACTCCGCTTTGCTTTTATCACTTCACTGGGACTCCGAATTTCTCCTTCGGCGATGACAACACTATGATACAGGGTGGTCCATTTAGTGACCGGGCCAAATATCTCACGAAATAAGCATCAAACGAAAAAACTACAAAGAACGAAACTCGTCTAGCTTGAAGGGGGGCACCAGATGGCACTATGGTTGGCCAGCTAGATGGCGCTGCCATAGGTCAAACGGATATCAACTGCGTTTTTTTTTTAAATAGGAACCCCCATTTTTATTACATATTCGTATAGTACGTAAAGAAATATGAATATTTTAGTTGGACCAGTTTTTTCGCTTTGTGATAGATGGCGCTGTAATCGTCACAAACGTATAAGTACGTGGTATCACGTAACATTCCGCCAGTGCGGATGGTATTTGCTTCGTGATACATTACTCGTGTTAAAATGGACCTTTTACCAATCGCTGAAAAGGTCGATATCGTGTTGATGCATGGCTATTGCGATCAAAATGCCCAACTGGCGTGTGCTATGTATGCTGCTCGGTATCCTGGACGACATCATCCAAGTGTCCGGACCGTTCGCCGGATAGTTACGTTATTTAAGGAAACAGGAAGTGTTCAGCCACATGTGAAACGTCTACCACGACCTACAATAAATGATGATGCCCAAGTAGGTGCTTTAGCTGGTGTCGCGGCTAATCCGCACCTCAGTAGCAGACCAATTGCACGAGAATCGGGAATCTCAAAAACGTTGGTGTTGAGGATGCTACATCAACATCGATTGCACCATTAACATATTTCTATGCACCAGGAATTGCATGGTGACGACTTTGAAAGTCATGTACCGTTCTGCCACTGGGCACAAGAGAAATTACGGGACGATGACCGACTTCTTGCATTCGTTCTATTTAGCGACAAAGCGTCATTCACCAACAGCGGTAACGTAAACCGGCATAATATGCACTATTGGGCAACGGAAAATCCACGATGACTGCGACAAGTGGAACATCAGCGACTTGGCGGGTTAATGTATGGTGCGGCATTATGGGAGGAAGGATAATTGGCCCCCATTTTATCGATGGCACTCTAAATGGTGTAATGTATGCTGATTTCCTACGTAATGTTCTACCGATGTTACTACAAGATGTTTCACTGCGTGGCAGAAAAGTACCTCCAACATGATGGATGTACGGCACACAGCTCGTGTGCGATTGATGCGGTATTGAATAGCATATTTCATGACAGGTGGATTGGTTGTCGAAGCATACCATGGCCCTCACGTTCACGGGATCTGATGTCCCCGGATTTCTTTCTGTAGGGAAAGTTGAAGGATATTTGCTATCGTGATCCACCGACAACGCCTGACAACATGCGTCAGCGCATTGTCAATGCATGTGCGAACATTACGGAAGGCGAACTACTCGCTGTTGAGAGGAATTTCGTTACACGTATTGCCAAATACATTGAGGTTGACGGACATCATTTTGAGCATTTATTGCATTAATGTGGTATTTACAGGTAATCACGCTGTAACAGCATGCGTTCTCAGAAATGATAAATTCACAAAGGTACATGTATCACATTGGAACAACCTAAATAAAATGTTCAATCGTACCCACGTTCTGTATTTTAATTTTAAAAACCTACCTGTTACCAACTGTTCGCCTAAAATTGTGAGCCATGTGTTTGTGACTATTACAGCGCCATCTATCACAAAGCGAAAAAAGTGTCCCAACTAAAACATTCATATTACTTTACGTAATACACGAATATGTAATAAAAAATGGGGTTTCCTATTTTAAAAAACGCAGTTGATATCCGTTTGACCTATGGCAGCGCCACTTAGCGGGCCAACCATAGCGCCATCTGGTTTCCTCCTTCAAGCTAGAAAGTTTCGTTCTTTGTAGTTTTTTCGTTTGACGCTTATTTCCTGTGATATTTGGCCCGGCCACGATCAGTGGACCACCCTGTATATTTTAAGAACACACGACTCTGAACCGGGCTACGCCATTGTTAACTTCTTTATTCCGTTAGGCTACCAAATAACACGTAAAAAAACAGTACGATGATTCGAAAGAAATATCAGTATATGGGATGCTTGACCAGTACTATATTTACGACGTGATCGTTGAAACGTTAACCGCACTTGTGAGGAACTCTCCGGTTATTCGCCATGTGGGCGACTGACGATGTAAAATTTAGCTAATGGTCTCAGTTTCACAACGGGAGTAGAAATAGAACTGTGTTCTCAGGGTTTTGAAGACTGCTGAGAAGACGCTATGCGAATCTGAATATAGATTACTTCATTAGGGAGGCGGCGTGCAACCTAAAGGGCTCGCGCCCCAGAGGGAGCGCTTAGGGTAGTCTCCTCCGGCGTACTGCTAACTGCAACATCCAGAATAATTCCTGTTAACGGCGTCGGCAACCAAGCGTCTTGCTCCAGTGTCATTACGTTCATATATTACTCTACTGGCCATTAAAATTGCTACTCCAAGAAGAAATGCAGATGATAAACGGGTATTCATTGGACAAATATATTATACTAGAACTGACATGTGATTACATTTTCACGAAATTTGGGTGCATAGATCCTGATAAATCAGTACTCAGAACTACCACCGTTGGCCGTAATATCTCCCTTGATACGCATGGGCATTGAGTCAAACAGAGCTTGGATGGCGTGTACAGGTACAGCTGGCCATGCAGCTTCAACACGATAGCACAGTTAATCAAGAGTAGTTCCTGGCGTATTGTGACGAGCCAGTTGCTCGGCCACCATTGACCAGACGTTTTCAATTGGTGAGAGATCTGGAGAATGTGCTGGCCAACGCAGCAGTCGAATATTATCTGTATCCAGAAAGTCCCGTACAGGACCTGCAACACGAGGTCGTGCATTATCCTGCTGAAATGTAGGGATTCGCAGGGATCGAATGAAGGATAGAGCCACGGGTCGTAACACATCTGAAATGCAACGTCCACTGTTCAAAGTGCCGTCAATACGAACAAGAGGTGACCGAGGCGTGTAACCAATGGCACCACATACCATCAAGCCGGGTGATACGCCAGTACGGCGATGACGAATACACGATTCCAATGTGCGTTCACCGCGATGTCACCAAACACGGATGCGACCATCATGATGCTGTAAACAGAACCTGGATTCACCCGAAAAAAATGACGTTTTGCCATTCATGCACCCAGGTTCGTCGTTGAGTACACCATCGCAGGCGCTCCTGTCTGTGATGCAGCGTCAAGGGTAACCGCAGCCATGCTCTCTGAGCTGATAGTCCATGCTGCTGCAAACGTCGTCGAACTGTTCGTGCAGATGGTTGTTGTCTTGCAAACGTCCCCATCTGTTGACTCAGGGATCGAAACGTGGCTGCACGATCCGTTACAGACATGCGGATAAGATGCCTGTCATCTCGACTGCTAGTGATACGAGGCCGTTGGGATCCAGAACGGCGTTCCGTATTACCCTCCTGAACCCACCGATTCCATATTCTGCTAACAGTCATTGGATCTCCACCAACGCGTGCAGCAATGTCGCGATACGATAACCCGCAATCGCGATAGGCTAGAATCCGACCTTTATCAAAGTCGGAAACGTGATGTACGCATTTCTCCTTCTTACACGAGGCATCACACCAACGTTTCACCAGGCTACGCCGGTCAACTGCTGTTTGTGTATGAGAAATCGGGTTGGAAACTTTCCTCATGTCAGCACGTTGTAGGTATCGCCACCGGCGCCAACTTTGTGTGAATGCTCTGAAAAGCTAATCATTTGCATATCACAGCATCTGCTTCCTGTCGGTTAAATTTCGCGTCAGTAGCACGTCATCTTTGTAGTGTAGCAATTTTAATGGCCAGTAGTGTATTTTGACGAGGCGAGAAAATCACTTAACCAGCTTTGGGTAACTACCTCACAGAAACCGAACAGTAAATCTTTTGACCAGAAAAGTGCGATTGCATTGCTGTGGCTTCGTTGAAGGAACGATTCGGAAATCTGTGCTAAATTATTTAATAAAATCACAAAAAACAATCGGAAACAGTGCGACACCACAGTTGTGAGATGTATTTGAAGTACAATATTATTTGAGACAGCAATGGACTCGTCTTAGTCCCCTCTGAAGATGGACTGGTTAAATTGAAACTGCTTACAGGCGTGCTATTTGCACTTGTTAGTAAAATTTTTCGTTATAAACCATCGCTATTCTTTCAAAAGCGATCATGTGGATGATTACTGAAACCACGTGGAGCTTAATCAGGAGTACTAAAGTAAGATTTATACCCCACTGCTGTCCAATACGAGTACTGTGTGTTGATTACAGCCGGCCGAAGTGGCCGTGCGATTAAAGGCGTTGCAGTCTGGAACCGCAGGACCGCTACGGTCGCAGGTTCGAATCCTGCCTCGGTCATGGATGTTTGTGATGTCCTTAGGTTAGTTAGGTTTAACTAGTTCTAAGTTCTAGGGGACTAATGACCTCAGCAGTTGAGTCCCATAGTGCTCAGAGCCATTTGAACCATTTTGTTGATTACAGCGAGCAGTTGACCGAGTTGGCTCGAATGGCTTGTACGCTAAATAAGAAGTTACGGTGCACAGAGAAGGGTACTCATGCAATCAAAACGAAAGTAAGATAGTACTATTATGGACAAAGAAACCGTCACACAATTCGCTCGAAGCGATGCAAAGGGACAAACCAGTGGTTTGGCTAGTGAGTTCTTGAGAATTACGGCGTCATCAGCGCGGTGCCATATTTATGCAACAGACGCGCATCAAAAACGTTTACGGTTTCTACCGTTCAGTATAGCTTAAATTCACTGCAAGATACAATAGTTAGCTTACGTTTAACGCTCGCTACCCTTTCTCAATCTTTAGACGACACTATCAATATACAAAATTTTCTCTGTGTTTAAACATAGTCAGCTCCACTAATATTCTTCGGGTGTCAAGATCTGCAGCTGCCATCGTCAACAGGGGCAAACAACTAAATGCGTCTTACATCCGTACAGTGCTCCACTCCATACAAATATCTTTAGAAAAGAATTTGTAACACGCAGATTTATATTCGGCGTTAACAAATTTCTCCTTTGTAGAATTATTTTCCTTCTTATTGCCGTTTGCATTTAATATCCTCTCTTCTTCGGCCATCCTAGGTTATTTTGCTGCCCAAAATAGCAAAATATATGGTCTACGTGCTTCACTTCTCCTGATGTACTTCTGTCAGAATCATCTGGCTTATTCGACTATATTCTATTACTCTTGTTTTGAAACTTCCTGGCGGATTAATAGACCAGTCGCGGACTGAAAAAAAGTTTGATTTCCGGACACAAAAAAGTAAAGTAAAGACGTAAAACGAAAGTTTTTCTTCTTTGCCTCGTTTGCATACAGCTGTCTAGCCGTTTCATACACTCTCAGAGAGCAGTGCCGGTGTGAATTCTTGGTCTTTTCCGCGTGTTGCCCGGCTGTCGTTGCCCCGCGCCATGCCCACCTCGCACCCCATTCGACAGCGGCACGTGGATCGGCGCGCGCAGATGGAGATTCGCCACGTCCCGGGGGGTCGCATCGCCCCCTGGCCGCCGCGTCGAAAAGCTGCCAGTATTTCGCGAGGCCCGGTCTGCAGCGGTTGCAGCTGCGGTGAGCGCCCGGAAACTTTCTCCGCTAATTCACTGCCGCCCCTGCGTACACAATGCAGGGCGCCGCAGAGTTGCCGACCAAGGAACGAGGCTGCAGGAGCTTCCGTCTGCAAATACAGAGGAATTCCTGCAGAGGTTACCCCAGAACTACGTCGGGACTCGTTTTAGCTGACTAACCCTTGTTCCACAAAGCGTTAGTCTCTACGGATCCTGTGGAGAGAAGATAAGGGCGCTTAAATGTGGTGCAATGAAATGAACTAACACTGTAAATAGAAATGATCCACAGCGCTAATATTAATTGTAAAATAACCTAAAATATTATTTTTAAGAGTTTCTCTGAAGATAACCCTCAATGAGGCAGGAGAAGTTGCACAACAAAAAGTCGTTTAGTCAATCTTACACTCCATCAAATTACCCAAAAACATCTGACGTGCACTGGCTAGACGTTAAATACATGTGTCCACCTGCATGTAACTCTTTTCTGTACTGGTGTTAACTGCTTGAAGTTTCTGTATAGGTTGTTAATTTTTTTCGAACCTCAACTTACAGTGATTCGATTTTTAGGAAAAAAAGTAATTATGTCTGTATTGTGTAGAACATCCTGCAGACAGCTCTTGCAGAACTTGGTGTTTCAGTAGCTGCTTGAAAACTGGTAAAATTAATGAATATACGCTTTATGAAGCAATTATTAAAACATCAAGTTTTTCACGAGGTGACTACAGGGTGTTCCACAACTAAAACCACACATAATATTGTGTTTCCTGAAAATCCTATCACTGTAGGTTGGCGTTCTCGAAAACTGATTCCGTAAGTCATTACTGATAAAAATATTAATAATGAAGTACTAACTTCATGTTTAAATCACGTGAAACATTTCTATCGAATAAGAAATGAAGAATATTGTATCAATTTGGTAAACATAAATTTATGGCAGAACTTGACTAAAAGAAGGAATCGGTTGATAGGACATGTCCTGAGGCATCAAAGAATCGTCCATTTGATAATGGAGGGCCGGCCTGAGTGGCCGAGCGGTTCTAGGCGCTACAGTCTGGAACCGTGCGGCCGCTACAGTCGCAGGTTCAAATCCTGCCTCGGGCATGGATGTGTATGATGTCCTTAGGTTAGTTAGGTTTAAGTAGTTCTAAGTTCTAGGGGACTGATGACCACAGTAGTTAAGTCCCATAGTGCTCAGAGCCATTTGATAATGGAGGGAATTGCTGAAGGTGTTCATCATTATTTCAGACACAGGAAATTATTCCTGGGTGGCTTTTTTTTCTTTCTTTTTTTTTTTTTTTTTTTTTTTTTTTAAGAACAAGCAAGTGACTTGAATCTTCGGACTTGATTTCATCTTCAGACCATAACCAGCTCAGTTCTCCTTATAAAAGCCAAAGAAGTTTGCATGAGGGTTCTTAGAAATATTGTGCACATCTGCTCACGCCTGTATTGCTAAAATTAAGATATAACAGACCAAAGACGGTCCTCAACGCTTCCCAGATAAGTTACCATTTAATTATGTTACTGATCTCAAAACCATTTTCTGCTTATGTTTGGCGTTGTATAAACATCCTCAATTGCTAAACAAATAGGACCACATTCGCTGGGCAAGTATCTGGAAAGGAATAGGCTTTTGACCGGAAAGCTCTTTCACGACACTCTTTTCGCTGCATGAAGCCTCTACGTGCAGCCAAGGTAGTAAAAGTAGGCATCCATTCTTCTCAGAGCAGCTGTGTAGAACGAACTGTGCGTCGAATTATGAATGGGACACCCAGACCTGTGTACACTGTTCACTTTGACACTTCGTCACGAAGGTTCTTTTCAAGGTCATTCGCACAGTGTCACTATACGGCAAGAAAGGTTTCGCACCGAATCGGCGTGCCTCACAGCAAGGTCATCCGAAAATTCAGCAGATGTCGTGAGGTGGCAAACGTTGATCAACGTTACCTACAAATTACGACTCGAAGGAATTCCAAGCAGAATTCAACATAACTGCACACAGCCTTTTAGGGCGCTACCATCAGCTCACAGGCGTCATTACACCCAGTGTTTAGTTTTACAGTCAACTTCTGGACGAGTGTTTCATTTTTCGAGACGACAGAGTGCGAATACACCGCGCCCATTTCGTGAACACCTTCCTTCCAAAGGCAGCAATCAGCTGAAATTTATGGCCTGCGCTTTTTGCTGGCATGAACCAGAGTGAGCAAGCTTGTAGCCAGTTGAAACCTTAGCGCGTTGTCGCGGGAGCCCTCCTCACACACCTGCTGCCCTCAGAACGACCGCCGACGAAGAGTGGATAGGGTTCAGCAGCAACTCCTCAGATACCCTGTGGATAGCACGGCAAGGCGGATCCAAGCATCGTATAATGGCAGGTCGCTATGGTCGAGCGGTTCTAGGCGCTTCAGTCCGGAACCACGCGGCCGCTACAGTCGCAGGTTCATATCCTGCCTCGGGCATGGATGTGTGTGATGTCCTTAGTTAGGTTTAAGTAATTCTAAGTCTAGGGGACTGATGACCTCATATATTAAGTCCCATAGTGCTTAGAGCCATTTTTTGAACCATGTTACAAAGCATACGATGAAGCAACACGGCAGCAGGTTTTATTTAGCACATGCGCAAAGACTTATTTCTTTTGCTTTTATTACACAATAAAATTCGCAGCTAATCAAATGCTGCAAAACTTTTTTTGAGCAGTTTACAATGCGTGATGAATTCGTCTATAACTGTTCGACGTGTCACTTTTGGAACAAGATACTGCGACTAATGAGGAAATTTGGAAATTTGTAGTAAGGTCTTATGAGACCAAACTGCTGAGGTCATCGGTCCCTAAGCTTACACACTAGTTAACCTAATTTAAACTAACTTACACTAAGGAGAGAACACACACACACACACACACACACACACACACACATGCCCGAGGGAGGACTCGAACCTCCGCCTGGGGAAGCCACGTTAACCATGACAAGGGGCCTCAGACTGCGTGGCTACTAAGGAGGACTCAGAAAAGTCGTAACAAGTAAACCGTCGATCAAAAGCCATGAAAGTTTCAATTTTAAAAAATCCTCTAAAGTTTGTAGAAATTTTAATATTTGTGTGCTGACTGTACCATCGATGAGAAAAATCCATATTTTGAGGAAAAAGAAATAATTTGTGTGACTTTCTTCCGTGGTCCAGACCACGCAAATACTGGACTCAAGCCGACCATACGTTACGTGTAGTATAAGAGATAATTTCATTTCCTAAAATCATGAGAGGTCTGTTTTAACTCTAGACAATACTACTTTTTCCAAACGATTTCCCAAGTCAGTAAGCACACTTCGCAATATTTACATTGACTGTGCCTACCATGTTTCTTACAACTGGCCGTCTGTCTCTCTGTGCTAGCCGCAGAGTGTTACCGTACCTATCGCTAGGATGAGAGCCTATAGTTCCACCACTGCCGTGGGATCTACATTTGTTAACTTCCCACAAGTGCGGATAAAACTACATTTACATTACATTTACTTTACCACTACCGTCAGTTGTTCACAGTGGCACTTTCTCATATTTCGCTACATAGATATTATGGACTAGTGTAGAGGCAACAAACACCGGGCAGACGCCGTCCAGACTTCCTTGCCTACGTTTGAACAGCAAGAGGAGTCTCTTGCCTCCTATACCGTCCTCACATCAACCGGTGTTAGCAGAAGCGAGCACTAGTTCCTTCCAGCATCCAGACCCGAAGCTCGACCAATCCACATAGACGGTCTGCTCGTATGTTGTCATAAACGTTGTAAGAGTTGTTTTTATTATTATTCATCAGTCTTCGGACTGGTTTGATACGGCCCGCTGCAAATTCCTATCTTCTGCCGGCCTATTCATCTCAGAGTACGATATGAACCCACAGTAATAGAGTATTTGTTGGGGTGTTCCAACCCTGTCTTCCGTACTGTTTTTATCCTCTACAGATTGCACTAGTACATGGAAGGCATTACCTGATGTCTTAACGTATGTACTATCATCCTGTCCCTTCTTCTTCTCAGTGTTCTCAATATGTTCTTTCCTTCGCCAAGTCTGCGGAAACCACCTCATTCTTTATGTTATCAGTCAAGCTACACACGTCAAAGTTTTCCATCACCCCGGTTCTCAGAACTCCTGAAGGTAGACATTTACTATGGATATTGTGTCACAGACACAGTCCGTTTGACTCTTCAGAGATGGCACTAAACCCGCCCAAAGGTCAACCATGCATGAGCAGCCGATCAGTTCCAGTCATTCCACCAGGAAGGAGGTATACGGCTCGTGTTGTCTGTAGCTCAACCATGCCCAGACGGTCAATACCGCGGTTCGATCGCGTCCGCATTGCTACTTTGTGCCAGGAAGGGCTCTTAACAAGGGAAGTGTCCAGGCGTCTCGGAGTGTACCAAAGCGATGTTGATCGGACATGGAGGAGATACAGAGAGAGACAGGAACTGTCAATGACATGCCTCGCTCAGGCCGTCCAAGGGGTACTACTGCAGTGGATGACCGCTACCTACGGATTATGGCTCGGAGGAACCCTGACAGTAAAGCCACTATGTTGAATAATGCTTTTCGTACCAGCCACAGGACGTCGTGTTACGACTCAAACTGTGTGCACTAGGCTGCATGATGTGCAACTTCACTCCAGACGTCCATGGCGAGGTCCATCTTTGCAGCCACGACACCATGCAGCACGGCACAGATATGCCCAACAGTATGCCGAATGGAACGCTCAGGATTGGCATCACGGACGCGTTTGGAGACAACCCTGTCAGGCTGATCGCCTTAGATGCACTGTCCAGCGAATGCAGCAAGGTGGAGTTTCCCTGCTGTTTTAGGGTGGCATTATGCAGGGCCGATCTACGCCGCTGGTGGTCATGGAAGGCGCCGTAACGACTGTGCGATACGTGAATGCCATCCTCCGACCAATAGTGCAACCATATCGGGAGCATATTGGCGAGGTATTCGTCTTCATGGACGACAATTTGCGCCCCCATCGTGCACATCTTGTGAATGACTTCCTTCATTATAACGACATCGATCGACTAGTGTGGCCAGCATGTTTTCCATACACGATCCCTATCTGACATACCTGGGATGGATCGAAAAGGGTTGATTATGGACGACGTGACCCACCATCCACTCTAAGGGATCTACGCTTAATCGACGTTGCAACAGCGCCTTGATGAACTTGTGGATAGTATGCAGGCATGCATCAATGCAAGAGGACGTGCTACTGGGATTAGAGGTACTGGTGTGTACAGCAGTGTGGACCACCACCTCTGAAGGTCTCGCTGTATGGTGGTACAACATACAATATGTGGTTTTCATGAGCAATAAAAATGGCGAAAATGATGTTTATGTTGCTCCCTATTACAGTTTTCTGTACATGTTCCGGAACTCTCGGAACTGAGGTGATGCAAAACTTTTTTTAATGTGCGTATTTTTCAACATCCTTCTATAGCATCATATCTCAAACGCTTCGATTTTCTTTCCCAGTTTTCCCACGGTCCATGTTTCACTACCATACAATGCTGAGTTCCAAACGTTCCTCAAATTAATACCAATGTTTGATTCTAGCCGACTGCTTCTGGCCAGGAATGCCGCCTTTCCTGTACTAGTCTGCTTTTTATGGCCACGTTGCTTCGTGTATCAGACGTTATTTTGAAAGTTCCTGCCAGATTAATATTGTGTGGCGCACTGAGCGTCAACTCGGAACATTTGCCTTTCGCGGGCAAGTTTTCTGCCGACTGAGTACACACACAGGTAGTGCGTCGTGCTTGGGCAGCCCAGTTGGTGTCAGCGGGAGATTCCTCGCCTGTCCTTAAGGTCACATCGTCGTACTGACAAGACAGTCGGCTCCAGTGCACTGTCATATCGTCTTTCCATTACTGAAATGGATGAGTGGGTACGACCCGAAAACCAATAAATTGAAATTTAAAAAAGAGCTTTTTTCATAGAGGTAATGGAATTGTAACTTAAAAAAGACAAGCGCCTCAGTCCGACGAGACCACTGAACTGATTCATCCTGACCTTACGTACTACCCTGTTACTCGACATGTTGACATGGTGTTGGTTAAAGGCATGGTGGTGTCATCCTTTTTTAGTGGGAGCGTTGCAGAGTTGTTAGATTTTTGGCACTACTTAAAGAGCGACTACACGGTTTTACGCCGCAAGACGTCGTATGTTTCACTCTTTGCAAATTACTAGGGGTTGTTGTTTACGCTTCCTCCAGAGCGTTGGAGTGTACTGGATGTGAGAAGAGATTGAAGGTACAGCACAGGATGAAAACATGTGAGACATCAACGATTATTACGCGCTGATTAACGTTCGATAAACGAGAACACCATCTGGACACCCTGCCGTCTAGCTGCTGCATACATCTCCGGAAAGAAATTAAAAAAAAAAAAAACATTGTACCCTTTCTTTTCTCCCTCTCTTTTTTGCAGGACGATCGTGAGAGTGTTTTTTTTCCCATGGGTGGAGCCTGCAGTGGTGCCAATAATCAGTTCTAGTTAGCCTTTAGGGTGAAAGTGCCGGTTGGTATTAGATATTGTTTTTGTTGTAGGTTAGATAGGTTTTTGAGAGGGGGGGGGAGGTAGTATAAGTGTTAGGGACCAACGTCTGAAGTGGAAGAGGACTGGAGGCGGGGGGAGGAAAGTCGAGCACTTGCCGGCGTAAGGCAAAGGTCCCGAGTTCGAGTCTCGGTCCCGCGCACAGTTTTAATCTGCCAGGAAGTTTTAAATCAGCGCACACTCCGATCATTCTGGAGACGTTATATTGCTTCCAAGATTGCAGAATTCCTTCACGTCATTTCCTTCTTGGTCATTAATTTTGATGACAAGTTTATCGATGATCTCATTTCGGCTACTCTTCATTACTTTCGTGTTTCTCCGGTTTACTCTCCATCAATATTTTGTATTCATTAGCCTGCTCATTCCATTCAACAGGTCCTCTAACCCTTCCTCACTTTGGCAGAGGATATCAGGGTCATTAACGAATCTTATCATACACTACTGGCCATTAAAATTGCTACACTACGAAGATGACGTGCTACAGACGCTAAATTTAACCGACAGGAAGAAAATGCGGTGATATGCAAATGATTAGCTTTTCAGAGCATTCACACAAGGTTGACGCCGGTGACGACACCTACAATGTGCTGACATGAGGAAAGTTTCCAACCCGATTTCTCATACACAAACAGCAGTTGACCGGCGTTGCCTGGTGAAACGTTGGTGTGATGCCTCGTGTAAGGAGGAGAAATGCGTACCATCACGTTTCCGACTTTGATAAAGGTCGGATTGTAGCCCATAGCGATTGCGATTTATCGTATCGCGACATTGCTGCTCGCGATGGTCGAGATCCAATGACTGCTAGCAGAATATGGAATCGGTGGGTTCAGGAGGGTAATACGGAACGCCGTGCTGGATCCCAACGGCCTCGTATCACTAGCAGTCGAGATGACAGGCATCTTACCCGCACGGCTGTAACGGATCGTGCAGCCACGTCTCGATCCCTGAGTCACAGATGGGGACGTTTGCAAGACCACAACCATCTACACGAACAGTTCGACGACGTTTGCAGCAGCATGGACTATCAGCTCGGAGACCGTGGCTGCGTTTACCCTTGGCGCTGCATCACAGACAGGAGCGCCTGCGATTGTGTACTCAACGACGAACCTGGGTCCGCGAATGGCAAAATATCATTTTTTCGGATGAATCCAGGTTCTGTTTACAGCATCATGATGGTCGCATCCGTGTTTGGTGACATCGCGGTGAACGCACATTGGAAGCGTGTATTCGTCATCGCCGTACTGGCGTATCACCCGGCTTGATGGTATGGGGTGCCATTGCTTACACGTCTCGGTCACCTCTTGTTCGTATTGACGGCACTTTGAACAGTGGACGTTACATTTCAGATGTGTTACGACCCGTGGCTCTACCCTTCATTCAATCCCTGCGAAACCCTACATTTCAGCAGGATAATGCACGACCGCATGTTGCATGTCCTGTACGGGCCTTTCTGTATCGACTGCTGCCCTGGCCAGCACATGCTCCAGATCTCTCACCAACTGAAAAAGTCTGGTATATGGTGGCCGAGCAACTGGTTCGTCACAATTTGCCAGTCACTACTTTTGATGAACTGTGGTATCGTGTTGAAGCTGCATGGCCAGCTGTACCTGTACACGCCATCCAAGCTCTGTTTGACTCAGTGCCCAGGCGTATCAAGGCCGTTATTACGGCCAGAGGTGGTTGTTCTGGGTACTGATTTCTCAGGATCCATGCACCCAAATTGCGTGAAAATGTAATCACATGTCAGTTCTAGTATATTGTATTTGTTCAATGAATACCCGTTTATCATCTGCAGTTCTTCTTGGTGTAGCAATTTTAGTGACCAGTAGTGTACTTTGAATTTTAATCCCACTCTTGAACCTTTCTTGTGTTTCCGTCACTGCTTATTCGATGTATAGATTGAACAGTAGAGGCAAAAGACTACATCCGTGACTTGACATTCTTTTTAATCCGAGCACTTCGTTCTGTGTGCTCCATTGCTGCTCTTCCCTTTTAGTCATTGTATGTTTATATATTAAGACTCTTTCTCTATACCTTCTATTTTTTTCACTGTTTTGAACATCTTGCACCATTTTACAGTGTCGAACGCTTTTTCCAGGTCGACAAAAACTATGAACGTTCCATATTTTTCTTAGGTCCTAGTCACACACATGTATAATGCCCAATGGAAACTTGGTAAGTCTGAGTTACAAGACGTTTTATCACCTTCTGTTACGGCGTTGCTATATACTGAGTGGGGCCTGTTTCTGATACTTTGCATACCACTTTAGTAAAGAGTTGGAACATTTGTCAATCGCTCAGTACATGTGCCACATTGCTGCATTGTTGGTCAGTAATTTCTGCCTCTCTATGGAGACACCCTGTGCGTACTCAGGGCACTGGAACGCTGTAATTATGTTCAGGCTCCACAGCACCCACTCTCCGACGGCAGGCCACCACAGTGGCCGCGGCGCAGTGCGGGCAGCGCGCCAGCAGGCGCCGCAGATGGCCGCGTCATTCTGTGATACCGCCGCTCCGCCGATCCCATGAATCTCTAATGGAGCTTTTTTACTGCCGCCAGATACCACACTGTATAATGGCCCAGATTCTTTTTTGCTCAGAGACCATCGTAAATGTTATTCCTGCCGGCTATCCGAATGATAAATATCTAAACGGAAAGGCTCGAGATTTTCCATCTGCCTATACGGTACTTCCAGCGAATATATCGGTCTTTATGTCAGCACGTTTGCTTAATTAATTTGAGAAGCTTGTGGTTCCAGAGACCGTTTTCAAGTATCAAAACTTTGTGATATATATATGCACACTGATAACAGTATTATAAGACAGACACTGACGGCTAATTTGCCAAGGTGCCTACAGAAGACTGCTGCGCCCCCCCCCCCCCCTACCATAAAAAAGAAATAATGCTATTCCAATTTTAATTTTGTTCTGATACACTGGTAGGTTGTAAAACCCGTTCAGAATGATTCCTGCTGGCCCTGAGACCCATCAGTTTCGAGAGAAAAGCAGCCACAAGATGGAAATCGATAAATGTGATGTACAAGTTCAGAGAAATAAATGATTGCAGTTTCAGAAAATTGGGTGATTTATTCAAGAGAAAGAGCACAAATTGAGCAAGTCAGTAACGCGTTGGTCCACCTCCGGCTCTTATACAACTAGTTATTTGACGTGACATTGATTTATAGAGTTGCCGGATATCCTCCTGAGGAATTAGATAGTCAAAATGCCGATCTGCAGCCGGCCGCTGTGGCCGAGCGGTTCTAGGCGCTTCAGTCCGGAACCGCGCTGCTGCTACGGTCGCAAGTTCTAATCCTGCCTCGGGCATGGATGTGTGTGATGTCCTTAGTTAGGTTTAAATAGTTCAAAGTCTATGGGACTGATGACCTCAGATGTTAAGTCCCATAGTGC
Source organism: Schistocerca nitens (assembly GCF_023898315.1). Taxonomy (NCBI): domain Eukaryota; kingdom Metazoa; phylum Arthropoda; class Insecta; order Orthoptera; family Acrididae; genus Schistocerca; species Schistocerca nitens. The sequence goes on along the minus strand of NC_064615.1, from coordinate 717,976,538 downwards.
TTAGAGCCATTTGAAGCATGTTTTGCCGATCTGCATGAAGAGTCCCGCCCATAACGCTCCAAACGTTCTCAGGTGGGCAGAGACACCGAGTCCTTGCTGGGCTAGGCAGGGTTTGGCAAACAGAAGACAAGCAGTAGAAGCTCTCACTGTGTGCAGGTATTATCTTGGTGAAATGTAAACGCAGGATGGCTTGAATGAAAGGCAACAACCGGAGCATTAAATACCGTTGACGTACCGCTATGTTGTAAGGGTACCACGAATGATAACCAAAGCGGTCCTGCTATAAAAAGAAATATATCACAGACAGCACTTCAGGTTGTCGGGTCGTATGGTGGGCGACTGTGAGGTTTGTATCCCACCGCTGTCCAGGAGTCTTCGGCCTGGAGTAGAATTGTCTTCAGTGATGAGTCCTGCTTCGAACTGATCCCCTATTACCACCGAAAAAGTGTCTGGAGGCGTCCTGGACAGCGGTGGGATACCAGCATGACTGTCACTCGCCATACGACCCGACAACCACGACAACCAGGAGCAATAGTCTGCGATTCCATTTGTTTCTATAACACGTCCCCTTTTGTTGCCATCCGTGACACCGCCAGACAACCAGGAGCAATAGTCTGCGATTCCATTTGTTTCTATAACACGTCCCCTTTTGTTGCCATCCGTGACACCGCCAGACAACCAGGAGCAATAGTCTGGGATACCATTTGTTTCTGCAACACGTCCCCTTTTGTTGTCATCCGTGACACCGCCCCATTCGGATAATGTCTTACAAGGGAACCTCCCCATCGCACCCCCTCAGATTTAGTTATAAGTTGGCACAGTGGATAGACCTTGAAAAACTGAACACAGATCAATCGAGAAAGCAGGAAGAAGTTGTGTGGAGCTATGAAAAAACTAAGCAAAATATACAAACTGTGTAATCCATGCGCAAGATAGGCAACATCAAGGATAATGTGAGCTCAGGAGCGCCGTGGTGCCGTGGTTAGCGTGAGCAGCTGCGGAACGAGAGGTTCTTGGTTCAAGTCTTCCCTCTACATCTACATCTACATCCATACTCCGCAAGCCACCTAACGGTGTGTGGCGGAGGGTACCCTGAGAGTACCTCTATCGGTTCTCCCTTCTATTCCAGTCTCGTACTGTTCGTGGAAAGAAGGATTGTCGGTATGATTCTGTGTGGGCTCTAATCTCTCTGATTTTATCCTCATGGTCCCTCGAGTTAAAAGTTTAATTTTTTATTTTCAGACAATTATCTGGCCGTCCGTCCGTCCGATGCGAAGTAACTGTGCCGTAGTATGGAGACGCTACACCTAAATAAACATCGAAACACACGTCAGTGGACTACAGCGCACGGAAGAGAGAGTATTCCTGCTAACGAGGCTCCCTGGCTGGCAGTTGACTGTTCGCTACTTTGGACGGACAGATAATAATTGTCTGAAAATAAATAATTAAACTTTTCACTCGAGGGAAGACTTGAACCAAGGACCTCTCGTTCCGCAGCTGCTCACGCTAACCACGGGACCACGGCGCTCCTGAGCTCACACTATCCTTGATGTTGCCTGTCTTCCGAATGGTCTACTCAGTTTGTACATTTTGCTAATTTTTTTCATAGTTCCACACAACTTCTTCGTGTTTTCTCGATTGATATGTGTTCAATTTTTCAAGGCCTATCCACTGTGCCAACTTATAACTAAATCTGACGGGAGTGCGATGGGGAGGCTCCCTCCTAAGTGTTCCGCAATTTTTTTTTTTTTTTGAAAACATATTAAGCGCCCTTCATCTAACTCAGTGACTTCGAGAGCCGTAAACTACAAATCCTTACACACGTGTTATCAAGTTATTTCTTTGCGTCGCATGTCGTAGTGCAGGCGTGCGGCCGCGTCCGTCGCGTCGCCAAGTGCCGCCCGCAGTGCGACGGCCGTGATGAGGAGTGGGCAGGCGGCGCGGACCCACAAAGCCCTCCCCGGCCCCGGCTGCTCGCTGAATGGCCCGAGAGCGTCGAGCAGCGCGACGCGAAGAAAGCCAAACGTATCGACCGGCCGAGCGGAGCGCGGAACAAATGCACGCGCACTGCCGCGCTTATTCGCACTCAGGCGAAATTTGCGCCGCTGAAAAACCTCCTACTGCTCTTCTGGCCACGTCCGCAGGTTAAGGTCTTCTCTGCACAGCAGGCAGTCGAATAATTTTACACCGCAGTAGCCGTCCCTCTTCTTCTATTGCGCGGACTTAGTTTCCAGTATACCGTTATCATCAAGAATATTATAATCACCTTCCACTATACTACCCTGTGAGCCCTGGTATAAGCAGTCTCTCCATCTTAGGCACAACGTCGATGGTAGACTGTGAAATATCGGTTGAGGCAAAGGGTATGAACAGTTTGGGACAAACGTGAATGCAAGTTGAATTAAATTTTTTCAGGTTGTTGTACACAACTCCGATAAGACTTTTTTTCTACCAAAATGTTGAAAATTAGATGAACTGATAACAAATTAGGAAGTTCTCCACAGAATCGGCGAGGAGAGGAATATCTGGAAAACACTGAGAAGAAGAAGGGACAGGCTGATAATACTAGTTTTAAGACATCAACGAATACCTTTCGTGGTACTTGAGGGAGCTATAGAGGGTAAAAACAGTAGACGGACTCTGTAATATATCCAACAAATAGTTGAAGACGTTGGCCACAACTACCGTTCTGTCGTGAAGAGATTGGAAAAGGAAGAGATTTCGTGTCGGCCCCATGAAACAGTATAACTTTAATGACCCCAGAAAAGTGTTTACCACCAAAAAGCTGCCACAATCTTTATTACTATCCAACTACTCTGAGCAGTTTATGTCATAATCTGTTGGCAGCCCTGCACAAAATACGAAATATAACGACACCTGCTGCAGGGTGGGGCCGCTATGAGCCAGGTTGGTACGAGAGGGTGGTGGAGAGGAGGTGGCTGCGGAGAAAGGCAGTAGCAAATGTAACAAGTTGTTTTACTGCCGCAGTTGCGATGCATGATGGACTGGTCAACAGCCGGCTGGGCGCTGAATTTTTCTGGGCTGGTTGCCCACACACTCCGCACTGCTGCTGACAGTACTACACTGCGCCAGCGGCCTCGTTACGTAACCCGGCAGTACGGAACCCGCGCCAGCAGTGTGCGAACTCGACGATGCTGTCCGCTGGCGTCGCAGAGGGGGCTGCCCACCGCGCTGAGTCGCCCGTCCGAAGGTGATGATGGACGGTGGCTGGCGTGCACTGGAAGTGACGCGCCCCCTGCTCAGGTGTAGGCCTTACTGCTACAGATGACTTGGTGTGCCAGCCACACTGTGCTACTAGGTTCGGGGAGGGACGTAGCGCACAGGCTGTTGCGCCACTCTGGCCTCGAACCGGTTTCCGCTGCTGGCAGGTCCACGTGGCCTTTTCGTCCGGCACAGCTCCATCCTCCTGACTGGGCTGCAAGACTCTGTTACCAAAATGACCAGTACTGACAGTCGGCAGCAGTGTGCTTGTCGTGCATATGCGCCAAACTAACTTGCCTCGCATGGCGGTGGCCTTGTTGAGTTACTATAGCGACAACATCCCGTGCTCGCCTGCCCTCAGTGCTGCTGCAGTATTCTCCTCAGTCCTACATTAATATGCCCGTATGTGGAGGATTCCGCAATCTGAAGAAAAAGACTTATGTAACATTATAATCGTATTGTATCTACGAGTAGATACTTGAAAATGGTGCTTACCGCATACCCATTATTCTAATGCTGTGTATTTTTCGTATATAGTTAGTTCAGTGGTAGCAAATATGCCTCTGAATGCCAGTGTAATAGATACCAGAACACATGAATAGAAGCTACATTTTACATTACATCGTAATCTACTTGGGATTAGGCACATGATTCACCCCCGACACAACTAAATTGGAGTTCTACATTCAAACTACACTGAAGCGGCAAAGAAACTGGTATAGGCAAGCGTATTCAAATACAGAGATATGTAAATAGGCTGAATACGGCGCTGCGGTCGGCAACGCCTATTTAAGACAAGTGTCTGGCGCAGATCTGTTATTGCTGCTACAGTGGCAGGAAATCAAATAGCTCTGAGCACTATGGGACTTAACATCTGAGGTCATCAGTCCCCTAGAACTTAGAACTACTTAAACCTAACTAGTCTAAGGACATCACACACATCCATGCCCGAGGCAGGATTCGAACCTGCGACCGTAGCGGTCGCGCGGTTCCAGACTGAAGCGCCTAGAACCGCTCGGCCACACAGGCCGGCAGCAGGTAATCAAGACGGAACGTGGTGTTATAGTCGGCGTACGAGCCGTGGGACACAGTATCTCCGAGGTAGTGGTGAAGTGGCGATTTTCCCCTACGGCCATTTCACGAGTGTACCGTGAATATCGGGAATCCGGTAAAAAATCAAATCTCCGACATGGCTGCGGCAGAAGAAAGATCGTGCAAGAACGGGACCAACGACGACTGAAGAGAACACTCTTCTGAAAAGAACACTCTCCTCTCGCTAATAAACTCTCCAGACATGAACATTATTTAGTATATCTGTGATGCCTCCCAACGTGCTGTTCAGAAGAGATCTCCACCCTCTCGTACTCTTACGGATTTATGGACAGCCCTGCAGGATACATGTTGTCAGTTCGCTCCAGCACTATTTCAGACATTAGTCGAGTGCATGTCACGTCGTGCTGCGGCACTTCTGCGTGGTCGCGGGGGCCCTGCACGATATTAGGCAGGTGTACCAGTTTCTTTGGCTCTTCAGTGTATATAGAGCTACGAGTAGCATTGTAGTCCACGTGTTCAACACTGACTGCTTCGTTACTTACATAATTTAAAATTTCGATGTTCAGTATGTCGGAACGTAAATTAAATTATTATAAAACGTCATACATTTATTAAATAAAATAAATTAAGCATTATATAAAACGTAGTATGTCACAAAATCTAAAAACTCTTAGGCTGTAAAAAAGTATTAGGCATCTGTCTACTTACAAAAACCTATTCCGAAAACCACAAGCATTCTATCGCATAGTAGGCATTATTACATTCTGCTGGAAACATTAAAATGCATTCTACTTAACATGATACTTTTAACGTGGCCACTGCTACGACACAGTACAGTACTGGCGTTGTCATACTCATTACTATATGACAATATACTAACAGATACAGCGATTATTATTTAACTAAATAAGTCATCAAAGCAGAATCAGTAGCTGAACGAAACTGGCTCCTCATAAACCATTCTGCCCCTGCTCTGATGGAATATATGGAACCAGTCCGTGTTTCAGATTGGTTGTTAGAGTCCGTCGTCTTTTGTCAGATAATATACACTGCGTCAATGGTCCTGCAGAAAGCTGCTTCTAGATCCTTGGCCTTCTGCTCTTTTATCTAGATTCTATGATTGTGCTGCAGGCGGTAACGAGGTTCAATTGACGGCCACTTAGCATGACTCGTCTGGCGTAACTCACTTCCTCATGTCCTCGATCAACAAGAGAGATGGTTCAATAGTTAAGCCAGTGTATGACATTCCCCCTGTTTAAAATCCATCCACACTACGACGGGTAACGTCAAAGGTACATGCATGTTGCAACTATAATGTGGTTCGCAGTGGGCGTCACTTGTGACTACACACCAGCTATCAAAGTAGACACCGTAAGTAATGTCGAACGGTAACGCATAGTCAGCACTAACCTGTCATCTTCTGAAGAGGATCTCGTAGCCCTTTGTCCAGCCCTTTGTATCTTAGAAAGTTGCATGAAATCATAATAGTAATGTGGCAATATTTCAGTATGCCATGCGAATTTTTAACTAAAATGTACCAAAAACCGAAGTGGTTTCTAATATGCTTTTACTGTGCGATTTAATCTTACCTCTAAATGTAAGATAGTCGCATTATCGAAACAATAAAAAATTCTGTGATAATTCTCCTAACCGTCTTAAAGCACCCCCACCCCCCAAGGTTCAATTGACGTTACCATTCATCAGCAGCCGCCAATATTGTGCTGCGTCGGTCTGTTCGTAGCTGGTCATAATCATTCCAGTTCCAGTTTTATTTTGTTATATTAGCGGAAAATTAACCTCAAAAAACATAAACTGCTACAAATACATAAATTAAGGTGTTCAGAATGAAACTGCCTCTTGCATGCTGCACGTTAAGTTTTTTTTTTATTTATCTTGTGCATCCACACGCCTTTCGTTTCAGTTACTAGGCATCTTTAGTGGGTGTAATATCAGAGTCTAATTAATTATTTTTAAGCCAGACAGCTTTCTCCCACTTGGCAATTTGGTTGAAAATTTGCAGTTTTCCTTTTGGTCAGTGTTTTCAAGAGGAAAACTGCAACATTTCAACCAGTTTGCTACACGAGAGAAAACTATTGGTTTAAATATAATTAATTAGACACTGATCTTCTACCCACTAGAGATGTCCTGTAACTAAAACGAAAGGTGTGTAGGTGCACAAGATAAACAAACAAAACTTAATCTGCAGCATGGAATAAACGTTTTCCTTTTGAAATACTGCAGTGAACTGTTACATTCAAATAACAGAACTTTTCCATGCATGCCGGCCGTTGTGGCCGTGCGGTTCTAGGCGCTTCAGTCCGGAACCGCGCTGCTGCTACGGTCGCAGGTTCGAATACTGCCTCTAGCATGGGTGTGTGTGATGTCCTTAGGTTAGTTAGGTTTAAGTAGTTCTAAGTCTAGGGGACTGATGACCTCAGATGTTAAGTCCCATAGTGCTCTAAAGGATGGGGCCCCTCCACGCCCACACCAACGTGGTGACCAACACAAAAGTTCTACTGTCACCTCCGTAAACATGTTAGTTTTTGAATCAGGCGTCACAGGATGCGGGCTGTGATGTTGTCCATGCGTCTGGGTATGACTACTCATTAACATGGTCCATCAGGAGATAGAAGTGGTCGAAAACGATCGAAGGGTAGCGGTTTTAAGAGCAGAGGAAAAAAAAGTGCCAAGGCACCCATAGTGCTCAGAGCCATTTGAACCATTTTTTTTCCATGCATCTTCGCAATGGCTGCAACCTGTTTTACATTTAAAGGCATCAGTACTGTCACAGGCTATTCTGCGCGTCTTGTATATCCTTCAGGCTATTGATCCGTGGTTCGCCTGTCGCTATTCCACTAGTTCTTACTAATAGACACAGGTCGTCATTAATTGCCCATGCCAGGGAAAAGCTTTTCCAGCACCGAGTGTTCCTTGTGAAGCCAATGGTGTCCGCTGTTGGATATGGCCCGTGGCCGGTAACACAACAAATGGATTCATATTCAGAAAGACCGGGATCTAAATCCTTCACCAACCCCGAAATCACTTAAGACAAATGCTGCAATGGTTCCATTCAAAAGGACGATTTCCTCCTCAACGCATGTCGAATCAGAGTCTGTAATGATCTCGGAGGATGTTAATTTTAATATCCCGTCGACAAAGAGGTTATTAGCGACGGAGCACAAGCTATGATTATGGAAAGATGGAGAGGGGAAGTGGCAGTGCCCTTTTCAAAGGAACCAACCCGTCATTTGCCTTAAGGGGCTCCGGAAAGGCTCAAAATCATGAAAAGTTCAATTTTTACTTTTTTGCGTTTTCTGAATCTGCAGACTATTACCTTTTAATAGATATATAATTTATTCAATTCCGAATACTACAACTATTTTTAAATTTTTTGAAATGTGTTCTACATGGGCGTGACCCACTGTGGCGCTGTTAAACTGCTGTCAAATGGTGTTATTATTAACGTCCGTGTTCATCAGGTACATTTTAGTGATGTGAGATAAAGTATGTGTTGTGGCTAACCTGTGATGGTTCAATATATATCGCTGGTGTGATTGTCGATTGTTTCATGTTTATTTACTCTGTCGTTATCTCGAAAATATTCGTAATTAATTCTGTTTCTTGAGTCTCTGCTTTGTTGAAGTATAATAATGAGTAAAAGTAAAGTTATTAGAAATCCTCTGAAGGCTTTTAAGAAAAGGAGAAATGTTGGAAAGCCAAAGGTATTTAGAAATATGGGAATGAAGATAGGTTTTAACATGGTACGAGCGATGCTTGCTTTAGACAAGGAACGCCTTCGGGCTGCAGACAGGGCTGTAAAGAGTCTAGAAATACAAGCAAGAGTAAACAGGAGGAGGAACAAGAGGAAGCTGGAGAAGGAGTTTCCAGAGGATGAAGATAATCCATCCTATGGACCTGGAATGCACTAAAATGTTAATCCAATCTTTGTCGCTCGATTCCCAAAACTATTATTTTCTCATACTAATTACATGTTTTCTAAGGATCTTCCAAACATATTTGTTTCAAGCTTTCAGTAAATGTTACACAGTACCTTCTGCATAATTTAACACAGCCTTTTTTCCAAAAAACTGTATATTTTTGAATATATAAATAAAAAATTGCAAAAAAATGTTGTGAATTTTCAATACAATTGAAAAAAAATCATCTTTAATAACTGAACTAAAATTTTGTAAAATCCCTGTGTTAAGTTGTAGCCCATATTCCAATAAATAATCTGTAAAAAGTTCAACTTCCCACCTCAAATACTTTGTGAGGAAAGATGTAATTTATAAGCGTTATTTTAACATTGCAAGTATAGGGCGTTCCGGAGCCCCTTAAGCAATTTAGGGAAATCACAGAAAACCTAAATCAGGATGACCGGGAGCGGGTTTGAACCGTTGTCCTCCCGAATGCGAGTCCTGCGCTAACCACTGCGTTACCCCACTCGTCTTCAGTAACACATTAAAACCTAATTTTCTTCCCTTCTACTTATTCCATATTTTTTATTATTGATGGTGTGTGTGTGTAACTCGTTCACAATAATGACCAAGACTTCGACAGACGAGGTACAAAAGTGGAGCCGGGGCATTTGACTTGCGGGAGATTCATGTCCGCGGCACTGTAGGTAGATGGGTGGGCTCGTTTGCGCTTCTTTGTGCCAGAGGTCCGGAAATTGTGGCGAGGGCGGACGTCGAGGGGTGAGGCCACACCGAGCGAACAACAACTGAGCCAGCCAGGCCTGGAAACACGTGTTTCGCTAAACAGAGGCCGCTGGGTCAGGGGTGGGCGGGTCGCCATTAATCGCGCCCCTGCTGCTGCAGGCGACAGGTGGGCAGATGTCTGTGTTGACAGCCCTGTCCGCGGGGAAGCCCCTCCCTCAGCTGTCATCGACTTTGAGTTGCCAGCGCCGTGTTTTCAGGACCCGTCAGCCCGAACCGCCTCACAATGCGCCAGTCGGCTGTAGCCTTCGCAAGCAGCTTGAATTGTCTGAAACTATGATCGGTTATCTTCGTGGGCTTTTGTTAGGTGACAGCTACGATGAAACTTCTTGCTGTGCCCTACAAATTTTTGGCGGGCTTTACTACTTTCGTAACACAGAAATAGATGTAGTCAAGTAGTGTGCCGATGGGACTGGGGAAGAGCTCAAGAAGTATGAGTTCAATGGTATTCATGATTCATTTACTAATTTGGGGCTAATCCCAGCCTAGGGCTTAAATACATTGGCATATTTCTGCATGGAAACCTTTATTTTTCAGAAGGGGTTTTAACCGTTTTAGCCTGCGTAGACCACATAGAAATCAATTGAAAAAGAAAAAAATCGGTCATTCAGCATACCGAGATGGTGGTAAGAATGAGGTTGGGCTGTGGGATGCCCTGGATTTGGTCTGGACTAGTTACACTACTAAAAATTTATTAAATAAACAACAGATCTAAAATTTTGCACCTTGATCCAAGAGCCCCTTTACAATATTGAAGACAGCAAAAGTCTACGATCAAATAATTAAGCTCGCAAAATAACAAGATAAGATTGGTTCAAAACGCGAAAGTTAACTCACAGTGATGTACATTGTACTCTTCAGTTACATGCTCAACGTTCTTCAAGAAATATACGTATTTTTAGATTTCAATAACCCCATCATTAAAGAAATTTGTTTTCTTAAAACAAGATGAATAAAATGGCAAAATTTTAACTGAACTAATATTTGGTGCCAACAGCGCTTTAACTGCTATAGTTATACGTTGCCACGTTAAATGAAACTATACAAGAGTTAAATATTACACTATATCGGTAAAGATAGATTGCTACCTCACACGCACATGGCCACTAGCTCCAGCATCTCGGACCAGAATGCAACTGTCATGTGGGATGGAAGCAGCAATCTGGAGGAGTGGGGAAGGGGAAGGGATAACGGTGTACAGGTGGGAGGAGAGAGGAGTGCTGTCTGGTGGATGTGCAGGGACTAGAATGCCAACAGGCACAACGTCAGAAGGTTGTGGGGCCGGGAGGTGGTGAAAATGGAGCAAAAAAGGGGAGGAATGGGGAGAGCTAGGTGGGTGTGTTGGCAGAGGGTGGCAAACAAAGAGGGTGAGAGACAAGGATGGGGAGGCAGTGATAGGACAAACGGTGTGTAAACTGTTGGGTGGAAGGAGTGGGGACAGTTTGTTACTGTAGATTGAGGCCTGGATAATTAAAGGAGTGGAGAATATGTTGTAAGTATAACTCTCAGATGCACAGCTCAGAAAAGCTAGTAGTGTAGGGGATGGTCCAGGTGGCTGTGGTAGCAGGTAACCATTGAAATCAAGAATGTTATGTTCAGCTGCATGTTGCACCACAGCGTGATCCACTTTGCTTTTGGCCACTGTTTGGTGGTCGCCATTCATCCAGGTGGACAGCTGGTTTGTAGTCATACCAACATAAGAAGCTGTACACTGATTGCAGCAGAGCTGTAAATGACATGGTTGCTTTCACAGATGGCCCAGACCCTAATGGGGAAGAATAAACCTGTGTCAGGACTGGAGTAAGAAGTTCTGGGTGGGTGAATTGGGCAGGTCTTGCACATGGGTCTCCCACAGAGATATGATTCTTGTGGAAAGGGGTTGGGATACAGACTGGCATAGAGATGAGCAAGGCTCTTGAGAAGGGTGGTTGTGCAGTGGAATACCACTTTATAAGGGGTGGAAAGGATCCTGGGTAGGGTCCTCCTCATTTCAGGACTGATGATAGGTAATAAAAGTTCAGGAGAAGGATATGGTTCAGTTGTTCCAGTCGTTTGGTATTGGGTGCTGAAGGGGCACTCATTTGGTTCTTAGGGGTAGTGGGTGTGTTGTGGGAAATGGCATGGGAGATCTATTTGCGGGCTAGTCTGGGGAATAGCTCCTGTCTGTGAAAACCTTGGTGAGACCTACAGCAAACCGAGCAAGGGAGTTCTTGTCACTGCAGATTTTCTGTCCCCAGGTGGCCAAGCTGTATGGCAGGAACTTTTCGGAGAGAAAGGGATGACAGTGCCCAAAATGCATATTAGTGGGTTTAATGTGGTTAGAGGCACGAATAGAACCATCAGGGAAGAGGAGGTCAACATCGAGGAAGATGTCACGCTGGGCTGCAGGGGACCAGGTGAAGCAGATTGTAGAGAAGGTGTTGCAGTTGCGAAGGAATGAAGAAAGAGGGTTAGGTGTTGCAGTTGCGAAGGAATGAAGAAAGAGGGCTGTGTGTCAAGATCATGAACATAACACCAATAAACCTGAACCAGACTAGTGGTTTGTTGTTCCAGAGGCTAGGAAGGTCTCCTCTAGATGATTCATATACAGGTTGGCATAGGAATGTGCCCATGGCTGTGCCACAGCTTTGACTGTATACCTTCCTTTTAAAGGAGAAATAGTTGTGAGTTAGGATAAAGTTAGAATGGTATATATGGAATGAGTTTGTGGGATTGGAGTTTGAACGACTTTCGGAAAGGTAGTATTCAAAAGCAATAAGACCATGGGCATGAGGGATGTTGGTGTACTGGGATGTGGCATCAACAGCGATGAGCAGGTATCTAGGAGATATATGGGGGGGGGGAGATTCAATGAAGGAAGTGGTTGGTGTCTTTGATGTGGGAAACTAAATTACAGGCAGTTGGTTGTAGGTGTTGGTCAACGAAGGCCGAAATTCACAGTGGGGACACAATAACCAGCCACCACAATGGGACATCCAGGGTTGCTTGGTTTTTGGATTTTAGGGAGCATTTAAGAAGTGGATGTTTGGGGTGTCATAGGGGTGAGGAGGCAATTGGATTCAGGAGAGAGGTTCTGGGAAGTGCCTAAGGCTTTAAGCACAGATTGGAAGTTGTGATGGACTTCTGGGATGGATTCACTCTGGCAGGGTTTGTAGATGGAGGAGTCAGATAATTGGCAGAGGCCTTCTGCCAGGTAGTCAGTGTGACTCATAACAGCACTGGTGGAACATTAGGCTGCAGTAGGATGATTAGGTCATGAATTGTTTTGAGATTGTGTGTGGCTATTCTTTCTTCTGCTGAAAGTTTGGTGTTCTGAGGAAGGGACCTGGGAAAGGATGATGAGACTAAGTCGGAGGTAAGATATTCCTGGAAGTTGACTTGCAGATGGTTAGGTGGAAGGGGGGTTATGGTTGGATGGTTGTGTGTACTTGGAAAGACAGGGTTCAATGTTGGGATCAGGTTGGTTTTTGTTGGAGGGATTGGTGGCAAAGAAATGTTTCCATTGCAGGGACTGGAAGAAGGAGAGTTAAGTCTTTGGTTAAAATTGACTGTAGGGCTAAAGGTGAGGCCCAAGAATAGGAGTGAATCTCCTATGGAGCTGAGGGTTTTGGTGGAAAGGTTAACAAGTGTTACAGGAATGTTTCGGCTCTGCATTTGGTGGAGTGTTGGTAAGGAGTTTTGGGGTATGTGACATGTTGAAAAGTTCTGGTAGGCAGGATTTGGATGCTATGAAGGGAGGACGAACGGAACACTGTGGGTAGGATAGAGGTTGGATAGTGGTGCCCCAAGGTGGCAGTAGGATGTCAGCAGGAGGTGGTTTCTGGAATGCTCCTCCAGGTGCTGGAAAGCAAGGGATTCAATTTCAGAGATGTGGTGTATGAAACAGGGATTGCACAGTAGCAGTATCTAGCCAAGGGAGGAGAGATGGTTGTGGGATGCCTGTGCTGTGGAGGTGTGTTTTAGCAGTATCAGGTTTGTGAGGGCTAGGGAGTAGCGGAATCTGAAAAGGCTAACGTCATTTTGAAAGGAGGGATGGGATCCACAAAAAGGAATTTGTATGGTTAGGCCGTTTGATTCCATGGTTTAAAATGGCTCTGAGCACTATGGGACTCAACTGCTGAGGTCATTAGTCCCCTAGAACTTAGAACTAGTTAAACCTAACTAACCTAAGGACATCACAAACATCCATGCCCGAAGCAGGATTCGAACCTGCGACCGTAGCGGTCTTGCGATTCCAGACTGCAGCGCCTTTAACCGCACGGCCACTTCGGCCGGCTCCATGGTTTAGGCAGCATTGAAGATATAGGATGTAGGAATGGGTTTTAGCCAGGGAAAGGAATACTTTTCTCAACTGGTGCAGAAAGATGGAGCAGGGGTCCATTGTGGCAGGATTGGTATGAACAAAACAGGAACTCGGAAATGGGCAAAATAGATGTTGACGATTGTGAGAGGGGCTGAATAAGAGTGTATAGTAATCAGGTAAAAAAATCTTAATGCCACTTGGTAGCAATTACAACAGGGCAGAACTTGTTGTCTTAGCCATCCAGAGAATTGGTGAACTTATTCTCGCAGACAGCACATGAGAGTGCATTGAAATTCTTGGTCTGACGAAAAACGTAGCGAGCTAACTAAAAGTTTCATATGAAAGGAGAAGTGTAAACACTTGAAGCTAAGTGTATGCTGATGGATGGTTGTTCAAAAATGCGTCATTTGAAATGACTCAACAATTCATATCTTTGTCATTCCTTGTGAGACCGAGTAATGCCGTGCAAAAACTCGACGTTATTTGTCAAGACATCACCACGTTTATTTTGGGTAGTTCATCTCAGCATCTCAGTGTTTTGCTATAGGCTTCGCATTACATGCCATTCCTTATCAAACCTGTATAAAACATCGTGTCATGTCCTGAAAAATTGTAGCATTAACCGTCTTGCTGACAGTTTGGAGGAGACGGTATGCCCCCACAACATTGACTGTTTGTTATATTGCGTCCTCGTTAGCATAGGAAACCCATGTCTTATCGTCGGCCATGTTCCTTTTCTGTAAGCCTTCCCTTTCTCCATGGTATCGAATAAGTTAATCCACAGAAGCACTCGTCTATGAGTTGTGGTTGCCAGAAATGAGTTTTGCCAGATCTCGTAGATTCAGTTATTTTTGTGAGGGAGTTCTGTCTAGTAAACACTGAAGTAACATCTGGCTGATCAGACTCCGACTATTAGTTCTTGATATAGAAAACTGTAAAGTTAGAAAATAAATTCTTTGATTATAGGATTGATTAGTGAGACTTCAGCCAGTCATATCATTTAAGTATTTAAAAGTAATAGTGTATAGAAATAGTAAGTGTAGCTTACAGGTAAAGTAAACGGCAGGCTACGATTCATTACTAAAATACTGACAACCTGTAGTTCGTGCAACAAACAGATTGCATACAAATCAGTGCTACGTTCTGTGCTTGAATGCTGCTCAAAGGTGTGGGACCTACACTGATCACGCGAAAACGGGTTGACCACTGCCGACTGAAACCTCCTGGTGACATCATGGGCACCTGACGAGATAAGGAAAACATATAAGCGGAGCAGGGACGAATGGGGAATCATTCCAGCGACGGTGCGGGACGGAAATTTGCAAGTCCATTGACATAAGCTACTTAGAAAAGAGGCAGATTGTTAAGTGGCCCGGCGTCTTGGAAAGAGCATATCGGAAACGACGACACTGATCGGCTGTTCGCGTACTACTGCCGAGGCCGTGTGGAGGACTGAATGAAGAACCACGAAACCTCCAGTAGGCGACAAAGTGTTCCACGTCCACGACTCATCACAGCAGGTGAGTGTCAGAAGCTTTCCGCTATGTAAAGCGGAGTAAGCAGTGATCGCTGGCAGATGTGAGAAAAATGCTGATGCAACCATGCTTCGTAGCACACAGTTCAGTGCACATTGCTATACATGACGCTCTGAAGCAGACGAAACGTTCGTGACCTCACTTTGAGCCGACGATATCGTCAGTGACGATGTAACCTCCCCACAAAAATTTCTGTAACAATGTTAATGAAAATGGTGCCAAGTGTAAGCTCCCCAGAGAAATTTGAAAGACAAAAATTTAAATGTTAACGAAAATAGAACCTAACGCAACCTTCCAGCAAATAAATTTAATGACAATGACAATTAAATGAAAAATAGCAATCTGACCCAAGTGTAAGCTCCCCACAAAATGAAAGTCAATTCAGTGATAATAAAATCTCAGTGACAATGAAAACGCAAATAGACCGAAATGTCGATCTTAGGCCCTGTGCAATAATTAAACTCAAATTCTTACCTCAGTAAAACTGCATCTGCTCTTATTTTTCGCCACAGTAAAACTGCATCTGCTCTTATTTTTCGCCATAGCACGAAGGAAATGCATTGCAAAAATTTTGAATTTAAGGGAAACTTTTCTTTAAGGAATACCAAGGGAAATATTTCTTTCAATAAAATGTTTGTTTTCTTAAAATGCTTGGTTTGAAAACAAAAATTATTATTGGGGCGATTCTCGAACAAATTAGTTACAGTTAATTTACACTACATTATCAGATGTGCGCAATGCTGCTTCATTACCTTATTAAAAAATATACCTTGTCGTGAATCTTGACCAGAGTGCCATGTCGACGCCCGCCGACTCCTCACACACAACTGCGGATTCCCTACATGCAACTGAACTCTCTCACAACTCGACCGCAACTGCCACTACTGCGACTCGACCGCAACTGCCCTCTCGCGCGGTCAAGCGCAGACTAGGAACGACAAATAGCTCTCTGGTCAGAGACTCTGCAATGCCTCGCCATCGCTGCTACCGAGTACATACGCGTTTCAACGATTGCAGAGGACACGGGACCAATGGGAATATGTCGCCTGGTCGGATGAACCATGTTTATTGTTACACCAGATCTATGATCATGTGCGGATACTCTGTCATATAGAAGAAGGCGAACGGATGCTCGAAACAGGCACCGCACCACGGACGAAAACCGGTGACAGACTGATCTGAACCCGATGGAATACGTACGGAACGCTCTGGGGCTCCAGCTCCACGAGCACAAGACACCTCTTTGTAATTTACGGGAATTGCGCGAACTGTGATTACACATCCTGCTCCTTATACTACCGAAGGCCAACCAAAGATTTGCTGTATTGTGTTCCAGAGGTGGACCAACGCGTTATTAAGCACGGGGCTATAATGTTTTGGCTGACCACGCGTATCAGGTGGGACTAAAAGTGGACATCGAGCATATACAAAGAAGGCCGATGCAAATCGTCACTGACTTATGGTGGGCGACTGAATAACAGAAGTGTTGAAAACTCTTTACCGTCAGGCACTCGAAGAGAGACACCTTATTTCTTATTTCTTCTATGTGAACCTCAAGAATCCTCTTACAGAGGAGAAACTGTGAACATGTTTCAGCGCTCTGAATATTGACAGCTGGTTTCTCAGGATGGGCCAGGATAAGGTTATGATTGTGGATGAGGCCGTAATCAGTTACTCTCGGTTGCAAAACAAATACTTAAATTTTATTTAAAGAAATTAAAATTTTAAAACAATCTATTTAAAAAAAAAACAATTGATGGTATGACGGCTGAAGGCCTTATCACAGAAAAAAAGTCTACAATTTTAGGGCCGAAGACCATCAACAATAACCTCAAACAACAAACGGCTGAAGGCCTGAATCATAAGTCAGAAGAACAATTCCAAATAGCACTTTTAAAATAAATCCCTTGCTTTTAAAACAAGTTTGCTTAAAAAACTTACTGTAACACGACTGAAGGCCTCATCACCAAAGAAGTGAAATTATTGCTCGGCTGAAGGCCACACCAACAATAATTAGAATATTACAAATATCCTTAAAGCAAACATCACAATCTAAAGAATCAGGACAAGCTGTTCTCAGAAAGTGTTCCAAGGGTTGGCCTGGGAAGGTAACTCAAACATAAGGTAAGGTGAGACAGGCAGCCAGGAGTTGTACTCACGTAACAGGATGGCAGTTCAAACTAGGGGCAGCTTAAGCGCCGACCGACCGACTAACCAATCCGCCTAACGTCCGATCACCGGTACAACGATGGAATATTTTTAGGCAAGGGCGAAGAGACAGACAGCACTACGTCTTCATAAAACACCAAGGACGACGGAAACACTAGAACCAAGGCAGACCTCCCAAAAAAATACGCACAGTACAATACAAGAGGCTGTCGAACTACAAGCCGTGTCAAATGGCTCTGAGCACTAGGGGACTTTACTTCTGAGGTCATCAGTCCCCTAGAACTTAGAACTACTTAATCCTAACTAACCTAAGGACATCACACGCATCAGTGCCCGAGGCAGGAATCGAACCTGCAACCGTAGCGGTCGCGCGGTTCCAGACTGTAGCGCCTAGAACCGCTCGGCCACCTCGGCCGGCCACGCCGTGTCGGACAGTATCGACACGACGAGGAAAGGTACACTGCCGGAAAAGTGCGCTAACCTCCAGGGCAGGTAACTGGGGCGTTAGCGGCTACAAGGCAGAAAATACCGCTGGTTGCACTTCACTAATAAGAATAATACTACAGTCAATGGTGAATAACAAATAGAGAAAGACAGCTGCAATATTTCACCGCCTCGAAACACTTCACTCAGTTCGCAACTCACCCCCACACAACGCGACCCGTAAATACTAGCGGTCGCTCCAAAGATAATACCACAGTGCTCGTATCGATAAGCGCTGCTGCTGCCACTCACGGGCAGGCAAGCCAGCAACTTAGTGACGCCAGTAAATCGAATAAGAAACGAGATGCTATAACCGCAATGCCAAGATGCCAAGCAATAAACGGCATGAACACGAGCCGCGCAAGGCTCACATATGTATTATGAAAAGGTACTGCCGATAAAATTGGGCAAGCAGTAGTACTTAGAGAAATTTACAAGCAGTCGTTCTTTCCGGCTTCCATTCGTAAATGGAACGGGAAGCAATAACCAAAAGTTTCCTCGCAATTGGCGGGGAGTCGATGGATGTTGATATGTAGAACGAAAAGCAGTGCGATCTTATCGCTCGATAGAAAGGAAATACCGATTTATAAATTTAATATTTCCTTATAAATTTCCTTTAAATATTCTCCTCTTTTGTCCGTAATCTGATGATTACTTTCCCGACAGCCGTCGTACTCTTCAGTGCACAACTCGGCTGCAGTCTGATGAGCTATTTGTTTTTTAGCTTTTTTAATTGAGACGCGAGACCAGCAGCGAGGTCAGAGGAGCCTGCGTGACCTCTCGCTGACGTCTCAATATATTCTACGAAGCCATTAGAGAAAGTGGAGAGGCCGACGGGAGAAGTTGGCGCAGCCGCCACTCGTGCTCTAACGACGTCCTCTCCTCTGCTCCTGTCCGGCTGCAGCGGGCCGCCATTGGTCGCAAACCGTGCGTGCGCCCCACACGGCAGCCGAGCGCGTGCGCAGGTCAGACGGCAGCGACCACGCCACTGCCAACATCACATACCAGCACCGTCTAACGAGCCGCGACAAGTTCTCCGCTTTATATTTCTGCTCCAGAACTTTAGTAAAATGCCTACCATCATAAACTTTTGGCTTTTGATGCTCTGGCAGCAGACGAATGGAAAAACTAGCAGAACCCGACCTCGGGGAAGATCAGTTTGGATTCCGTAGAAATGTTGGAACACGTGAGGCAATACTGACCCTACGACTTATCTTAGAAGAAAGATTAAGGAAAGGCAAACCTTCGTTTCTAGCATTTGTAGGCGTAGAGAAAGCTTTTGACAATGTTGACTGGAATAATCTCTTTCAAATTCTAAAGGTGGCAGGGGTAAAATACAGGGAACGAAAGGCTATTTGCAATTTGTACAGAAACCAGATGGCAGTTATAAGAGTCGAGGGGCACGAAAGGGAAGCAGTGGTTGGGAAGGGAGTGAGACAGGGTTGCAGCCTCTCCCCAATGTTATTCAATCTGTACATTGACCAAGCAGTAAAGGAAACAAAAGAAAAATTTGGTGTAGGTATTAAAATCCATGGAGAAGAAATAAGAACTTTGAGGTTCGCCGATGAGGACTTAGAAGAGCAGTTGAACGGAATGGACAGTGTCTTGAAAGGAGGATATAAGATGAACATCAACAAAAGCAAAACGAGGATAATGGAAAGTAGTCGAATTAAGTCTGGTGATGCTGAGTTAATTAGATTAGGAAACGAGACACTTTAAGTAGTAAAGGAGTTTTGCTATTTGGGGAGCAAAATAACTGATGATGGTCGAAGTAGAGAGGATATAAAATGTAAAATGGCAATGGCAAGAAAAGAATTTCTGAAGAAGAGAAATTTGTTAACATCGAGTATAGATTTAAGTGTCAGGAAGTCGTTTCTGAAAATATTTGTATGGAGTGTAGCCATGTATGGAAGTGAAACATGGACGATAACTAGTTTTGACAGGAAGAGAAGCCGGCCGCTGGTGGCCGAGCGGTTCTGGCGCTACAGTCTGGAACCGCGCGACCGCTCCGGTCGCAGGTTCGAATCCTGCTTCGGGCATGGATGTGTGTGTTGTCCTTAGGTTAGTTAGGTTTAAGTAGTTCTAAGTTCTAGGGGACTTATGACCTCAGCAGTTGAGTCCCATAGTGCTCAGAGCCATTTAGCCAGGAAGAGAATAGAAGCTTTCGAAATGTGGTGCTACAGAAGAATGCTGAAGATTAGATGGGTAGATCACATAACTAATGAGGAGGTATTGAATAGAATTGGGGAGAAGAGGAGTTGACAAGAAGAAGGGACCGGTTGGTAGGACATGTTCTGAGGCATCAGGTGATCACAAATTTAGCATTGGAGGGCAGCGTGTAGGGTAAAAATCGTAGAGGGAGACCAAGAGATGAATACACTAAGCACATTCAGAAGGATGTAGGTTGCAGTAAGTACTGGGAGATGAAGAAGCTTGCACACGATAGAGTAGCATGGAGAGCTGCATCAAACCAGTCTCATGACTGAAGACAACAACAACGGCAGCAGCCGTATTTATAGAAAAAATTATGGGAATTCAGTTCCCCAGTCTGTACAAACGACAAAACTTCTTATATTACCTATCACCAGAATGCGTTTCAGCATATGCGCCATTATTACTGGGGTTTTATTATCGAGGTCTTAGAAATTTTAGTTGTCAGGCTTTGTAGCACTTTCATGAACTGGTTCGACAGCTCGTCATAATTTGTATCGTCGCCATTATCATCATGCATATGCTACTCTGTTGCAGGTGGAACTTTTCGTACCACCACTCGCAAGTATTAGCATTGAATTTCAGAACACAATGTAAATATTCGTTCTGTCTTACAGACAAAAATGGTTCAAATCGCTCTGAGCACTATGGGCCTTAGCAGCTGAGGTCATCAGTTCCGTAGAACTTAGAACTACTTAAACCTAACCAACCTAAAGACATCGCACACATCCATGCCCGAGGCAGGATTCGAACCTGCGACCATAGCAGTCACGCGGTTCCAGACTGAAGCGCCTAGAACCGCTCGGTCACAGCGGCCGGCTCTTACAGACGTAAACATTCTGTTTTGAAGTACTCGAGTACGAATGTAAACGATATTCTCGATGTCAGCACAACTCTAACTCCTAGTCTACCGGTATATTAATTTCCTTTCTGAGGAACTATCTCGTGTTTTAATATCAACCGTTGATCACTTTCAATTTGCCAACTTTACGCTAGACATTCCGCTACTATTTAATACACTTACTCAGTGCATAGAGAAATTATCTTTAGGTTCCAATGCACACGCATTGTTTTTGTGGAAATCTCTTCAAATTGTTGCCTTTATACTTCTGTCCTCCTACTCAGACTCATGTCGGTTCTATGCTCTGTTTAAGCTACCTGTTGATAAACGTACTCTACTTGGCCACTTTGAGAGGCGACTACTGGAACTACAGTTTAATTAAATTAAACTGAATAACATTTTTAGCAATGTAGTTTTTAAAATCCTAAATCCCACATTTATCACAATCTCTCTCTGTGTCCCTCTCTTGACTAAAATGGCAGTAATCTTTAATATTTTCTGTGTCCTAAACTTATTTTCTGAACGTAAATACATGTATGATAAAATTTTAATTGCAGTAGAATTGGAACTGTTTCATAATAAGTTAGGACTCATTTATGAAACCTCTCAGTTGGTTGTAAGGCAACCTGAACGCCTAAGTCAACCGTCATTACGCTTCAGTGAACATTCTATGGTTGAGTGTCCAACATGCATGCAGCGTGCTGTTGAGTAGACATAAATTAATACTAATTTCATCACTACGGAGCAATTTGGTAGCTTGTATCTGTCTTGAGCCATGCATTAGACAACGATGCCATGCGACTTCACTGTTCTTAAAGTTTCCTTGCCTCATAATTCGTAGATTTATCACAGCTACCATAGCAGTCTCTTTTCATTTATTTCTGCGGTTTCCCAACACTGACTTCCATAACTTGTTATAGTTCCACGATAAATCTGTAAAATCGCATTTCAGGTGTATGTAATTATATAGTATATATAGGGTATATAGTGTATAACTGTGTCACATACGCTTAGTAGTGACGAATGAGGAAAGCTAACCGTACTGCGTTAAAAATATCTGTAACAGAGTGAGCTGCAATCTGGAGCTGTTTGCTGATGACGCTGTGATATGCGAGAAGGTTGAGTGACTGTACGAGGATACAAGATGAATTTCACAAAATTTATGCACACATCAAAAAAAGTCTCACCGCGGACTTCTAGTACTCAGCCACACACAATTGACATCATCAAAGTGTACGGACCTGAAGATAGCGTTGACACAACGTCGAAACTAGTAGTCACATAAATATGAAATCTTAAGTACAGCTGGGGAGTTTCGTTTCTGATAAAAATTATGCAGCTGATGTCCCACCATTGTCCAATTTAAATATGGATGTACGAAGAGCAAATGGTTATGTTTGGCTACGTGGAGACCATTTGCAGCCCTTCATGGACTTCACGTTCCGAAACAACGATAGAAATTTCATGGATGACAATGCGCCATGTCACTGGGTCTCAATTGCTCGTGATTGAATTGAAGAATATTCTGGACAATTCGGGTGAATGATTTTGCCACCCATCGAATATTTATGGGATATAATCGGGAGGAAGTTCGTGCACAGAATCCTGCACCATCAACATTTTCGCAATTGTGGACGGCTATAGGGGCAGCATGACTCATTATTTCTGCAGGGGCCTTCCAACGACTTGTTTCATCCATGCCACGTTGAGTTGCTGCACTACGTCGGGCACAGGGAGATCCGACACGGTATTGTTGTAACTGCGACAAGGACGGTCGCGGGGTAGCACTGAAGGAAGGCGCGGCGGGACCCGCGGAGAGGCCCGCGAACAACACAACGGAAAAGGGCGGACACGACCAACGTAAGACAGAACGAATACGACAAGACCGAACAACAGAGTCACAAGGAAACAAACTCGTACACGAACCAGGAAGAAAGCAGTCTAGCGCAAGCGAGGTGTAAACCGACGTAAGCGAGATTAGACTGGCTGGATGAGCTTTTTTTTTCCCTTTATTGAATTTCGATTCCCCCCGAAGGGGGTGAGCTGGCAGCAGCTTAGTACGCTGCTCTACAGCCTACATACTTTTTAAAAACGTAAGAAGAAAAAAAAAACAAGAAAAACAGGCGATAAAACGGTGACTTAAATTGTAAAACGGCGGAAAATTGTGGAAAGTTAAAACGTACAGCAAAGGGGTTGGCAATGTTAATAAAATACACAGGAATCAGACAAGTAACATAGTAGACACACAATTAAAAAAACATGGCGACAGTATGGTTTCTGTTCGCAAGAGATAAAAAATCACACCCAGTGACAGTGTGATGGCCGTTAGACTGGATGAGCTTTTTTTTTTTTTCTTTATTGATCTTCAATTCCCCCCGAAGGGGGCGGGCTGGCAGCAGCTTAGTACGCTGCTCTACAGCCTACAGACTTTTATTTTAAAAACGGAAGAAGAAAAGAAACAAGAAAAACAGGCGATAAAACGGTGATGTAAAGTGTAAAATGGCGGAAAAATGAGGAAAGTTAAAACCGAAAGCAAAAGGGGTTGGCAATGTTAATAAAAGACACAGGAATCAGACAAGTAACATAGTACACACACAATTAAAAAACACAGCGACAGTCTGGTTTCTGTGCGCAAGAGATAAAAAGCACACCCAGCGACAGTATGATGGCCGTTTGCAACACTTCCCAAAAAACACAACACGGAACACTCACTGTAAAACACTCACTGTAAAACACTCACTGTAAAACACTGCACGAAAAGGGCGGCACAAAGATAACACTCCCGAGCCAAAGGCAGATGGGGGGGGGGGGGGTGGAGACCTGCAGGAGGGGGAAGAACAAGGAGGGAGGAAGGAAAAAACGAAAAGTGGGGGAACCAAGGAGGGAGAGGACTAATAAAGGGGGAGAGGGGCAGGGCAGATGCGAGAGGGAATGAGAGGAGGCAGAGGAGGGAAATGCAAAAGGACTCGGGGGAGAGAAGGGGGCAGAGTGATGGGAGGTGCGGAAAAAAGAGGATGGAAGGGGGGGAGAGGGAGCCCAGGAGAAGGACAGAGGAAAGGAGGGGGAGTGAGTATCAGAGTTGATAGGAGGGATAAATGGAGGGAGAGAGGGCATCATCCGGGAGGGGGAGTTGATGGAAGCCACCTTGGGAAAGGAGATGAAGGGTGTAGAGATGGAGGGTAGGGGGGACACAACAGTGAAGATGTGGCAGGGGGCGGGGATGGGAGAGGAGAGGAGCAACCAGGGGGTGAGGGGGATCAAGGCGGTGGGAGGTGTAGAGGATGCGGATATGTTCGAGGAATAGGAGCAGATGGGGGAAAGGAATGAGATCATAGAGGATCCGCATGGGGGACGGGAGGCGTATACGGAAGGCAAAGCGGAGTGCGTGACGCTCAAGGATCTGGAGGGACTTATAGAATTTGGGGGGGGGAGGGGGGGGGCAGATATCCAGGCAGGACTGGCATAACAGAGGATGGGACGGATTAAGGATTTGTAGTTGTGGAGGATGGTAGAGGGGTGCAACCCCCATGTCCGGCCAGAGAGGAGTTTAGGGAGTCGGAGGCAGTTGTGGGCTTTGGATTGGATGGAGTGGAGATGAGGGACCCAGGTGAGGTGACGGTCTATGGTGAGGCCAAGGTAGGTGAGGGTGGGGGTGAGGCGGACAGGATGGGCGCAGACAGTAAGGGAGAAATCCAGGAGCCGGAAGGAGCGAGTGGTACGACCTATGATGATTGCCTGGATCTTGGAAGGATTGATTTTCAGGAGCCACTGGTTACACCATGCAGGAGAAAGGTCAAGGTGATTCTGGAGAAGGCGTTGGGGCCGTTGGAGGGTAGGAGCGAGGGCGAGGAATGCAGTGTCATCAGCATATTGCAAGAGGTGTACTGGAGGGGGGGAGGGGGTTGGGGCATATCTGCCGTGTACAGGAGGTAGAGGAGAGGGGAGAGGACAGAGCCCTGGGGCACACCTGCAGAGGGGTAGAAGGTGTGGGAATTGGCATTATGGATGGTAACATAGGAGGGGCGGTGGGAGACGAAGGAGGCCATCAGACAGATGTAGTTGATAGGAAGGGCGTAGGTTTGGAGTATAAACAGGAGACTGGGATGCCAGACACGGTCGTAGGCCTTTTCGAGGTCAAGGGAGACAAAAATGGCGGAGCTGGAGGGAGAGGAGATGAGTGAGGCGGAGGAGTTGATCATCAGCATAGAAGGAAGGTCGAAGGTCGAAAGCCACATTGGATGAGCGAGTGGCCGGCGCTTAAGTACGCTCTTGGGGGCGCGGCTATTGGCCGCTGGGACCACGTGTTCCACTGGTGGCGCCCCCACACTAAGAGCGGGCCAGGAGGCGCGCGCCGCCACAGCTTACGGTGCAGCGACCTCTATGGGTCATCGAGGTCCATGACGTCTGGCGCGGATTCAAATTCCGCGGCGCGCGGTACCAGAGGTATTAGGAAGATCCTATGACTTCTGTCACCTAAGTTTATTAACGAGTGGATCAGGAAAGGAAATGACCAGTAGTGGTACAAGGTACCCTCCGCCATGTACCGTACAGTGACTTGCTGAATATGTATGTAGAAATAAAAGTACAAGGATTGCCCAGAAAGTAATACATCTCGTTTTTTTTTCTTCAACAAATCTTTATTGAACATAGAATTACACACATGAAAGAATGGTGTTTTATCTACACACCCTATTTTTCCAAGTAATCTCCAACCTTCTACAGCCTTTCTCCAGTGCGAAACAAGGCCGTGTATTCCTTGTCGGTACCAATGCTTTTCCTGGTGGCGGGCCGGCCGCTGTGATCGAACGGTTCTAGGCGCTTCAGTCCCGAACCGCGCTGCTGCTACGGTCGCAGGATCGAATCCTGCCTCTGGCATGGATGTCTGTGATGTCCTTAGGTTAGTTAGGTTTAAGTAGTTCTAAGTCTAGGGGACTGATGACCTCAGATGTTAAGTCCCATAGTGCTTAGAACCATTTCAACCTGGTGGAGGTGCCAGTCCTTCGCTGTGTAAATAACCTCCTCACCGTCTTCAAAATGTCTTCCACGGCATCCTTTAATTGCCCAAACAAGTGGAAGTCCGAGGAGGCTAAGTCAGGGCTGTAGGGTAGATCGGGTAACACTGTCCAACCCTGTTTTGCAATGTTCTCAGCAGTCCTCAGACTTGTGTGCGGCCGAGCGTTATCGTGTTGAAGCAAAACATCTCCTGGGTTGCTGTGGCGCCGCAGTCGCCGAGCGCGTCTTGAGTTTTGTTAATGTGTTGACGTATGCTTCTGAATTAATGGTATCTCCTCTTGGCATCACATCAATGAGAATCAAACCTTCACAGTCCCAGAGCACGGTGAACATGATCTTTCCGGCGGGAAGCACTTGCTTTGAATTTTTTTCTTCTGTGAAGAGCGGGAATGGCGCCATTCCATCGACTGTCTTTTTGGTTCGGGCTCAAAATAGTGATCAAGGTTTCATCACCCATCAAACGTTGCAGCAAATAAAGGCAAATGTTTTTTCTGTGCGATTTGTGATCTACCGTTAGACATCGCGGGACCCATCTTGCACACACTTTTGAATACGCAAGAGTGCTGATAGCTGCATGCACACTTCCTTTGGATATTGAAAGATGCAGCGCCAACTGCCGGGTCGTAATGCGTCTGTCCTCGCGAATGACAACATCAACTCGCTGCAACATGTCAGGTGTGACAGCCATCGATGGTCTCCCCTACTGTTGCAAATTGTGGAGCTCCGCCGAACCGCTTTCCGGTGACCTCACCCTCCGTGCCCAGCGACTAACTGTACCTCTGTCGACAGCAGATGCTTCATAGACTTTGCACAAGCGTTTGTGAATACTCCCCCCAGTTTCTTTCTCTACAGTGAGAAATTCAGTGACGCACGTTGCTTGTAACGTACATCACCCACAGACGCCATTTTGAAACTGTGCTGCAGCTACGCTATCTGTGGTAGTGACGGAAACGTTGCGCGCTCACTCAGGAGGCTTCAAATAACACATACGTAACGTTTCGCATTCGTAGCATTGCCTTCGGCTGAGAAAAAAGCGCGATGCATTACTTTCTGGGCAACCCTCGTAGGACAGAAGCAAGCAGGTCATGTGGTGAATGCCGCACGCTCTCACAGGAAGCGCCGTAGCGACTCCGCGCCGCGGCGCCTCACCTTGTCAGGTACTCAGCCCTAAGCTGCCCTCTCGCCTGCCACATCAGCAGCGCCGCCAACCGCCCATCGAAGCCCGCTGATCGATCACCACCCCCACCCCCACCTCCTTTCCGGCACCCCCACCGCAAGGCACGCCGCGGCTGACCCCGTTCCTCTCCGCACTTCCCCGCCCTTATTGTGAGAGATGGATCAGAGTTTATTCGGCCAGAGTTGCGCTCAAGAAATGCGTTTCCAGTTTCTTTTGTTTCCCGCTCCGCCTCCCAACTTAGCCAGCGCCGGCTGTTCCCAACTCCCATTCGGTGTTCGGCGCTTCGCTCGCAGACGGTCGTCGTGCACTTGTTCTGCCGATACTCGAGCGAGAAACCCGAAACCCGGTACAGTTTTTGAAATGCGACCGCGAAAGTAGCTGCTCTCGTCGAGCGAGTTGCAGCCGTGTTTCTGCTCTCGTTCTGGCGAGCACTCGGTCGGCTGGAGCGTCCATTTCTGTTCGCTACAGCCGAAATCAGAACTTTTTCCTTCCCAAATACTTCAGTGGGAAACCTTAGTAATGCTTCAAATTTAGAGACATTCATTCATTCATTCATTCATTCATTCGCATCATTAGCAGCAAAGATTTTTATTTCTGCTTTTACTCTCGCCACAGAGAAAAAAAATTATGTGGGACTTTTGAAGAGATCCACAGTTCCCTTGATACGCTATAAAATAGTAGGGCGGTGCACTGTGGAAGGATGTGCTAACTGACACACCATGCGTACTAAAATGTTTGATGGTACCATTATTGTACGTTTCAAATACACTCCTGGAAATGGAAAAAAGAACACATTTACACCGGTGTGTCAGACCCACCATACTTGCTCCGGACACTGCGAGAGGGCTGTACAAGCAATGATCACACGCACGGCACAGCGGACACACCAGGACCCGCGCTGTTGGCCGTCGAATGGCGCTAGCTGCGCAGCATTTGTGCACCGCCGCCGTCAGTGTCAGCCAGTTTGTCGTGGCATACGGAGCTCCATCGCAGTCTTTAACACTGGTAGCATGCCGCGACAGCGTGGACGTGAACCGTATGTGCAGTTGACGGACTTTGAGCGAGGGCGTATAGTGGGCATGCGGGAGGCCGGGTGGACGTACCGCCGAATTGCTCAACACGTGGGGCGTGAGGTCTCCACAGTACATCGATGTTGTCGCCAGTGGTCGGCGGAAGGTGCACGTGCCCGGCGACCTGGGACCGGACCGCAGCGACGCACGGATGCACGCCAAGACCGTAGGATCCTACGCAGTGCCGTAGGGGACCGCACCGACACTTCCCAGCAAATTAGGGACACTGTTGCTCCTGGGGTATCGGCGAGGACCATTCGCAACCGTCTCCATGAAGCTGGGCTACGGTCCCGCACACCGTTAGGCCGTCTTCCGCTCACGCCCCAACATCGTGCAGCCCGCCTCCAGTGGTGTCGCGACAGGCGTGAATGGAGGGACGAATGGAGACGTGTCGTCTTCAGCGATGAGAGTCGCTTCTGCCTTGGTGCCAATGATGGTCGTATGCGTGTTTGGCGCCGTGCAGGTGAGCGCCACAATCAGGACTTCATACGACCGAGGCACACAGGGCCAACACCCGGCATCATGGTGTGGGGAACGATCTCCTACACTGGCCGTACACCACTGGTGATCGTCGAGGGGACACTGAATAGTGCACGGTACATCCAAACCGTCATCGAACCCATCGTTCTACCATTCCTAGACCGGCAAGGGAACTTGCTGTTCCAACAGGACAATGCACGTCCGCATGTATCCCGTGCCACCCAACGTGCTCTAGAAGGTGTAAGTCAACTACCCTGGCCAGCAAGATCTCCGGATCTGTCCCCCATTGAGCATGTTTGGGACTGGATGAAGCGTCGTCTCACGCGGTCTGCACGTCCAGCACGAACGCTGGTCCAACTGAGGCGCCAGGTGGAAATGGCATGGCAAGCCGTTCCACAGGACTACATCCAGCATCTCTACGATCGTCTCCATGGGAGAATAGCAGCCTGCATTGCTGCGAAAGGTGGATATACACTGTACTAGTGCCGACATTGTGCATGCTCTGTTGCCTGTGTCTATGTGCCTGTGGTTCTGTCAGTGTGATCATGTGATGTATCTGACCCCAGGAATGTGTCAATAAAGTTTCCCCTTCCTGGGACAATGAATTCACGGTGTTCTTATTTCGATTTCCAGGAGTGTAACTTCCGGGAATTCAGGATGATCTTGGTCTGCGTAAGGCGGGTGTATATCGTATTCCTTGTAGCTGCGGCATGGCAAATATTGGTCAAACTATCAGGACCGTGGAGGACCGATGTACTGAGCATAAACGGCACACACGATTACAGCAGCCAAGTAGGTCTGCTATTGCCGAATATTGCTTGGATACTGGTCACCCCATGTTATTCAATAACACCGAGATATTGGCATGCATGTCCAGCTATTGGGACAGTGTCATTAAGGAAGCAGTTGAGATTAAATTAGCGAGCAACTTCGTTAACAGGGATGTAGGTTTTTGTTTAAAGTCTGTTTGGAATCCGGCTCTCTCCCTTGTCAAAAAAAAGAGGGACAGAGTCAATGATATCTCACCTACGAATTCGTAGTCTCACTATCGATAGCTCTGACTTTGGTCATTGGTCATCTTTGGTGGCACTTGTGTTCAGTGTGTGTGTGTTACCTCTCCTGCTTCAGTCCGAGAACCGAGGTTTTAAATTTGCATGTACGTCGCCTGTCCGTTGCAGTTTGCCTTGAAAATGGGGGGTGTTCTCCCGCCGAAATACCGGCGGTCGCTGAAAGTGTTACCTGACTGAATTCCCGGAAGTTATTTGAAAGTTGTATACGCCAGGAGAAACTCAGGTCTGGCATTATTGTACGTGTTTCGGCGGCATGGCATCTTTCCTTTTCTTGAAAGCTGCTCACTTACCTCTGTGAGCGTCTCAGTACCACCGCATTCCCTGAGTCGACTTATAATGTGATTCTGCATGGAAAATCTGTTTATAAATCAGGCTGTACTGTACGGGTCCTCGCTCATATACTTGCGTGTGACAGGTTGAAAATTTGGGTGGTACGGGAAGCGGGTCTGGATGGCCGAGGTGGTTAATGTAACCCTTCCAGAGAAGCGAAGCATCCGGGTTAGAGGCACAGTCCGGCAAAAATTTTCAACTTTCATCACTGATTTATTTGCGTACACGTAGGCGTCTTAAGGCCCAATTTACGTAATACAGTTTCTCTACGATCGCTGTACCAACAATCATTTCTGTTCTATCGGATATGTCCAACGGAACAGACGCCACATGTCAATACGTCGCTCATTTTCCTAATTCCGACCAAATTTACTAAGTACCAAGTTCTTCGCTGAAATATCTGAATTATCACTTCAGCAATACGCCCGATGATACCAGGTCCGCTCCATAGTTCTCGCGTAAAAACAAATACTTCGTCCTGGCTTTTACTGTCACATCCGCTCGTACATCTCATTGTGTTACGAGCACGGAACCCGCGACCTGCTGCCCAAAGAACAGCAGCTTGTGACATTAGGAGACGCCAGCTCGCGGAGCGAGAGGTAGTGGCGGGTGCTTTGGCGGCTGCCGCTGACTGGCCGACCGGACGTAGAATGCAGACAGGCAGTGACTCAGCGCCAGAGGAGGGGTTCTTCCCGTGGCCAGAACACGCGCACTACGCTCAAGGGTGAAGAGGGCACAATGGCAACCAACATGGTTCACATGGGAAATGACTATTACCCTTTCAACGAAAATACGTTACAGATCCTTTAAACATGTTACAGAATGTCCAAGCACACCAGAAAAATCGCAGCGATGAGACGAGCGCATCGCAACTTCAAGTACATTTCTAAGATAAATGTTGAGAAACCACTGAGAAAATCTGATCGCGTGAAGTATAAAATGAAAACTGACGATATCTTAAACACAACTAGTTATAAGGAGTAGTCAAATAAAAACAATAGATATGTAAAAAATGGAAGTAAATTGTTTCTTATTTCAAAATAAATCGCCAAAACTATTGATACATTTATTCCACTATGAGATAAGATGCTCAAGGGCGTCATGGAAAAATGTTTGTAGTTGCTTATGGAATTGTGATTAAACCCAGGCGTGCACTTCTTCGTCCGAAGGAAACAGACGGCCACAAATTTCACACGGAGCAAGGGCATATTGTACAGTTGCTGGCGATCCTTCCATCGGTTGAGAGAGCTAAGTTCGGCGGCCCTGGCGCTGTTCGAGAGCAGAAGGCTATGTGCCGGCAATTTTCACCCTTTCCTTCTCATCAATGTACGACATAAATATGACGCCGTACTACGCACATATGTTCCACTTACATTAAAGAGATACACCAAAGACAAAACTCTAACACAGCCCGGAGGAACAAGCCATTGTGAGCGAAAAAAGAAAACCCTTTCCGATTAGGTGACTGATCCTAACTCAACCCTTCGGGCCAACAATGGCACACTCTTTCTGTATTTTCCAATGTCATATCTCTGTGCATTTGGTGAAAGCATTAATTGATTTATGCGAATACAGTCTTCTCGGCAAATTTTGACGACGAAATCAGCATTGTCTTGAAGCAACATTTAGACAAATGACTTACACACCATCCTCCAATAAAACGTCTGAAATCTGGTTCTTCGCCTGCAGAAGATTGGTAAGAATACTGTCGAAATAGTGTTTCAAGACTATACTGTCAATTACCTGATAATTCGTGATGATTTTATTGTTACATTGACGACGCTCAGATAACAGAAAACGATTACAGCTGCTTCAAGAAAATTAAATTCTTAATCACTATTTCGAAAAGTAAAATTAGTACATTTTCCTCCTATAAATTTAATTTGTAGGAGCTTTAGGTATAGATCTGGAACGTTCAAGGAACTTGTGCTAACCGGCCGGAGTGGCCGAGCGGTTCTAGGCGCTACAGTCTGGATCCGCGCGACCGCTACAGTCGCAGGTTCGAATCCTGCTTCGGGCAAGGATGTGTGTGATGTCCTTAGGTTAGTTAGGTTTAAGTAGTTCTAAGTTCTAGGGGACTGATGACCTCAGATGTTAAGTCCCATAGTGCTCAGAATCTTTTTTTTTTTTTTAACTTGTGCTAGGAGCTTTAATGAAAACTTGTTTGTGTTGTTAGTTAGTCACCGATACTTCTTACTCGCCTACAGCTGTTAGTCCTCATTACTCAAACAGTAATCACAGACGCTGACAACTACACTCCTGGAAATGGAAAAAAGAACACATTGACACCGGTGTGTCAGACCCACCATACTTGCTCCGGACACTGCGAGAGGGCTGTACAAGCAATGATCACACGCACGGCACAGCGGACACACCAGGAACCGCGGTGTTGGCCGTCGAATGGCGCTAGCTGAGCAACATTTGTGCACCGCCGCCGTCAGTGTCAGCCAGTTTGCCGTGGCATACGGAGCTCCATCGCAGTCTTTAACACTGGTAGCATGCCGCGACAGCGTGGACGTGAACCGTATGTGCAGTTGACTGGACTTTGAGCGAGGGCGTATAGTGGGCATGCGGGAGGCCGGGTGGACGTACCGCCGAATTGCTCAACACGTGGGGCGTGAGGTCTCCACAGTACATCGATGTTGTCGCCAGTGGTCGGCGGAAGGTGCACGTGCCCGTCGACCTGGGACCGGACCGCAGCGACGCACGGATGCACGCCAAGACCGTAGGATCCTACGCAGTGCCGTAGGGGACCGCACCGACACTTCCCAGCAAATTAGGGACACTGTTGCTCCTGGGGTATCGGCGAGGACCATTCGCAACCGTCTCCATGAAGCTGGGCTACGGTCCCGCACACCGTTAGGCCGTCTTCCGCTCACGCCCCAACATCGTGCAGCCCGCCTCCAGTGGTGTCGCGACAGGCGTGAATGGAGGGACGAATGGAGACGTGTCGTCTTCAGCGATGAGAGTCGCTTCTGCCTTGGTGCCAATGATGGTCGTATGCGTGTTTGGCGCCGTGCAGGTGAGCGCCACAATCAGGACTGCATACGACCGAGGCACACAGGGCCAACACCCGGCGTCATGGTGTGAGGAGCGATCTCCTACACTGGCCGTACACCACTGGTGACCGTCGAGGGGACACTGAATAGTGCACGGTACATCCAAACCGTCATCGAACCCATCGTTCTACCATTCTTAGACCGGCAAGGGAACTTGCTGTTCCAACATGACAATGCACGTCCGCATGTATCCCGTGCCACCCAACGTGCTCTAGAAGGTGAAGTCAACTACCCTGGCCAGCAAGATCTCCGGATCTGTCCCCCATTGAGCATGTTTGGGACTGGATGAAGCGTCGTCTCACGCGGTCTGCACGTCCAGCACGAACGCTGGTCCAACTGAGGCGCCAGGTGGAAATGGCATGGCAAGCCGTTCCACAGGACTACATCCAGCATCTCTACGATCGTCTCCATGGGAGAATAGCAGCCTGCATTGCTGCGAAAGGTGGATATACACTGTACTAGTGCCGACATTGTGCATGCTCTGTTGCCTGTGTCTATGTGCCTGTGGTTCTGTCAGTGTGATCATGTGATGTATCTGACCCCAGGAATGTGTCAATAAAGTTTCCCCTTCCTGGGACAATGAATTCACGGTGTTCTTATTTCAATTTCCAGGAGTGTAAATACTACTGTTGGTGCTGCTGTTACCTCGCTTCAGTAAGCAAGACGTCACTATAGGGTGTTCAGCAAACGACTCGCAGATTCACAAATTTAAATATCTCGAAAATAAAGATCGAAAGACGAGTGCAACAAAAGCTATATTTACTGTGGAAGCTATAAGAATTTTATGTAGAAGGTTCGAAATAGTTCGAAAAGCTGCTAACTGATGGATCTATACACTGTACACCTCGTGTAGTATCAGCGTGCATAATTAAGCTCGTCCTCTACAAGCAGCTTTTGCAGTCACATTGCCATCTTTTCGAAATGTCCACCACTCGCAGTACGGAAGTGGTGCAAACGAACAATGACATTTGCTTTCACATCCTGTAGTGTCTCATTGGAAATGGACTCAGATGGCACACAGATCACCGATTCGAGCTCGACCATCATGGTGGGAAGGTTCCGGAGACAGCGTCATTCAACGTGCCCCAAAAAACACTGCCACAAGGAGTCAGATCAGGCGAATCCATCCCGGTATCAACAAATTTGCAAAAATCTAACGCAATGATTCTATTCCCGAAGTATTCATAAAGTGTGGCCTTGCTCGATTTTGTATGAGGGCTTGGGTGCCTGGTCGAGCCTCCAACACTAGATGTGTGGGGACAAATTATTCCAAAATTGCAATACAACGTTCACTAGTGATCATTTTTCGCATAAAAAAAGAGCCAATAAAGCGTCTGCAGCCCAAACGGTTTCTTTGGGAGAATACAGTGGTATCGACCCATACAAATGCGGATTTTCGGAACCCCAAAATCGCGAGTTTTGCTTATTCACGACTCTATTAGGTGGAATTGTGCTTCATCTGTGAACCATATCCAGGAAAGATCAAATCCTTCAGTATCAGTCACTGTGAGAATCTATTTCGCAAAGTCAGTCCTCTGCCGCGCAGCTCGTACAGGTGTAGCCTAGTGGTTTTATATTGTATTTTGAATGGAAACGTGTGTTGGCTCTGTCTCAATATCTTCTGCGTGCGGGACCCCTTCAAATCAGTCTGTGCTGCAATTCTTCGGGCGGATTTCCTTGGATTTTGCTGAATTATGTGCAGGAAAATTGTATCCAGGAAGCGTGGCGGCATTTTCAGGAGTAACTACAGCTTATCTGTCGCTTGGAATTTGACGAAGACTTTGCGAATGGCTTTCGCAGAGGGTTCTTTTCGAACACCATGTTTGAAAACTGCGCTTTGTTGCCACAGGACTGTGTTCTAATCTGTGACATTCCAGTACCAGAAAAACACGTTGTCCGACGGAATACTTGATTCCAACCTCTTCCTTCGGAACGTTAACGTCTTTTCACGTTTCAGTGGTGGAACTGGTCTCTCTGAGCTGCGGCGCGCTATTTATAGCCACTACGTATTGCGACTGCAGCGCCATGTGTTAGCAGCTTTTCGAACTAATTCGAAACTTCTGTATAAAATTCTTACAACTTCAGTCGTCTATCGGTCTTAGTTTTCGAGATATTTAATACTGAAAACAGGGAGTCTTCGCATGGCCCCTAGTACAGCAGCTGTGTTAATTCAGGTGCTAGTAGCACAAAACCGTTTCCCGGCCAAATACAGGAGGCGGTTTTCTAGACAGAAATCAAATAGTTTTCTCTGATGCTTCTGAATAACACTGGACTCATCGCATGCTCAGTGCCGGTTCGAGGACATTTTTCCCACAGAAGCGACTTGTCAATTGGCGCCCTCTTCCTCCCTCCTTCTCCCGTCGTTCACTTTCAGTTTGCGATAGTAACTGTGACATGCGCTGTATACAAATCCTGCACTTGGGCGCCCTGGCGCCTCTCAGCTACTAATTGTGATACGTACTGCGTAGGAACGTTACAGCTGTGGCGCCTGTGGCGCTCCTCCCAGCTTCATGGCCCAAGAGGCTGCTTGTGTCGTTTGGGGCTCAAATCGGCCCTGCACGCGCTGTCCGCGCGGGCGACTTACGTCTGTGTCATATCAAACGCCGGCGGTAGGTTCTTCGTCCACACCTTGCACCGGTCGCACAACTGTGAACTCCAGGCACGCCGCTGCGAGACAAGGCACCAGGCTTACCACAGGAGAGCCACCGACGGAAGGGCGTATCCCGTGCTCGAAATAAAGTTTGCGTGTATTACCTACCGTCGGTACCATTAATCACCGCGCAGGTACGTTATTTTCTTCACATAATGGTTTTTTAATGTAATTACGACATTGCGTGTTAACGAAAAATGGACTACCATGAATATGCGTGCTAGCTCGACGGAACTAGATAGTGAGAGAACGACCTGTAAGTGAGAAATCAGATGCAAGCATGGGCTATTCTGGCGAAAATTAATCGTTACTTTACTACTTACCGGCAGCGTATCAAAATGATATATGCTTAGCAGCATTGTTTTTCTTGGAAACATTGTGCCTCAAGATGTGCTCTGTGCAAGTGCAGATGCAGTGACTTCTTGATGTGGCCTGACGTTCTTCTAAAATACAATGTACTTTGAAAGAAAAGTAATCGGAAATGATATTGTGATTCGTAGATGCACGTGTGTTAC
Source organism: Schistocerca nitens (assembly GCF_023898315.1). Classification (NCBI taxonomy): domain Eukaryota; kingdom Metazoa; phylum Arthropoda; class Insecta; order Orthoptera; family Acrididae; genus Schistocerca; species Schistocerca nitens. The sequence continues at coordinate 717,940,639 of NC_064615.1, read as the reverse complement.
AAGATTACCTCTCGATTGAAGTTGAGGTACGGTTCCACTAAATAATAAAGCACGAGATACCCTGATTCTCAGTTTACGAGGGTAAATTCCGGCTCATTTCATACATAGGGAGTACAGTAATTGACAGCAACTGTTAATATGGTAACAGCAGCAATAACGTTCCGCCGCGCGGAGTGGCCTCGCAGTCTAAGGCGCCATGTCACGGAGTGCGCGGCCACTCGAGTCCTCCGTAGGGCATGGGTGTGTGTGTTCTTAGTATAAATTAGTTTAAGTAGTGTGTAAGTCTAGAGACCGATGACCTCAGCAGTTTGGTCCCTTAGGAATTCACACCCATTTTTTAATAACGTTCCAGTAAACATGGACCCGCAAACGAGCTCTTTACGAGATAACTGAATGTGTGGTTACGAGCCTTCCATGACTTCAATGTGAAATATGCGTCCATGCAGGACAAATAAACTTGAAATATAAACTTAAAATTATGTCCCCATGTAGGAGGGGCGTTCAGTAAGTTTTGCAACACTTTATGTTGCTGGTCAATTTCTGTTGAAAAAACTGCGGAATTTGTAGTGGAACATTGTGGAATGTTCCCGCTTCAGCCCCTTTAGTTTCATGAAGATCCGATGGGTAGTTGCGCTATACGTAGCCACCAAAATGGCGTGTACAACGGGGGTGCTTTCTGAGCAGAGAGCTACTATCAAGTTTCTTTTCGCGGAAAATCAGAGCTTTGCAGATATTCATCGGAGCTTGAAGAACGTCTACGGAAACCTAGCAGTGAACAAAAGCACGGTGAGTCGCTAGGCGAGACGCTTGTCATCATGGCAACTAGGTCGAGCAGACACGTCCGATCTCTCTCCTGCATTCCGGTGGCAAACAGCCATGACTCCTACAATGTTGGAACGTGCGGACACTCTCATTTGAGGTGATCGATGGATTACAACCAAACGCCTCATTGATCACATGGATGTCTCTGTTGGCAGTACTGACACACTCGTCCACCAGCTGGGCAACTCAGAGGTGTGTGCCTGCTGTGTTCCCCGCCTCCTTACAGAAGATCATAAACAGCAACGAAGGACCGTTTATGCGGAATTGCTTACACGTTATAAGGCCAATGGTGACAATTTTTCTTGAAGATCTTCACAGGTGATGAAACATGGGTTCATCACTTCGAACCGGAAACAAAACAGCAATCCACGGTGTGGCGAAGAAAAAGTTCAATCCGGAACCCTCAGCCGGCAAAATTTTGGCGACGTTTTTCTGCAACTCTGAAAGGGTTATTCTCCTTTATGTTCTCCCCCACGGTGAAACGTTCAAATTTGAAGTGTACTGTGCCACCCTCGGGAAATTGAAACGATTTCAGCGTGCCCGCCGCCACAAAGACGCATCACAACCGAAGGGTTCACACAATTCCACGAACCAGGTGGGAGTTACAGAACATTGGGCTGCTCTTCTTCGTCCACCCCGATTTCGCACCTTGTTTGGCCCAATGAAGGATGCACTTCGCGGGGAGCAGTACAAGGACGATGGGGAAATTACTGATACAGCAAATCGTTGGCGCCGACGTTGACCGGTAGAGTGGTACCATGCGGGCAACGTGTCTCCCACATAATCGTGTAAATCCATCACATTGAACGCGGATTATATTGAAAAATAAGGTTTTGTAAAACAGTGGGGAATGGAATGATCGAATGACATTGTTGACCGGGAGGCCCCTTTCGGTGAGTTCGGCCGCCGTATTGCAAGCCCTTTTTAGGTGACGCCACAGCGGCGACTTGAGAGTCAATGATGATGAAAGATACACAACACCCAGTTCCATGCCGGGAATCGAATCCGGGTCCCCTGCGTGATAGGCGGTAACTCTAACGCTACGCTAAGGAGGCGGACAGTGGGGAATACCATGGTGTATTGGAATCGTAAATAAAACCAACCTACTTTCAGAAAAAAAAGTGTTGCATTACTTATAGAACGTGCCTCGTAATTGCGCTGAAATTCCAACCATGGACTGCAATAACAATAATGTAGTGTAGGTACCGACTAATTCTCAAGAACTGGGGCAGAATGTATCTGTGTTTAGAGTCGCGAACAATAGACAGTTTTTGCAAAGATTATGCTGTAAATTATTGAATCCGTTGAAACGGCCTAGCTACCGAGAAAATTTCATTCATTAGATTAAAAAATAAGACGTTTAGGCGCGCGTCAACACTATCTGACTGAAAAGAATAACGTCACAAATCACCCGTCGACTTGTACCAACAGCCTCCACCAACAGTGCCTCAGTAAAGTGTACAAGGTATAGGTGAATTTTTGTTGGTCTGAGATAACGCTCTTTCATTTACATCTTTGCTTTACTTTCCTTGGAAACTATCATTCTGTTTCTCAGTCATGATCCTTTTCACTGAGACAATGCTGATTCGAAGTGGCCACGCCGATTGACGTGGTGCGAAGAGTCAGGGAACGTAGCTTGTATTTAGGAGGAGGAGGATTTAAATTACAGTCAGGTGATGTTGGTTATGTTTTCCCTGGCTTCTCCAAATCACTTCGCTAAGTGCTCAGACGATTTGTTAAACAAATCCTTGTTCGATCCGATCTCTAGTAATATCCACGTCGATGGAATGTTTAATTTTCGTTTCTTTCCCTTCTTGCTCTCCTTTGTTGGGACTCGTAGCCAACCAAAAAGGTTATTATGTAGTAAAAAATTCTCACGGATTTCGTGGCCATGTTCTGATGTGTTGCGTATTCGGCCTACTTTTCTTAAAGAGTTTTCTGACGTTTCTTGCTGGTGGCACTGTGTAATGTATCCATACCAGGGCGTGAGAAACAGCGTTTGTAATATCAGAAAACGTGCCTCCAATTGAAAGCCACGGAAGAATGAAAGCTGTCTACGGTGACGATTGTATCAGCATCAGGGTGATGGGTTCCTTAACGATATTGCGACGGCTGATGAAAGCTGGGTTCACCGTTTTTGACCCCGAAAACAAGAGAGCATCAATGGAGTTCCGCCACAAGAGATCGCTGACAGCAAAAAAGTGCAACACCATGCCATTAGTAGACAAAGCCATGCTCACAGTGTTCGCGGATCTTCTAGTTGTGTTGTATTTGGAATTTATGCCTAAAGACACCACCATAAATTCCGCAGTGTACTGCAAGACCTTCACAAAACTAAAAGCACAGACTCGACCATTTAGTCCACACATTGAGCACCCGTCCTTTAGCACGACAATGTCAGACCGCACACGAGCATGTGACATCTGCAACAATCCGACGCCTTAGACTGACTGTCATCGATTATCCTCCATACAGTTCCCGCCTTGATCCCATCCGATTTTCATTTGTTTCCAGCACTAAAAGAATGCCCTCGAAGGTTTCACTTCGATAGTGGTGAATCTGTGCAAGCTCTGTCAACAAATTCAAACATTCCACAGAGACGATATGAACAAAATAGTCTCCCGCTGGGAGAAATGTGTTCTTCACCAGAATGACTACGTTAAGGAATACAGATGTAAACATGAAGAACAAAGATGTCGAATGTTAATAAGGTTTGTTTTTTTTAAAAAAAAAAGCATTAAAAGTTTTCGCATAACAAATTCGGAGGCATTACTTTTCGGCACGTCCTCGTATTTCTCGCGCAAACGTATGACGGCTTTGTTCTGCCCATAATCGCTGTGGTTCACCCCTTGTTACCTATTCGGAAGAAGAAATGTCAGGTATGTAACTTGTACCATATTACCGAGGTTGGCTCACAGAATCGGACTTAGACTACGCAGACATGATGTAAAGACGATTTAGGTGTAAAGACGATTTCTCAGATTGGCAGACACAAAAGAAACCCACTCGCAATGTCGGGAGTGTACCGCATACCATGTACATGTGGAAAAGAGTATGATGTAATGACTGGACGACACATCAGAACCAGGATCATAGCACATTAACGGTATTGCAGGCTGGGACAGGCGGAGAAATGAGCTGTTGCGGAGCGTGCGCTATGTGAGTCCAACAACGGAGTAAAATTCACCGATACGGTCGTTCTCGCTGTGGAGGAGAGCTACTATTCCCTTTCGTTAAGAGAAGCCATTAGAATTCGGAAGCATGACAAAGGTTTTAACAAATAGAAGGAAACGTTAAGATAAACGGATCCTGGATTCCAACGCTGCTGGGGACGACCTTTGCAGGTAAGAAGAAAATTCTACAGGGAAAGACCCTCAGACGTCTTATTGTACGATATTACGCATGTTGCTGAGGAGCGCTGTGCATATCCTGCAAAGGATAATAATGGTCACTTCTAGCACAGAGCTGAAGTTGCGGAAGACGACAAAGGGCGTTGGCAACTCTGTGTTTACAGCAAATGTGAATACTGCAGCCTTATAAGTGCACTTATATTGGGCAGATTTTGCCAGAAAAATCGTGCGTTATTGTTTGGTATGACATACAGTATCATCTCAATAAGCTCATTCGCCTATGACGCACAACGGGAACATGAACATCCGCCAGTGCCAGTTGCGCAGTGAAAGGAAGACAACCTGGAGTACCAATGAGTAGGCCTGGTTGCCGCCCATGAAGGCGCCAAAGAAGTACCGGAAACTGACGCTTGTGGCAGAGGCTTTGCATAAAATTGTCGAAGGTTACCACATTAGATTCGTGTTTTCGAGGAGCGAGGTTAAAAATCCGCGTCTGCCCATTCAGTTTTTCTTTTCCAGGGATTCCCTAAATTAATAAAGGTAGGCTCCCCTAAAAAAAATATGCTTTTTTTCCTTCTCTGTTATGATCCAATCAAAGCTCGCAGAACTCCGTAATTTGTTGTCAGTAAGTAGGAATCGTTATATTTTTAGTAAGTTGAAATCGTCTGATGTACAAGTAGTATCGGAAGACCCCAAAGTAGTGTTCCAGACCATACTGTTCACTGATGGATTACGTACTAACCTCTGTGAGGTTGTTGGCGAATGTGCTGTTGTATATAGGGAAGTTGCAACCCCAGACCACCTTAGCTAAATATAGGAAGATCTGCAGAGTATTGACTCTTAGTGCAGGGATTGGTAGTTGCCTCTTAATGTAATACAATAAAACATATTCCTCATAAATAATCGGAAACTCGTTATTTTTCATTATACAACTAGCGCTAAACTGTTGCAACCAAAGATATCTAGAAGTATTCGTCCGAAAAGACGAAGTGGAACGATAACTCTTGCCGTATGAAGGCAGATATATTGAGATTGATTGTAAGTGTCCTAAATAAATGTAAATCGTTCATGAAAGAAGACATTTACAAAATAATCATTCGACTACTTCTTGAGTACCTCTCGTCAATCATGTAGGATTAATGGAGAAGACAGGAAAGATCCGAGTAAGAGAGAAGCCATTTGCCAGTTTCGTATAGTAAGTGCTAGAGCGTTACGGGTATTCTGATAGAACACCTTGGGCAGATGCTATAAGAGACAGTTGTGCATTAGGGAGATATTTGTTTTTGATCAAAAAATTGTTTTCAGGCTACAGTCAACAACATGGATACACTTGGAGAAATGCATGATACATAGTGTCCTGTGTCACAACCGGTTTTGATCACGGGCCGTCTTCACACTGGAAAACTACCTAGTATGACAACTCCACATATCGTACACGCTATTTAACCAGGAAAGTATAGCGCCAGTGCTGACTTGAAAACATCACAAAAGACACTCAACGCCTTAATATCGGCTTAAGCAAGCAGAAAAACTGAAAACACGAAAGTATGTGACAACAGTAAGTGCACAGCACCATTGCTCATACAATTGTGAATAAATATATTGTAAGACAGCAAGTTTATTTTTGAATTTTCGACAGCATACGTTCCAAGAATAGTTGGGGTATGGTATTAATTCCTCCAACGTTCGTCTCGCCACATATCTATGGTGGAAAATGAGATGCTTGCCGACATCGTTCTTCCCATGCACCATTCGCCAATGGAAAGAGGATTAAGAGAAATAACCTTGGTTCCGAAAGCACCCTCCTGCACGCATCGTAACGTGCCTTGCGGAGCGTAGTTGCAGATATGTGCCGTCTCTAATGACCTCGTTTCCGACGGGTCGTTAAACCCGAATTTTGCCTCCTCCGTTTGCAGCAATGGGGCAAAAGGTTCAGAACGCGTGGTGCTTGTACCTAAAAGCTAAAGATGCAGATATCTAAGCCCGTGTAGTTTCCATGTGAAATAAAGCTCTCATCCATATCAACTGTTTGACGTTCCACAGTGCGTTACTAGTTGCGTTCTACTCAAGTCTAATGATTTTTGATACTAGTGACACTTGCAAATGGTTTAAGACCGAAATCTAGAGTGTGGAATAAATCCTATTGTACAGTCAAATGACGGTTATATCTTTCAAAAAGTTTTATATGACCGTGGCTCCACATCAAAGTACAGGGTGTTTCAAAAATGACCGGTATATTTGAAACGGCAATAAAAACTAAACGAGCAGCGATAGAAATACACCGTTTGTTGCAATATGCTTGGGACAACAGTACATTTTCAGGCGGACAAACTTTCGAAATTACAGTAGTTACAATTTTCAACAACAGATGGCGCTGCAAGTGATGTGAAAGATATAGAAGACAACGCAGTCTGTGGGTGCGCCATTCTGTACGTCGTCTTTCTGCTGTAAGCGTGTGCTGTTCACAACGTGCAAGTGTGCTGTAGACAACATGGTTTATTCCTTAGAACAGAGGATTTTTCTGGTGTTGGAATTCCACCGCCTAGAACACAGTGTTGTTGCAACAAGACGAAGTTTTCAACGGAGGTTTAATGTAACCAAAGGACCGAAACGCGATACAATAAAGGATCTGTTTGAAAAATTTCAACGGACTGGGAACGTGACGGATGAACGTGCTGGAAAGGTAGGGCGACCGCGTACGGCAACCACAGAGGGCAACGCGCAGCTAGTGCAGCAGGTGATCCAACAGCGGCCTCGGGTTTCCGTTCGCCGTGTTGCAGCTGCGGTCCAAATGACGCCAACGTCCACGTATCGTCTCATGCGCCAGAGTTTACACCTCTATCCATACAAAATTCAAACGCGGCAACCCCTCAGCGCCGCTACCATTGCTGCACGAGAGACATTCGCTAACGATATAGTGCACAGGATTGATGACGGCGATATGCATGTGGGCAGCATTTGGTTTACTGACGAAGCTTATTTTTACCTGGACGGCTTCGTCAATAAACAGAACTGGCGCATATGGGGAACCGAAAAGCCCCATGTTGCAGTCCCATCGTCCCTGCATCCTCAAAAAGTACTGGTCTGGGCCGCCATGTCTTCCAAAGGAATCATTGGCCCAATCTTCAGATCCGAAACGATTACTGCATCACGCTATCTGGACATTCTTCGTGAATTTGTGGCGGTACAAACTGCCTTAGACGACACTGCGAACACCTCGTGGTTTATGCAAGATGGTGCCCGGCCACATCGCACGGCCGACGTCTTTAATTTCCTGAATGAATATTTCGATGATCGTGTGATTGCTTTGGGCTATCCGAAACATACAGGAGGCGGCGTGGATTGGCCTCCCTATTCGCCAGACATGAACCCCTGTGACTTCTTTCTGTGGGGACACTTGAAAGACCAGGTGTACCGCCAGAATCCAGAAACAATTGAACAGCTGAAGCAGTACATCTCATCTGCATGTGAAGCCATTCCGCCAGACACGTTGTCAAAGGTTTCGGGTAATTTCATTCAGAGACTACGCCATATTATTGCTACGCATGGTGGATATGTGGAAAATATCGTACTATAGAGTTTCCCAGACCGCAGCGCCATCTGTTGTTGAAAATTGTAACTACTGTAATTTCGAAAGTTTGTCTGCCTGAAAATGTACTGTTGTCCCAAGCATATTGCAACAAACGGTGTATTTCTATCGCTGCTCGTTTAGTTTTTATTGCCGTTTCAAATATACCGGTCATTTTTGAAACACCCTGTAGAATCATTATTAGTCTGTTGAATTTTGTACCCTCCTGCAGTCTTCCGATCGGCAACAAGGCGATTTTTTTCACACAACATACCTAAGGCAGGTTATTGCTGAATGGGAAAATCACCTTAACTGCCAGAAAATAAGTTCTAGGATCTTTGGGTTTACACTCTGAATCGCTCAGCTCCCATGTCCTCCTGTATACATGACCGTACAAATTCTGGAAGAAGGAGTGATTTATTTCAGAATGAAAGCTTTTACTTGCGTACAGTACTGCGTTATATAAAGAGTCAACCCCAACTCCACCGACCAAATTCTGGAAATTGTTCATGGGTATTTTCTGACGATTTTGGTTTAGTGACCTGTGATGTCTTGCGGCTCGTTACAGAGTAAATGTATTTCGTTTTATTTCTTATCCTCATTTCTCTTTGTATCTGTATTACACCGAAAGCATCTGCACAACAAAAATGTAGAAGATATACACTGTGTGTCTTAATCGATGCAGTCGCGGTGCTTGCTGTTGGCAATAGTGATTCTGATCTTACTCTTCGCCTTCAAGCCTGCATTCAGTATTGCTCACTTCTCTGTTGGATTCGTTTTCCCGTCTGCGTTAGTTGTACGTTAACAGAGATACTCAACAGTATCGGTAGCTTACTGATGAAGAGTTGGCCGATATGCATCTCGTGTATGGGTTCACTGAATATAACGGATGACCGTCACGAGACGTTATAATGAGCTCCCTCCGCAACTGCGGCAGTCACATCGCAGTGTTTTTACATCCGTACATCTATGTTTTGTGATTTGGCGGTTACCTATTACAGGTTTATCACTATCGTGTAAGTAGTTTCACAGAAGTAAAAGTAATACACCAAATAATCACAGCTGGATTACGTAGCGACACACTGGAGACTACGGGTCTCTCCTTCCAAAATACTCAGAAAATATGTCGAGCCGTAAAATTCTTTCGATGGAATTCGCCTTCATCCTCTGTAACAGCACTCCATTTTTTCTTGGCCTACTTCAATAATCGTCAATTCCTCTTATATTTTCTGACTGAAAACGCATGTAACGCGTGAGATGTCCCGAAATAACATCAGATGGAAAATAACTTCTAGACAGGGCAGCCGGTTTGTCGGTATTTTCATCTTCATTTTTCAGGTGAACCTGTCACTAGAACATCAGTAGGGACAACTTCTTGTCACAAATCGTATCAGATGTCACAAAAAGAGGGAAGTTGTCGCCACTATTACTCCAGTGGGTGTCTGAAAAATTATAAAAGAATGGAAAATAAAGGAATGAAAACAAAGGGATAATAACCACATAAAGAATGATAGATCGGGGGAATCAATAAGTTGTTTTGTCTTTGCAGACAGTCTTGTAATAATAGATAGGACCTTGGACAAAGCAAAGAAAAGACTAGAAATTCTGAGGGAGCTGCAAAGGCAGCTCTGCAAATATCGCTTGAAAAGACAGACTACTTGACAAATGAAAGCATCTCAAAAGAATTTTAAAAACGAATTACAGAAACATCAAGAAAACAGACAACTTGAAATATATGGGTAAAATATAAACATAAAATGTGAAAAGGAAGCAATTAAAAACACAACTGAAAAAATGAAAGGAGCATGCATGAAAGTGAAAAAAAAACATGCTTTCATAAACATGTTATATTACAACATTATAAGACAGTTTTAAAACCAGAAGTCTTCTATGGGTTGAAAACACTCATATATGGATGCAAAATGACATTAGAAGATTTGTAAAAGACAGAAAGAAGAATATTGGGAAAAATACTCAGTACAATTAAGACCACATATTATGACAGTTTTGTTATCAGAACAAATAAGATGATACACTAATTCTGCCCTAAAACAACAAATGAGATCGAAGTGGTTCAAATGGCTCTGAGCATTATGGGAGTTAACATCTGAGGTCATCAGTCCACTAGAACTTAGAACTACTTAAACCTAACTAACCTTAGGACACATCCATGCCCGAGGCAGAATTCGAACCTGCGACCGTGGCAGTCACGCGGTTTCGGACTGAAGCGCCTAGAATTCAATGAAAGCGTCACTAGTTCCTCTCAATAAGAAGAGCCATTTTCCTTGGCTGTACACGGTTTCAAAGGTCCTGAAAGACGCTAATGAATGCCCTAGCCTGTAGATGCAGAGCTACTATAGTCATCATAAAAAGGTGTGGGAAAGTAAAGAACGAAAGAGTATCCGCATGATTGCTCCAGGGGCGAAAAAGTTGTACACATATACCGAGGCGCATTACAAGTCAAGAATATGTTAAGGATTTTGTGTACTATTCAGGACTGATTCCAACAATCAGCAATATTTTGTTGCTCGTTTACTTCGTCAAAATGACACATCAACGATTGAAACAGCCACTGAAGTTACATGCAATATCTCTCTTTTGACTTCTCTTCAGCATTTATGAATATTCTGGGTTAGTGAAATTTCTGGAATTATTTTACCGCGCCCATAATTACGTAAATATGTTCAGAGGCCGGTGGCTTCGGTAGTGACAGTTTTGAAAACAACAAAGAAACGAATTTTACGTGCTTCATAAAACTGTAACCTACTACGAAATATGAAATAAACTTTCTTTTATTAATCAGTAACAAAATTTGCGTTCGGTGTGAATTGTAAGTATATTGTGACAATCATGGCAGTAGAAGAAGCTGCCACTACCATCTCGAGTAATTTCATTTTTAAATAGGAAAGACTATCATCATTCCTCCACTACTGTTTTAGTACGTTTTCTTTATGTTATGATCTGAGTTTCGGTTTGGAAGGCTTTTTTCAGGTCGTAACTAGGAGTTTTTGTCATACACAATAACCTGAAGAAGAGTCACAAAAAAAGATATATATTACAATTCGACTGTCCGCGGTGACTAGCCAGAGCATAATATTTGCGCATTTACTCTCTGTGCATGTGGTCCACGTTCGTCATAGCTCGATTCGTCGTTTTGAGCCACAACGTGTTGATGTGACTACGAAAACAGACTATCCAACTGCGCGTGATTTCCGGTCATTGATTCGATTGCTCAGTGCAGTGGGGCATAACTAGCGGCGAACCGTGTGACTGTGAACGTGGCGTCTAAACAGAAATGCTCCAGGTGGCGCCATTCAAATTTACCAGAGCTGAAAACGTTCAACAAGCACGGAAAACAACAGAAAGCGTGACCAGTCAGCTCTCATCGCGGCTGGAGCCGCGAATGTATACAAAAATTAAAAATTTCAGGTGGACGCTAATGAAACAAAACTCTTACATGCAAGTAAGATTTTTCAACAAATCAAGATAAACGTGCCATTCTGAAGCGTGAAAATGAGCAACTAAATCTGTGTTGCTTCTTAGGAAACAATCTAAAGAAATTGAAACGTGAACTCTCCCATCCAAACGTACATCCCTGAACACGAGAAGAAAACAATCTAAAGAAATTGAAAGGTGAACTCTCCCATCCAAACGTACATCCCTGAATACGAGAAGAGTAAATCCATTAAATTTCGAGAATGCAGAAGTATAAATCCCATCTTTCACTGATATTTCGGCCGCGTATGCTGCGGCAATCATCAGAGTGAGCAAAAAGCATTTTGAATGTCTATCTTAGTAAAGCGAAAGGCTTGTGTATTCTTTTGTAATAATTTACAAATTATATCTAATTTACAGAAACCGTTATTTCCTAGACCGCTAGAACAGGTTAATTTAAAATTATAAATGGAAGAAAAAATATTTTATAGCCTTTATAGCACCAAGAAGCTGCTATATTTTTTTCATTTTATTGCACGATTACGTCGTCATCATCTGGTACAGTTTTAAGGTACAAGCGAAATTTTAAACCCATGAATATAAAGACGAATGTGGTCTTTTCGAAACATCTGGACTGGACTGGACAGCTACGTGGATGTGAAAGCTTGGCAATGAAGAAAACGGTAACCTCCAGCCACGAGAGACGGAAATACAGAGCGAGTGAGATCTAGAAAGAACAAGTTAAGAAAGGAAATAAGGCAGCTCCCCAAGGAAATTATAAAGAGGAGGAAAAGATTGTGGCCATATACTGAGGCACAACAAAAGAATGACAAATATTTTCGAGGGCAAAATGCTGAGTGAAAAGACAGTTAACGCCGGAGATCTGAAGAGGACACTTGGATACGAAAGCTTTCAAATCATGAAGAGGGATACAGAACAAGATATTTGCAGCGAAATGACTTGGCCGCTAGAATGCGATGGTGAGGCGTCAGATACCTTCGGATTTCAGTCGTGCCATTCAGGAAAGCTCAGATCCGGAACTCTCTCGAATCGCGAGAAAGCATGCTTTTTAAGGTACTGAAATGATGAAAACATCAAACATTGGCTAGCTGCAGTCCAGTATGATGGAATGCAGAGGTTTTATTAATAACTAAAGAATATAGTTATTTCAGCATCTTTTTTGTCGTACTGGTGAGATACCTTTTGCTGTTGTTGTTGTTGTTGTCACTGTTTTGGTTTTTATTTACAATTCGCCATTGCTTCCGCTGCCAGACATACCGTTTACTTCAGTGTAGTTGCTGCATGCTACGCCACCAAAGATCTACCTTAACAGTGTGTACTAAAATTCGCGCTCCTAGGCGCTACAGCGCGGTTCCTTGAATACTAACAATGCAAAAATGTCGCTAACAAAATTTTGTCTCACGCTTATCCAAAGCAGAAAATGGGCGACAAGGGGGTGATTTGGGAACACTGTATACCATATACGACAATTACCTCTATTCAGTATTGCCTAGATATGCTGCCCAGTTAGTGCAGCGGATAAATTCTGGCGTTAGAACACGAGAATTCGAGAGTTAGATTTTGAGTGTAGGTGCAATTTGTTTTGGACTGATATTGTATCAGGATTTTTAATCGTTATTCAACAATTACACTAGGGATTATGCGAAATGTGCATTATTTGATACTAACACAGAAAATAGAGTACAATAGCATTCATTATTTCTCTTCTAGAGACGTATTTTGCGTTTAAATGTCGCTTCCTCTCCCCCACGCAATACATCCTTCCATGATTCTCGGTTCATTGTCAACATTACTTCCTTTTTCTTCAATTACACTTCTTCCCCAAAGGAAAAGACACACACACACACACACACACACACACACACACCTGGTCGGTCTTAGTGAATACAGCACGTGTGTTTAACATTCTCGTTTTGATAAGTTTCGTAGTTATTTCTGTTCTATGACAGGTAATTTATTTTACAGTGATTATGAAGATTGTTGACGAGCTGCCCGGATAGCCGCTCACGTTTGTACGCCGCTTCCGGGATTCGGGGAGGCGCTGCGGCCTTGGATGGAGTCTTCCCGGCGGTTTACTGACGAGGGGGCCGGTGCGGCGACGAGCTTGGATGTGGTTTTGTAGGCGGTTTCCCACATCCGACTAGGTGAATACCGGGCGATACCCACGTCCTGCCTCAGTCACACGGGATTCACAGACATATAGGGAAAAAAAGTTCGTTCTCTTTCACATGGGATAACGCCAGACGCAGACAGACTGGTACAAAAAAGCCGTACCGGTATGGTTGGAGAGGGAGGGGGGCGACAGAAAGGGCATCTGGCCAGTCTCTGCCACTAACATTGCCAAATGCGATAGTTAACATGTTGACCCAGTGAAGATACAGGAGAAAGGGCAGGAAAAGAAGGAATGAGGATGAATATTTCTGGCGCATCTGACCAATAATTATTACGTTCAACATTTAAAAAACTGTAGTTAAAGCTTATGTATAGTTTGAGCAACAATTATGTACTACAGCATTAATGTGCAGATCAAAATCACAAAAAAAAAGATTGCCCCTAGATCCGGAATCGAGCTATGGAACTCGAGTATTCTAACGCAAAACCCTGTACACTGCACTAAATTGGCAGCGTACCTAGCAGGTACTGAAGGGAGATACAGTGTTGCCAAAATGGCTGTCTGCCTTTTTTTTATCGAACGTATGCGGGGGGCGAAATTTCGTTACAAACATTTTTGTATTACACAAGGAATGACGCTATTGCGTCAGAAGTTCGATTCACCCTGTATGCTTTCGCTGCTATACTTCCTTCTCAACATCCCTTTAACTTCAGTTTTCAGCAACTAATCATATTATTACATGCACCCCAACGAATCATATTATTACATGCACCCAATCATTATGTTTCTGCGATTAATAATTATGTCCTTTAACATGCAGATTTACTTATTGGCTCGCGTCTGGGTACCCCCTTCACTTCAGCATATCTGCTGAATGCTACATCACCAAAGATCTGCGTTGTACACTCCCACTGTGTTTATTTTGCTACCTTAAACTACAATTTATAGCAACGGCTCGTAGTTATATGCAGCCAGCCATTCTATGTCTCCAATTAATTGTGTTCTTTAATAGAAATTTCTCTTCATTGGGTCGCTGCGAGACGTCTTCATTTCCTGTTGAAACAAATCGCCAAGTTTTCACAAGCCTCCTATAATACCACCTTTCGAAGGCTTTAATTTTTCACTTAATTTCCCTTTTCTTTCCCCAAAGGGCTGTGCTCCAAACATAGCTTCGTACAAGTATTTATCTGATCTCGGGCTTTCGAGTATTGGATGGCAGCAGTTGTTTCTTTTCACAGAAAGATTGCCTTGCGCATTCTTTGCTAATATGTTTTTCTAGCGCTTTCCCCCTACGTTATTTCATTTGCGAGATAGCCAAATTCGTCCATCTCTTTGTGAATCTCTCTCCCAAGTTTAACATTCAGCCGTCCGTCATGCCCACATGCTGCGAGCAGTGTTTCAATTATCATTTTTTGTTTAAGTGCATTTTGTAGCCATCAGCGAACGTACGTTCCATTTCACTACGCAGACGAGCCAGTTTCTGTTCAATTTCGACGTGCACTGCTACGTCGTCAGCTGTTGGAAATAACAGGTCTTGAATTCAGTTACGACTGTCACTCGCCAGTTCATTGCTTTATTTACGTTCATTGTGAATTTAAACACCTAGAAAAAGGATTCAATTTATAGTAAAAAGTATGAGACAGCATTCACTCTACCATTAATAACAGAAAATAGGTGTGAAAGAAATGCAAAAAGAGTGAAAAAGATGTATGAAAAAGAATAAATTGAAATTCCAAAATAGAGCAGCTGACCCGTATTACACCGAGGGAAGATTTAGAACAACACATCAGTACGTGTGCTACTGCACAGGATTTCTTTAGCTGCTGTAGTTCTGTCAAACAGTACATCAGTAGTGCGTTAGGGCGTTGGCGCAGCTTGCCCTGTGAGGGAAGCCGGCCCCCCTTGGTAGAATGCTCACACTGCCTCAAGAACCATCAGAAGCGAAATATTTTGCAGCGCTTCTACGGCGCTCACCTTCAAAAAAGAAACCATCAGCAAGAATCTCGCGCAAGTGCACTCCACTCCTCCGCGAAGTTGACCGTGGGATGAAGATGGAGATACAGCTTTTCGCTGCATCCTGGAGAGCGCATCAACTATTCCTGGCGTTCTCTTTCACTCCAAAAACTGCGGGGAAAGTAAACAGGCAGCATTCTCGCCTTTGAGGCAAGTAAAATAAGGCTTCACGAGGCAGAGTCCTCACTTCCCGCGCCACCTCTTCTGAAGGAAGGCTCGACGAAGCAAGAACAAAAGAAACTACGTGTAGCGGCCGAAGCAATCAAAGATTTGCTGGCCAGCTAAGGACCACGTGAAGAAAACTATTTTTTTCTCTCTTCCCTCATCTTTCTCAAAGACATCTCAGGTTGAGCTTTTTCCTCTCAGCTGGTTTCATCTCGAAAACTCTTTCCCAAAATGTAGGTGCGCAGTATTGGAACGAGGCCGGTAACTCAACTAAAAAATCACTTAATAACTTTAAATGTTGCTCATTTTAGTACTGTCTTGGAGGAATTTTCACTGTTGAAACTAATACAGCTTGCAACAAACTTCTTCACTCATTGTTACGTCAGAATAAAGGGAGCCACGTTACGTAAAATTTCCCCGTTAATAAACAGTCCAGTTTCTTCTTTTATCGTTTAATTTTTGTTTCATTTAAGATTATTTTCATTTCCATAACCAAACCGAGAGTTAGAGATACACCCTGTGGCAAAGACAGTGGGCAAATGAACATAGTGATACCTGCTTGATTTTCTTATTGAAATTAACGGTATGAAATTTTCGATTAGGCAGAAAAGGCAGTCAAGTCAGGTTTTACTCGATTTGTTGATTGGAACAATTATAGTGGGACAAATGGAACTAAGAAACACACACATTCGAAGCGACGAACCACATAACTGATTACTGACCACAATACTACATCAAAGTCTCACAGAATATTTTTTTCTTTGTTTATAGAAGACTAAAACACGTTGAAGTTCCATTAAAAAAACTAAGGCAATGCAAGTTTTAGATTTTGCACAATGTAACACTGGACATGAAGGAAACGTCTTCTCAATATGATACGATAGTGACGAGTAATTTTTAGTAATGGAAGTATAAAATATTAATTGCCTGCAGTTCTGCGAATGGAATAAGACATGTGAAACTGCAGAACGGGCAGATAAACATTACACACTGAGCGAGATGGCGCGCTTGTTAGCGCTCTGGATTCACAATCTGGAGGTTGGCTGTCCACATGCCTCATTGGCCAACCCGATTTAGCTGTCCCGTAGTCTTCCTACATCGCCTGTGGTAATTATCGGCGTGGTTCGTTTGGAAATGACACGGCTGATTTCCTTTCACATCCTTTCTCTAATCCGAGCGTGTGCTGCGTCTTCACAGCCAACGTCGTCGACGAGACGCCAAACTCTGATCTTCTTGCCTTCCTTGGAATGTGACGATAATTTGTATAAAGGTTTTCAGTAAGTCACCTCATGCAGCTCTCAAATACTGAATAATGGAAATTTTTAAATGCTTAACGCCGAAGTTGCTAATTACAAATTGCCACGTATTTAGTATTTGGGGAAAGTTTGATGTAAACAGATCTATCTACGTCATCGCGCTTAAATGTAGCTCAGCTCTTCATTGTTCTACGTGATCTGACCCACTTGACGACGATGTTTTATATACGAGGCCGTGCTGAAAAGTAATGCTTCCGAATTTTTATGTGAAAACTCTTAAAACTGTTTAAATAGAACAAACGTTGTCAGCATTCTACATCTTTATTCTTTATGTCAACATATTTATATCTCGACATCGTCACCGTGGCGACGAACACATTTCGCCAAACGAGGCACCAGTTTGTTGATACTGGCACTCTAGAATGATTTTGTTGACGGAGCCACAATCTCACCTCTTCTTGCACTGCTTCGTCACTATCAACGTGAAGTACTCGAAGATGTTCTTTAACTTTTCGAAGCAGATGAAAATCGGATGGAGCCAAGTCGGGACTGTGTGGAGAGTGATCGATGACAGTGAACCCGAGGCGTCGGATTGTTGCAGATCTCGCAGCGTTTCTGTGTGATCTGGCATTGTCATGTTGAAGAGAGGGTGCTCCATGTGTGGACGAACTCTTAGAATTCGAAACTCGCTTGTAGTACGCTGCTTCGCATGCACCGACATAGTTAGATCACACGCCGCCATGTTACACTCTAACTCTAGTGGCAGAGGGCTGCAAATATGTGTAAACGAAGAATAAAGATGTAGAATGTTAGTAACGTAAAAAGTGTTTAAAAAAGTTTTGAGAGTTTTCACACAAAAAAGAGAGAAATTGCTTTTCAGCACGCCCTCGTGTGTGTGTCACTCTGGCTTCTTTTGTGCAACACAACTGATGATAGATTGCGGCATCTGTAGTCCACTTAAATACTTTGATTCAAGAAATTTAGTGACGCACAGATACCAAAGAATTACGTAAATATTTCGTCATCCTTCGTATCATTGGCAATAGAGTCAATGAAATAGCATTTTATAATCTTTTGAATAAAGATTTTTAATATACCTAGGTCGCTACAGTTATTACAACGCAACTGGTTTCAACCGCTTTGTGCTGTCGTCTTCGAGCCATTTGATTGTTACTTCAGCACATTGTAAACGTTATCTAATCACAAAGTGACGTCCTTATTTTCTTTCATTGGCTTTTCATTAATATAGTGACCTGAGATGGTATTTGCATCAGCCTGAAAGTATCTAGAGGATGTTAATTTTTTTTCCCAGCCTGTTTGTCTGGTAAGCTACGGCGTAACATTATAAGATTTTAACATCGGGAGAAGTCGTCCTTTAGGACTGTAATCCTGTGGCTAGACCCGCGATCTATTTAAAAGAAAGACCAACCAAACAAAGCTTTCTGATCTGAGCACAGCGCAATATAAAAGGGGAAAAAAGAAAGTCTGAAAGGAGTATTCGCTGTGGGACGTCCGCAAGCCCCATTCGAGAAATGAAATGAGCTGCACCTTTATTACTCGCATAACCGTAGGCCGGATTTTAATAAAAGCGGATTATGTGACAGCGTAATGCCGGCGCACATTGCGAGACTTCCTGCATTTGCATAACTAGTTTTTTCGCGTTTTTGTTCTGAACAGGTCAATGAAATTTTTTTCCATTTAGAGGGTCACATTAATAACAGCGAGGGATTCGACGATGAGGTTGCTGTAACTGCTGTCCTTAGAGCTGAATTTTCGACTGTTGGGTGAGAGAGACAAACAGTGGAGGGGCGAGGTTCGGAGGTAAATGCGCGATAGTGCAGGCTATCGTGTCTGATAAGGCACCTCACTAACAGAAGCTAAAACTATTCCTGGAAGCATGCCGACCAGTTCGTGACTCAAGTAAATATCAGCTAAATCTAACCAGATGTGTGTTGAAATTATTTCAAAACACAATTCTTTCATTATTCCTTCACAGTTTTTTTGATCACCAACATGAAAAGCGCCGTTCGAATAGTGTATTCAAATCTCTCAGGCAATCTGTTAACTTCTTTCCAGTTTTTTCGGGCATATAAATACGAAAATTATAAATTAAGAAAGGGCATCAGTGTTAAGATAGCAATTACCGGATGGTGTCGTATATCGGGAATTTCCCGTGTGTACAGTCGTAGAAATTCATATGGGTCATCAAGGACCTACTTTGCAGTCCTACAGGAAAACCCTTCGAATATAACAGTGTCGACATTCAATCCGAAATCTGGTGGTATGGATACAGCCTTTCAGGGACAATACAAAAGCACCTAAGTACAAAATAGTACAGCTGAAACACTGATTCATCATTTTAAAATATCATGTGGTCTATATCCCAAATAATATAATAGAAACTAATTCCGCAAAAGCCTGCGAAAATTACTCTTACAGACAGGTTGATTTTGTGCGTCCGTTTACTAAACGTGTAAGTTGCTACTGTAAATATGTGTCAGCAATAAAAAGTAGGGGAGACCAGGACTAGTTGTTACACTTTTTTCAATCATTTTTGTACAACAAGGTTTTAGAGCTATTGATGCGAAATACCTTATTATGTAGCACCATTATTATCGATTCACTGCTTTTCTCTCCTTGTGCTCAGCTATCAGGAATATCAATGACCTCACATTAATTCTAGTCATGCACACTGTAACAGTTTTCCCCACAATGGGGAATGTTGGTACAGTGGGTGGGCTAAGTTGTTGCACATACTGTAGATTATTAAGCATTGATCAAAAGCGTTAGAGCTTTGTATTATTTATTGTTATCAGAACTGTAGAAAAGCCTTTTTTTTACAAATCACTGCTAATCTGACATTTTTGGGAGTCCTTGCTCTGATACACTAACTTCAAATTCATTAGAACTGTAGTTCTTGCAGATGTAATATTTATCTCGTCACACATTTTCCTTATGCTACTTTGTCTTTTTGCTCGTTTTCCTTCTTGCACTGAGAGATAAACTGTCTTTTCACTATATTGTCATACAAGTTTATTACAATTTTATTAGTGGCTCTTCTTGGTAAAGAACCACTTATTACTTCTTTTGCCACTTTGCTATATTTTTCTTTTGGTATTGTGCCTCTGTTTGTCTTCTTTTTATAATTTCTCATGTTGCTTCACGAGGATAATACATAATAAGACACTGCATGTGACCCTGAGCAGATTTTTACAAAGTAACAACTAATTGCAAAGAAACTGAAACAAATTGTTCCATACATTACAATTTATATGCGGTTACAGATAAGCATCAGTTTTCAATTGTAGAGAAATGTTGAAAATTTGACCTCAGGGCTAAGTTGCTATTAAAGACAATACTCAGAGCAGAAAAAATTACAAACAGACGGGGAAACAACGTTTTTTCTCCCAATTTCTCTAATACGGTTAGCCCGCCTTCCACCGATCGGCAGGAGAACTGTACCATCAGTTGCTACCATCTACTGGAAGGAAAGGGCATTGCTGCAGCGATTAATTCAAAATTCACATGTAAAAAATTGCCCCATGTAACGTCTAGCTCCAGTTTTCCTATTGGAAATGAATCAGCTAGCGTAATTGTTTCACTTCCTTCAATCACTTACACATTTAGGTCTATAGAACAAAAAACTAATACTTTCCTGCAACTATTTCCTTATTTACCGAAGTTTGATTATGAGTTACGTCTTTCGATGTGATTTTTCCATTTCACTTGTACGGACTGTCAAGCGAAGGAGACCCTCATTTCAGAATTAGATATCTCGAAAACTAAGATCGGTAGGCGAGTTCAACAAACAGTGGGTTTATTGTGAAATCTGTACCAATTTTATATAGTGTAACGTATATGTAACTAATGTGTGCGTAGCTACAACATATGTGCCTATGTTTGTCTGTGAAAATGGACTCGATAAGCAACCTGAGCTATCAGTAATGGAAATCTAACCTGCATAACACTGTGTGCGTGTTGTATGAGTGTCAGTTTCACTGTTATTTGAGCGCTAAACAGATCGTTACATGAAAAACCTAAAACCAACATTTGGATAAGCTATCTGAGTGCTTATTTGAACATGAAAAACTACAGGAAGAAATGAACCTGGAACAATGAATACGTAAGCTATCTGACTGCGTTTATGAACAAGAATTTAGAAGTGATACAGAATCTGACTTGTGCAACGGAATTTACTGGATTGGAGTACATGACATATTATGGTGTGTCAGTGTGTCTGTTTGGCCCTTAAGTTTTGCACTCACCTCTTCATATGACTGACTTTTTCCATGTAGTTTTCAGCAATTCGCAGCAGCGTGCAGCAGCAGTGGCTAAAGCTTATTGTTACTAAGAATGAGTTTAATAAAAAGGAGTTTTCTTGGGTCCTGTTAACTACTAAATAACTTGTGAGAAGCGATTTCATATCTATTTAAAACTTCAGAATCATTATAACCCATAACCAATAATAAAGAATGACAGTTACAGTGAGATAGCTATCAATAATGGCTGAGTGCCAGATTAACAAATCATTTCAATTTCAAAGTTACATTAACATTTTTTAACCACAGCATATTTATTAATTAGATATGGAGAATAATTGTTATTATTGGGATTATAAGAAGGCTTCTTTAACTGACAAGCAAACATGGGATTATTGCAAACTCGGACTAACAATCACGAGCCTAATCCTGCGATTGATTTTGCGCTTTGCTTGCGAATTTTACCTTGAAATCCATCTTCAAGAGTAGCTAAGCCATCTCAATCTTTCCTGGCTGTATAAATGAAATGAGGGCTTGAGTTTGGTAAGATCTGCCATCACCGACATGAGAGCAGCACGACACGTCTTCTGTCTCCGAGCTCTCGATCGACACTACTACTTCCACTCTCGCAGGCAGACCTCGTCTCACAACAATACTTAGAATCGCGCTCCCATGTTTCACCCTCAGATTGTTACTATCGATATCTTAGTGCATACGCAGTGCAAAGAATAGTGTTAAGTTGGCTATATTGTTTTCAATGTAATGGAGAGTTCTGACACACTCCTTACAACGGAAGTTTCGAAATAGTTCCAAAAACTGCTAATACATGGCGTTGAATCATAATACGGTTGCCTATAAATAGTGCACCGCATCTCGGAGCTATAAGTTCCACCGCTGAAAAGTGAAATGAGGTTTGCTTACCAAAGGAAGAGGTTGAAATCAGGTGCTTCTCTGGTACTGGAACAACACAGCCCAATGGCAACAAGACGCAGATACGGTTTAATGTTCCAAAAGGACGCGATGCGAAACCCATTCGCAAGCCATTCGCCAAATTTCAACGGACAGGTAGCGTGGTTGATTATTTAGAGGGGGATGTTGGCCCAGGCAAACCGTAGTTACTCATGAAAATGTCGCCACAGTTTCTGAAATTATTCTGAAAAATCCAAGGAAATCCACCCGAAGAAATGCCACAGAGACTGATTTGAAGCTTTCTGGCACGCAGAAAATACTGAGACAGTGCCTACACATGTTTCCATTCAAAATCAGAATGCCACCAGGCCGTACCTGTACTAGATGTGCACAGAGGACTGACTTTGCGGAACGGATTCTCACAATGCTTGATAACGAAAGAATTCGCAGATGAAGCACACTATCACCTGAATGGAGTCGTGAACAAATAATACTGGCAATTTCGGGATTCCAAAACACCCCATTTGAGTGAAGCGAAACAATTTTATTTTCCCAAAGTTACTGTTTTGGGCTGCGGTATGGATCAGAGGTATTGTTGGCCTTTTTTCATGCGAGAAAGCACAACTAGTGAACGCTAAATTGCGATTTTGGAACAATTTGTCGCCACACAACTAGCGTTGGAGGACCGACCAAGTACCGAGTGATTCTTACAAGTTGTTGTCAGACCATATAACTCCGGACAGCTGTTTCACTTTCGTGATGAATACATTGCTTTGGATAATTGAAAATTTACTGGCGCAGGGACGGACTGGACTCCATATTCGCCTGATCTGACTCCTTCTGAGCACGTTTTGTGGGGTGCATTGAACGACACGGTCTACCATAGCCATCGCACCACGCTGGACGAGCTTGAAACGGTGATCTGTGTGGCATCTGAATCCTTTTCCGTGGAGACACTACAGTATGCGACGCCAAACTTCATTGTTCGTTTGCGTCACCTCCGTACTGCGGTTGGTGGACATTTCGAAAAGATTGTGATGTGATTGCAAAAACTGCACACCACGCAGCTCCATATTTATTAGCTTTTCGAACTAGTCCGAAATTTCTTTATAACTTCTACATAAAACTCTTTCAGCTTTCACAATGATCATTTCTTGTGTTGCACTCGTCTGTCGATCTTAGTTCTCGAGATATTTAATTTTAAAATGAGGGACTCCTTCTCTGGACATCCTGCATAACGTTGAACCCAGCATAACGTTGAACGGTATCATAGGAAAGCTTTGTTTTCTTCTACATTTCCTTAAATTAAATTCGTCAACATGTTTGAAGTTCTGATAGTGATCAGCTAGTATAGTGTAACGCGCAGCACGCTAGCTTGTTCGACTGGAGTGTGAGACGCCGGGATTAATGACTGTTGGTCTGGTGCACTGGCCAGTCAGTATGCGTGCCAGGTAGTTTTCCACGCTCGCTCAGGAAACTTTTGGGCTCGTCCTAATCTCTGCCTCAGAAAATATGATACACAGCTACCAGAAATATGTAAATTTGCGTGTATGTAAGGGCTGTGTATTTTTTATTGTATCGAAGCTATGCCCAGATATTATTAATATCTGTGTAAAATCAGAGGAACTGGCGGCTGAAAAAGCTGGATGGAAGGGAAAGACAAATTGGGCGAGCGTGAGATTTTCTGGAAATCTAGTGTGAAAGCGAGAATTTTAACGAATCAAAGAATAACAGTTAGTGGAAAACTTTTGTTATGAAGAACTTGTGATTCAAAGTGATTAAAGATGAGAGTGCGCAACGGAATTATGAACATCGAGGAGCTGATGTGGGAGCTATAAATAGAAGAATGTTCTCTGTATGTGTTTACGAATAACTGTAAATGTTTTTTCTTCTTAATATTTTTTGTAGAAAGAATGTTGGTTTTTCTCAATAAACTTTCATTTTTCAATAATTAGGACCAAGACATTTAATTCTCAATATTTTTTTATAAAGGCATGCTGTGACAACATCTCAATGAGGCAACCTGTGTGGGTGCACATGTTACTATGACACGGGGGTCGGACGAAAACGTAATGAATCACGTAAGTACTGAGGCATCGTCGTAAAATGTGTTAGTAAAGGAAATCACTGCCGAAGGTATCGCATAGATTAGTTGGAAGAGACTACCTCACATCTGTTGTGGAATCTGGAAACAAATGTTTCACGACATGCAAGATAAATCGTTAGAGTGAAGCTCTAAGATATTGAAGTTGCAAACCAGTATGACTCTCGCTGCATCACACTCAGAAGCGGGTCGGTTTCACCATATTTTGGCTGTTGGTAGCAGAAATGCTACGGCCTCAAACTGCTGTAGCGCCGGCGACCTTCCCTCTAATTTGGCGTTGTAAGATGGAAAGCTGTGGCGCTGCGCGAAGAGGCGACGAGCATCAGGAGCAGTCTCTGATAAAGTGTCTTACTGAACTCTTTGCTGAATGGCGGTATCTATCGAGGAAACCTCGCTTTACCGCGTGCTTCGCTGCTAGTTAGACCTGATTGGCTGGATGCTATTTCCTGCGAGTTCCAACCACTAAATATGCTTCTATGGGGGCACAGATCCCCTTCCCTGGAGTACGTTTAACACGGTCAAGTAGTGAAATTTTTCCTGTTTCCTCAGAACAGGTCGTCCCTCGCTCATTCTATCTCTTTCTTCAGCCAATAAGGCCTTGCTCGCAGCCACTCTGGAAAAAAGTTCCATGATAGTCAATGTCCGTTCCCTTCACATTCGTATACAAAGTTTTTCTGTAATATCGGTGCATGAAGTGGCGTCTCACGGTTTGAAAGGCTTGGAGCTTCTTTTCATCTGCCTGACAATATCCCAAAAGTCGTTTCTATATTCGGCAGACAATGGCACCTGCCGCTGAGGTCCCTCCCCACTCGATCTCATGAAACGTTTTCCAAGGATTCTTCCTGTTACGGAATCCCCCCCGGCAGCACTGCAGGGCACCATAAATGGCCCTACTGGGCCTTGGCCATTGTGTGACTGACACCCTTAGTCAGCCCTTCTCCAAATCAGCGCAACGGGGCGTCTGGCCGTCCCAGTCGTCTGGTTTGCTTCCAAAGCATTTTCTTACTCCCTAATAGCATGAAAATCCAATTTTGTGCCACTGCAAGTAACGATCACTCGTACATTTAAGATCAGTTAGCTATGCAGGTAGAGTGTGAATCTCTAAATTGAATACATTATGTGAATTTGCATATGTTAAGGGTCCGTTCCGAAAAACAGTGCCGTAATACCATCTTGAAGCCTCATTTTGTGCCCGATTATTACGATATAACAGTGCCTGTGTTGTTGAGAAATACAATGGAATGTTCCTTCGGACATGCATGCATACATAGGCTCTGAAGTGTCGTATTTATCCGCTAACACCGAGCACATGATTTTCAATTAAAATGTCTCCCCTGTACGGGAATATACAAAATGGACGAAAGAGTCCAGATTGTAGACACTTGGTTGGATATCCCCTTGCTAGACTAGATGGCGTTGCCTTTTCCACCGGCTACGCTGTATCAGAGTTCCTCTCCGCCTCCCGTCGCTGTCATTGAGGTCTTCATCGAAACCCTGTACCAGGTACTATCACCCAGAAGCAGGTGAACCAAGGATTTTTAACGAAGTGTTATTCCTCCCACTCCTCTATCAATTACGCTTGGAACTGGCTATGGCCGAACTACTACTCATCATAGCTTAACTTCCGCGTACTACATCACCAAAGAACTGCCTTATAAACTGAAGCGCCAAAGAAAATGATATAGGTACGCGTATTCAAATACAGAGATATGCAAACAGGCAAAATACGGCGCTGCGGTCGGAAATGCCTGTATAACACAAGAGTCTGGCGCAGTTGTTAGATCGGTTACTGCTGCTACAGTGGCAGGTTATGACAATTTCAGTGAGTTTGGACGTGGTGTTATAGTCGGCGCACGGGCGATGGAACTCAGCATCTCCGAGGTAGCGATGAAGTGGGGATTTTCCGTACGAGCAATTCACGAGTGTACCGTGAATATCAGGAATCCGCTAAAACATCAATCTCCGACATCGCTGCGGCCGGAAAAAGATCCCGCAAGAACGGGACCAACGACGACTGAAGAGAATCGTTCAACGTGACAGAAGTGCAACCCTTCCGCATATTGCTGCAGATTTCGATGCTAGGCCATCGACAAGTGTCAGCGTGTGAACAATTGAACGAAACATAATCGATTTGGGCTTTCGGAGTTGAAGGCCACTCGTGTATCCTAGATGACTGCACGACACAAAGTTTTACGCCTCGCCTGGGCCCTTCAACATCGACACTGGACTGTTGATGACTGGAAACATGTTGCCTGGTCGGACAAGTCTCGTTTCAAATTGTATCGAGCGAATGGATGTGTAAATGGATGTGTACGGGTATGGAGACAACCTGATGAATACATGGACCCTGCATATCAGCAGGGGACTTTTCAAGCTAGTAGAGGCTCCGTAATGGTGTGGGGGGTATGCAGTTGGAGTGATACGTCTAGATACGACTGCGACAGGTGACACGTACGTAAGCATTTTGTCTGATCATCTGCATCTATTCATGTCCATTGTGCATTCCCAAGGACTTGGGTAATTCAAGCAGGATAATGCGGCACCCCACACGTCCAGAATTGCTTTAGAGTGGCTCAAGAAACACTCTTCTGAGCTTAAACTCTTCCGCTGACCACCAAACTCAGCAGATATGAACATTATTGAGCATATCTGGGATGCCTTGCAACGTGGTGTTCAGAAGAGATCTCCCTCGTACTTTTACGGATATATAGACAGCCATGCAGGATTCATGGTGTCATTTCCGTACAGTATTGCTTCAGATGTCGAGTCCATGCCACGTCATGTTGCGCCACTTCTGCGTGCTTGCGAGGGCACTGCACGATATTAGGCAGTTGTATCAGTTTCTTTGGCTCTCCAGCGTATGTCCACATCGAAGCCTGTCCCTGCTAGTCTCTCCTTCCACTGTCTTATCAAGAGGACGATTTACTTTACTCGAGGTACCTGTACTGTGCACTATTACTGAAAAGTCAAAGTTAATTTTGTATTATATTTTTAATAGCGTCACATTTATCTAAATGATACGCTGTGAACAGGCCTTGAGGAAAGGAAGTGAATTGCCGAAAATAATAGTGTAATTTAAGGTAGTTGCCGCGCGGGATTAGCCGAGCGGTCTTGGGCGCTGCAGTCATGGACTGTGCGGCTGGTCCCGGCGGAGGTTCGAGTCCTCCCTCGGGCATGGGTGTCTGTGTTTGTCCATAGGATAATTTAGGTTAAGTAGTGTGTCAGCTTAGGGACTGATGACCTTAGCAGTTAAGTCCCATAAGATTTCACACACATTTGAACTTTTTTTAAGGTAGTTGTAATGCTGTTTACATCTTCGTATCGCACAAAGGTACAAGAAAGGCAATCATGCTGGTTAACGTCCTCCTGAAAGATTGAAACATTTATTTTTATTTTTATTATGGACAGATAGTTTTTTGGGTTGATCAAGATAAATGTACATATACGAGGTGTGGCTAGAAAAAAACCGGACTAGTACTGGTGAAACAATAAAACGAATGCAATGAGGCTGAAAGTCGCTTGGCCTGTCACGTGACTCTCGCTCCGCCTACTGCTCTAGTTTCATCTGCCTCCTGCACTCAGTCTGCCCGTGGCGTCTGTTTTAAGTAGTTGACGTTTTGTCTGTGCGTCGGAAAATGTTGAGTGTACAGAAAGAACAGCGTGTTAACATCAAATTTTGTTTCAAACTAGGAAAATCTGCAAGTGAAACGTTTGTAATGTTACAACAAGTGTACGGCGATGATTGTTTATCGCGAATACAAGTGTTTGAGTGGTTTAAACGATTTAAAGATGGCCGCGAAGACACCAGTGATGACACTCGCACTGGCAGACCATTGTCAGCAAAAACTGATGCAAACATTGAAAAAATCGGTAAACTTGTTCGACACTTTCCTTGTCAACTCCTGTTAACTCAGACACTGCTCTGATTGTTAAACGGCGATCTTGTCGAACAAGTTTACCGATTTTTTCAATGTTTGCATCAGTTTTTGCTGACAATGGTCTGCCAGTGCGAGTGTCATCACTGGTGTCTTCGCGGCCATCTTTAAATCGTTTAAACCACTCAAACACTTGTGTTCGCGATAAACAATCATCGCTGTACACTTGTTGTAACATTACAAACGTTTCACTTGCAGATTTTCCTAGTTTGAAACAAAATTTGATGTTAACACGCTGTTCTTTCTGTACACTCAACATTTTCCGACGCACAGACAAAACGTCAACTACTTAAAACAGACGCCACGGGCAGACTGAGTGCAGGAGGCAGATGAAACTCGAGCAGTAGGCGGAGCGAGAGTCACGTGACAGGCCACGCGACTTTCAGCCTTATTGCATTCGTTTTATTGTTTCACCAGTACTAGTCCGGTTTTTTTCTAGCCACACCTCGTATTGTATGTCAGAGGAAACACCATTTGTCCGTTTAACCATTTATACCCCACCACTTAACAGTGAAAACTGCCAGCCCTGTGGACGAGTCAAAGCAAGTCCGGAGGCGCTGGCTGAGCACCCAGCAGCGCCCGCAACCAGGTGGCGGCGTGGTGTAGGCTGGAACGGCCGCATATAGCCTCAGTGCTGCGGTAATTGCGCCGTAATCCATAGCGGAGCAGGCGTCAATGGCCGCCCAACACGACACCATTGTTTCCGACCTCCCAGACATGGCCGTTGCTACCCCTTTCCTCTCACGATGACCTTGTACCCGCTTATTACCTGATTCATCATACAGGCGACACTATCAACTGCGCTCATTTAGTAGGCCACGCTATAAACGGAACAAGTCGACCAAAGGGTCCTCGTACTGAAACCTCTGGCAGATTAAAACTGTTTGCCGGACCGAGCCTCGAACTTGAGACCTATATCATTCGCGGGAAGTGCTCTACCGACTGAGCTACCCAAGCACGACTGATGACCCGTCCTCACAGTACCTCATCTCCTACCTACCAAATGTCTCAGTAAGTTTCGCAGGAGAACTTCTGTGAGGTCTGGTAGGTAGGAAACGAGGTACTGGCGCAAATAAAGCTGTGAGGACGGGTCGTGAGTGGCCTGCGACAGGCAAAGTCCGGTACACAGATTTAATCTGTGAGGGAGTTTCGTATCAGTGCACACTCTGCTGCAAAGTAAAGATTTCATCCTGGTCCTCGTAATAATTGCTGGCACACTATAATTTGCTGTGGCGGCCTTGCAAAAACCATACTCCGAGCTTCAAAATGTCAGGAGTGTAACAACTCTGTTGGCTACGTGACAACATTTTCACCATTTGACAGATCCTCAACATGTTCGAATCTGGCCTGAGTCACCCCGGATGGGCCAACTGGACTGCTCTTTTTGACATTGCCTGCATTGCTGCGAAAATCGTAGCTTTGTAACTGTAAAGGTATATTATATTTCACCTAAAATGATGAAAGATTATTTATTAAATCTTAAAAATCTTATTGTGAAATTACAAGGCGCCGGGGCTAGCAGTGTATTTAACACTAAATTCTTCTAGAATCTTCATATATAAAGTATGCCCTAAGGCCCCCCTATTCCAACTCCGACTTTTGCTGCTGCACATGGATTAAAAAAGAAACGCGAACTGACTGTAATCGACCCTGTAAGTGGAGTAGAAAAGAGTTTGGCACCTGCAATAATTTAATTTTATAAATAAGTTAAATAAAGGAAAGTTTCGTTAACGTAGTGAGAAATGAAACGGTTGCTTTACCGATTAACAGAATGAAAGTTCTGTCCAAAATAACAACATGATTTATTATGACTAAAATCAAAATAATAAACAAAACACATGAAACATTTTACAATTAATCAAATTGGCTCAAATTGGATACTCAAATAAATGCTGTGAAGGTGAACTTGTCCCTAAACTAGATTGTGACATTTATGACGAAGTGGTATGTGGAGCCAATTCCTTGCAACTCAAATCTTAAGAGAAAATACACAGCCAACCCAACATTAATTGCTGCTACACAAGACAGAACAAAGTTAGAAAAAGACGAACAGGCGCGCTCTGCTTACCTCTGATTATCACCTAGGAAAATCCCTATCTGCTGGTGCTGCAGACATACATTACCAAACTGTCTCCTTAACTGCAAGAACACGATTTGGCGTACCGGAGGCGGTGGCTGGTTGCTTCGACGTCCCGTCGTGGTGATGATAATGTCGCGAGTATAGCCCGAAACAATTATCCTGGTCTGGTTGTTCCAGACTAAAGACTTCCTAGCAATACAAATGCGCCTCTGAGGGAGACGAAGAAGGCTCACCACACAATCACTGATGGTACAGTGATTGATTTTAACAAGCGAAGTCACACTGTAACTCCGATACAGTCAACTTTAGCCAAAACTGCTCAAGACAGACAACATAGGCCGCTTGTACGCAGAACGCTCAATTGCCAGCTGTCCTCGGAAAGTTACGTTGAAGTCGAAACTTCAGCAACTTCGTCAAACAGTTACAATTAAATAATAGTGTATTAGACAGCCAACGGAAGGCAGGCTGTCCAGAGCAGCGAGAGCTCAGTCTTGTAACCTACCCCGACCGAAAGGCGAGAGCCGACACCTCTAGAGCACCCGTACAGGTCGAACACAGAACATTCCCGCCCCCACGACAGTGGCCGTGGTTAAACGTTCCAATCAGCAACTCGAAAACCGGCGGAAAATTGCACTCTATTGCCAGAGCACTACCATTCCACCAATGGAGATTCTTGGCGCCAATTTCTGCGCTGATTTTGCTACGTCACGGAGCTATGCCCTGAGCAAGCCAATCACAGTTACTATTTTGCAGAAAGCGCGGGAATTTTCCCGCCACAACTGCCTGGGTACACAAGTCATTCCCACACCTCGCTGGTAGCCCGCCAGAAAGTGTTTTCGCTAAGTTTCTGCGAAGTAACGGAACCTCTAGCCCAGCCGCTACTTCAGGCCCCTGCAGGCGTGTCTTTTGACAATGTCGGTGTCTGGAAAGCATTCACTCGACTCCCTCACACCCGTCGGCTTAACCCTTTCAAGATCAGCCGAGCCCGCCTGTCACCAAACCACCGGGGTGACGACAGATGCTGCGTGGGAAGTCCGCGTGTGAAGGAATAGCGACTTTTCACCGCATGCAATTAGAGAGGAAAATCGTAAGATAGAAATATGAGAGGGGGCTCATGCCACCTCTCATAGCCCCTACGCCATTTTAGATTGTACTTGGTGAGCGGTTGGCTCACTTAGGAGCAAGGTAGTGAGTCAATCGCCCAAGAACAATCTCGCAAACTGACTCCACATGCCGCACTCTATAAAGAAAATCACTGCAACTGAAAAATGCAGCTCATAGAGGGAGGATTATTTCTGATGTAGCCAACTTCACCTTCTTAATATGGAACACTAACACTAACACTCACATCACACATCCATACCCAGGGAGCCCCTTCCAAACACCGATTCACACAGACATTCACACTCTAAATATGGCCTGGGCATGTGAGCCAAATATAGAGCAGTTTATTCTTTACAATCAGAGTTGGAGTGCTCCGCAATTAAATGCCCAAGATGTTACAACAATTTGAATCATTAAACTAACCTGAACTCACTCACACATGATACTATTTAAGTTAACAATCTCTTTTTGTGAGCTTTCAGAATCTAATTACAACCTCCGATTCATTCTGTCTCCCTGCAGCAAGAATAGCCATTACAAAATGTTCCCTGAACTGATGGTCCATTCACAATGACATTGGTGGTATCTGCTTCAGTTTATGGGGACTTCAGGCACACTGTTTGCATACACACAACAATAAATACAAAATACAAAAAAAAACAACATGGTGTGGAGAACAATACGGTAATTTGTAATTTGTGTGCCCTACTCTATCACTTACATAAGAATTACAGTGTAACACAAACACATACAAGGTATGACATACGTTACAAAAACAACACTAGAGAAAGAAATTCAAGAAAAAAAACAAGGTTCATGGTGCGTCAAGTTGTGCTTGCACATTGCACAATGTTCACGACTGTGCTGAGAATGAGGCACTAAATCACATTGTTAGAAATATTCGAAGCACTTCACAAATTCGTTAGTTTCTCTCAGGGGGTTGGTATGTTGAGTCATATGCATTGATGCATGTGGTTCCATGTCTTGAGCATCAGAGGGGGGCTTTTGGGATGGGGCCACAGTACTGACATCACATACGGCTAAACGTCGGGTGTTGTTGCTACGTTGTTGCAACAGCAATAGGGTGTGCTAGAGCATCTGCAGTACTCTGTTGAGATTGCGGCAAGAACCACGCATTTGATGACGGCAGTACGGTAGGAAGACACAGTAATAGGCTCTCCTCACGTCGATTAATTGTCTCTGAGGTCTACTTGTTGGGATACATCACTAGGCTAGGTCTCTTCTCTCGCTGGACAGTACTTTACGTTTCCCAATATTGCAGTTCGACGAGGGATGATGGCACGTGGAGTGACTCCACAAGTGTGTGAGGTCATCCATACAGGATCGAACTAGGAGCGACGATTGCTACAATTGCTCTCTAATAGAGAGGAGAAGTTAGAAATGAGACCATTCATTTGTTAGAGTGTGTGGCACGATACTGCTTTGTGTATGCAGATCAGCCAATGCTAGTGAGTTGTAAAAACCCAAACAGGTGAGTATATAGCGTCCCTTTCTGTCCTGAGGCACATGAGGCGCAGGTTCTGACATGATATGTGATCTTCTTCGTGTACTCACGACAACGTGGTCTGCCGCAGGGAATCCCTCCAAACGGCTGCCGCGTCTGGAGATCTAGCAGGCTGTCGCGTGTGGGTCGCGTGTCAGTGTCAACAGCCAGCCTCACTTTCGCTTGTGGCCCGGCGAGGATCCCGCCTAATCCCTCAGGTATACGGCCCAGTGACTGTCAGCTTGCAGGACCGGTTGCCCCCGCGCCATTCTCGTTAGGTGGCGCCGACGCTCCCCTTCTTGCAGGTAGCCGAAGA
This sequence comes from Schistocerca nitens, assembly GCF_023898315.1. Classification (NCBI taxonomy): domain Eukaryota; kingdom Metazoa; phylum Arthropoda; class Insecta; order Orthoptera; family Acrididae; genus Schistocerca; species Schistocerca nitens. Next base: position 717,907,685 of record NC_064615.1, on the reverse strand, counting down.
CCTCTTGTTTTTGCTCCGGTTGGCCTCTGCATTGCCACGATACCCGTCATCTGCACAATTCTGACAAAAATCGTATGCCTAACTTTTTCCCATGACCTTCTATGTTATAATAAATTTACATAACGACGCATTGATGGTCTGTCATTTCAGACACTCTTATTTTACTTTTATACACTCCAGGAAATTGAATTAAGAACACCGTGAATTCATTGTCCCAGGAAGGGGAAACTTTATTGACACATTCCTGGGGTCAGATACATCACATGATCACACTGACAGAACCACAGGCACATAGACACAGGCAACAGAGCATGCACAATGTCGGCACTAGTACAGTGTATATCCACCTTTCGCAGCAATGCAGGCTGCTATTCTCCCATGGAGACGATCGTAGAGATGCTGGATGTAGTCCTGTGGAACGGCTTGCCATGCCATTTCCACCTGGCGCCTCAGTTGGACCAGCGTTCGTGCTGGACGTGCAGACCGCGTGAGACGACGCTTCATCCAGTCCCAAACATGCTCAATGGGGGACAGATCCGGAGATCTTGCTGGCCAGGGTAGTTGACTTACACCTTCTAGAGCACGTTGGGTGGCACGGGATACATGCGGACGTGCATTGTCCTGTTGGAACAGCAAGTTCCCTTGCCAGTCTAGGAATGGTAGAACGATGGGTTCGATGACGGTTTGGATGTACCGTGCACTATTCAGTGTCCCCTCGACGATCACCAGTGGTGTACGGCCAGTGTAGGAGATCGCTCCCCACACCCATGATGCCGGGTGTTGGCCCTGTGTGCCTCGGTCGTATGCAGTCCTGATTGTGGCGCTCACCTGCACGGCGCCAAACACGCATACGACCATCATTGGCACCAAGGCAGAAGCGACTCTCATCGCTGAAGACGACACGTCTCCATTCGTCCCTCCATTCACGCCTGTCGCGACACCACTGGAGGCGGGCTGCACGATGTTGGGGCGTGAGCGGAAGACGGCCTAACGGTGTGCGGGACCGTAGCCCAGCTTCATGGAGACGGTTGCGAATGGTCCTCGCCGATACCCCAGGAGCAACAGTGTCCCTAATTTGCTGGGAAGTGGCGGTGCGGTCCCCTACGGCACTGCGTAGGATCCTACGGTCTTGGCGTGCATCCGTGCGTCGCTGCGGTCCGGTCCCAGGTCGACGGGCACGTGCACCTTCCGCCGACCACTGGCGACAACATCGATGTACTGTGGAGACCTCACGCCCCACGTGTTGAGCAATTCGGCGGTACGTCCACCCGGCCTCCCGCATGCCCACTATACGCCCTCGCTCAAAGTCCGTCAACTGCACATACGGTTCACGTCCACGCTGTCGCGGCATGCTACCAGTGTTAAAGACTGCGATGGAGCTCCGTATGCCACGGCAAACTGGCTGACACTGACGGCGGCGGTGCACAAATGCTGCGCAGCTAGCGCCATTCGACGGCCAACACCGTGGTTCCTGGTGTGTCCGCTGTGCCGTGCGTGTGATCATTGCTTGTACAGCCCTCTCGCAGTGTCCGGAGCAAGTATGGTGGGTCTGACACACCGGTGTCAATGTGTTCTTTTTTCCATTTCCAGGAGTGTAGTTATTAATCTATGGCTATCATTATAACAAAATCTTGGTGTATCTAATTTAGACATGGAAATAATTTATCTTGATATTTGTGTAGAGACCGATCTCACTATTGTATATGGTGTGTGACAACTGATGCTATGTATTGGATGAACAACTAAATGTGAGGGCCTGCACTAATATTACTATTAATTATATGGATCGACAGTAGACATCCTCAAGAATTAACTACCATTTGCCAACGACCTTCATTCTATGTCTTTTGATTAAATTATGTTGTTATGCAGGTCGAAGTTTTACTGAGTTATAAAGAACATGCAACTATTCTACATTCGCTCGCCCGTCGTCCCTCCACTTGGAGTCTGTGGTTTGGTGACCCGAAAAATAGCATCCCAACACGCGCGCGCCAAACACTTATGGTAGAAAACCCCCACAATATTAAGGATCTAGCTATTGTTAAATCCTAAAGTTTAACTTCTCCTAGTATATAGTACTCTCCTTTTTCTATTTTTTTTTTTTTTGTTTACCTTGTACAATACTCTTACATAATTCCTGTTACGTTGAGATGTCTCGCTGCTCGCCGCTATTGACGACAGTGATGTGCGCGCCGTACGACATGACCTCCGAGTTTTCATTATGCCTCACTGAAACTCCGGAGACTGGGTTAGCCATGGCTATACAATAAATTTATAGTTGCAACTTCTTTTTCTACGTGATGCTGTTTTCGCGATCAAAGCGCCCCTTTCCAGAGACAATGTAATATGACCAAGCCAGGACTGGTTCCCGTTGAGGATTCCGTCGCCCACCACACACCAGCTACACAGTATGTCACGAATCTCCAAGTATAATTCCTTGGTTATTCATCTGTGACAGTCACAAGCAGCACGCTAAATCCCCAACCAGCACATTGGCATGGTAGGCTTTATGCCCGCATTTCTACCGTCCAGGGCACCATTGGAGTCAAACGCTCACAGGTTCACCCCGACTTGCAAGACAACGATGCTGGCGCAACACTGTAAAAACTATACTGCCCATATTCATCCTCGAAATCACGCAATATACCACAATCTTGCAGAGCACTGACGCGTGCCTGCAAGCATTGGTATGAACGTCTCACGAACTGGTTGTGGCCGCTATGGAGCGTATCACGACTTCTCAGAACGCTTCTAAGAGCACGTTCTTGTATGCGCCCGTTTGTGCGACATCTCGTCACTCATCATTATCCCTTAACATGGACACCAGATAGGAAAGGACAAAAACATTGCTCATGGAAAGGTAGTGCCTCTTATCCCATCGACAGTGGAGATCGCGAACATAAACAAAAGAAGTTAGCAGCAGTAAATTCTTATGCGAGAAAACGCAGCGTGTTAATACTTTAACAATCTTAATCTATTAATGCAACGATTATTGTTCCCCGAAGAAAGGTTCATATATTTGCCTATTCTACTATGTACACCACTTACACTACTACTATAGCAAGGTTCATGTATTTTCCCATTCTACTATGTACACCACTTACACTACTACTATTCCACGAACTTCTTTGTGTGAGAGATGTGGTGGAGTCCTATGGACTAGCGCCAATCCCTTGTCAGACTACCCCTCCTCTGACGTGCATTAGGATTTGCGGGTCTAGTTTCAATCTCCTGGTCCTCCTGTTGTCCTTGGTTTCGCCCTCTCCAATTACGGTCGCTTTGCCGTTCGTTATTCCTCCTGTCCCAGATTCCTTGTCTAGATTAACCCTGTTCCCTGACGTTCTGGTTTCCGTGTCTCTGGTTTCCATAACCTTGAATAGCGTAACCTTGATTTCCGTAACCCTGGTTTCCTAACTGACCAGTGCGATTATGCGATCTGTTGTCGTCTTCCCTTGCTGGCCCGTGGTATTTGTTATTTTGTGCCTTCTTCCTGTCCTTTGCGTCTTGTTTATCAAAGACTACTTCGAGTTCGCGCAATAGACTCTTGAATGCTTCTATGTCAGATCCACACTTCCCGATAAGTGTCTGTTGATACCTAACTGGCAATTTGGAAAAGCAAAATTTAATGATTTCTCCGTTGCTATATGGACTATCTAAAAACTGATTCTTCTTGAGTAAATCATCAAAAAATTTGGTTGCGCTCCTATGCTCGGACACTTCCAGTTCAGGACAAAATATTATTTCCTCTTTAACCCTGTCTTGCGTTTCCTTTGACCAGTAGGTCCGCAGGAATGCACCAACAAATTCCTGATAAGTCCGACACGTCGCTGCCACACCCCGCATCTTTTCCGCGGCTTGGCCTTCGATGTGTCCACACATGAATTCTAATTTTGCCTCGGTTGGCCATGACGACGGTAATGAATTTGTAAACTGCATCACCCAGCTCTTCGGATGCATCGACCCTCCATTATCTTTGAACTTCTGGAATTTTAGTATCGACAGGAAGTGATTGTGATCAAAATCCTGTCCGATCCTCGCACTGGTGTTGTCACTCGTTTCCGATACTTGCACGTCTGCTGAGTGTCCTGATCTATCTTGCTGATAACTGTGATGTGCTACCTCTGTATCACAGTGGCAGTGGCACTCCGAATTCACTCTCCTAAGTGGGCTACAATTATTGGAGCTATTACTAGGTGTTTCTGCGTGTGCCTTGTTAGTTCTGCACTCTGTCACTGGGCTAGAGCACGGCTGGCTTTTCCTCGGAGACACAATCCTGTGTATTCCATCATTGGTATCCGAACGTGCAGTGCTCGTGTGCCCGTTTCGCTCCAGTTTTGCTATCCGACTCTCTACTTCTTTCATTCGTTTCGTGATGTTCGTAACCGCAATATTACCTTGAGTTTTTAAGAACGCTAGGGATTTTGCGTGGGCTTGTGTCGCACGTCGCAAGCGACCTGCAAGTTGAGAAGTTACTTTTGTGATTTTCATTGCCCCTGTTGCTGCCGTTTTGGCTAGGCCTGCTACTTTTTGTGCTACCATTGACATTTGTTTTGCTTCTCCACATTCTTTCTTTATTGTTAGTAATTCCCCACGAATTTCCCCTATATGCGAAATTATAGTCTGAGTGTCCTTCTTACGCTGTTTCTCATCTTCTTCTTTCATTGATCGAAGGAAGCTCAGTATTGGGTTAATGTCATCTTTTTGATCCTCTTCACACATGGGCGCTGTAACTCTGGACACCTGGGCGCTAGAGCTCTGACGTGACCGAGATGGCCCCTGTCTGCTCTCGTTCGTTTGATTATAAACTTCTGCCGCCGTCTCGACCTGTGTGCCTGTCTCTGTTTCATCCTCTACCTCGCTATCATAATCACGGTCGCGACGTTGCTCTAAGATCGCGTCCAAATCACCGTCCTCATCAATGACCCTGTCGTCCTGTCCTGCTAAAAATGTGCCCATCTCATCTCCGAACCTATCCCCGTCAGTAACGTGCCCCTTATCCATTATAGTATCCACTTTTGTTTTAGCTTCGCTCACTAATAGTCGTGCCTTACTTCTCGTGATCATTCATGAGAAATAGACAGTAAAGATAATCTACTCCCTGTATTTTTACACATAGACATAAAATTTCAACAACGCTGTAATTACAAGCACAATTTGATGTGGTACAGAAACCGCACACAAATCCGACAAAGTGCGATGTGGTACGGACACCACATCAACGAAACACAAAAACAATGAATAAAAAATACATATACACTTAAAACAAAAACTGTAATCATGCGCCGCTACTTAAAAGCTAATCGTGGAACTACAAGAAAAAGAACTTGGGTATTAATTATTAAAAAAATAGAGGAAAAGAATTTGAATGTTCCTACTAAGAATCCTCTTAGCTTATCAGTGATTCACAGGAAAGATCCGAGGCTAAGGGTCGCCATTTTATGCGAGGTGCCGGGGCTAGCAGTGTATTTAACACTAAATTCTTCTAGAATCTTCATATATAAAGTATGCCCTAAGCCCACCCTATTCCAACTCCGACTTTTGCTGTTGCACATGGATTAAAAAAGAAACACCCGGGTGACGAGAGACGCTGCGTGGGAAGTCTGCGTGTGAAGGAATAGCGACTTTTCACTGCATGCAATTAGAGAGGAAAATCGTAAGATAGAAATATGAGAGGGGGCTCATGCCACCTCTCAAAATATTAAAATCAGCAGACATACGAAATGTGTTACTAAATCTTGTTTTTATTCCGAAGAAAAACTTATACACAACGTTCTTGCATATATTTTGCCTGAGTGTGGTATGTTTTGAAACATTCAGGCGTACCAAGAGCTGTATCACCATTTGGATACCACGGAACGATTTTTAGCCTTCTGGCTCTTACTGACGCTGGAACACGCTTTGCAGACATGTGGTGGATCCGGTTTTCTACGATATTTTTACTACCACAGTTGTTTTACGAATGTTCATTTAGTTGATATAATACCACAAATGTTTCACTATGTTATTTATTACCTACCTGAGTATTCATCCACACATAAATCTGGATCAATAAGAGAATCCTGCAACAACTGCGAATATGCTTCTTGGAAACTAGAAAGCCACTTCAGCAGTACGTAAATTTTTTTAGTCCGATACAAAGGATTTTCATACAGCTGAAGCGGTTTACTAATTTGCAAGATCGATAATCAACAACTTACCATTCTCAACTGGAATCATTCCCGGCCATCGAAAACATTGCTGTCATAGAAATTCCGTATGTCAGAGCTACAAGTGGCGTTCGATAAGTAACGAAACAAACTTTCTGAAAGAAGGTGGATTTATTCAGGATTCCGATACACCTTATTATTCCCACTAGTTTGGCTACAAAACCCTATTTTTCAACATAATCTCCGTTCAATGCCACGCTCTGCTTCCCACGTAGTGCTTCCTTCGCTGGACCATACAGATGGAAGTGGCAAGGTGCGAGATCCTAACTGTGTAGTGGATGCGGAAGAAAAGTTCAGTGAAGTTTTGTGAGCTGCTCTTGCTTGCGCAGACTTGTGAAAGGCCTTGTGTTGTCATAGATCAAGAGAAGTTCGCTTGCATTTTTGTGGCTACGAGCATGCAGAAATAGTTCCTTTCCTGAGGGTAGCACAATTCACTTCGGAGTTGATAGTTGCACCATGAGGGAGGACATCGTACAGAATAACCCATTCAGAGTACCAGAAGGCCGTCGCCATGGCTTTACCGGACGAGGGTACGGCTTTGAACTTTTTCTTCGGAGATGTGGTGTGGCGCCATACCATGAATTGCCATTTTGTTTCCGGTTCGAAGAAATGAACCCATGTTTCAGAGCCTGTGGCGATGTTCGGCAAAAATTGTCATCATCCGCCTTATACGAGGGTTGGCCAGAAAGTAAGTCTCGATCGGTCGCGAAACGGAAACTACAGTGAAAAACCAGAAACGCTTTATTTGCAACAGTTAGGTATACCTTCCACCTACTCCTCTACATAGTCGCTGCTCCAACTTCCAGTGTTGTGGTAGTGTTGTATCAACTTTCCAATATCCTCGTCATAGAAAGCAGCCGCCTGTGCTCTCGGCCAGTTATCTGCAGTGGTCTGCAGCTCGTTGTCGATGGAAAAATTTTGTCTTCATAGCCAGCGGTTCTTGTGAGCAGAGATGAGACTCAGGGGGAGCCAATTACGGACTGTATTGTGGGAAACGCTGCAGGAACGTCTTCATTGCCCCTGCAGTGTGCGGCCGAGAATCGGCATGAAGAAGGAACTGCTCGACAGTCGTGTTATGTGGGCTGCATGACTCAGGCGAAATCTCTAACCAGACCCTCATACATGGCGGGAGACGCTATTCCCTACACATTTTTACGTGCTCACTGCTCACTCAAAACTGAAAAGAGCGGACGCGACACGATCGACGGGCATACTAGAGACACTGCCCAACACATCTGCGCAAAGCTTCAGCGGGTTTTCAAAGTGGTTTCCATTTCGCAATCGATCGGAACTTACTTTCTGGACAACCCTCGTAACACGTAAGCATTCCGCACAGATGGTTCTTCGTTGCTCTCTATGGTCTTGCGTAAGGAGGTGGGGAACCCAGTGATCACACAGCTTTGAGTAACCCAACTGGTGGACGAGTGTATCAGCACCACCATCAGAGACATCCAGGTGATCAGTGAGGTGTTTGTGATCCATCGATCACCTTGAATGAGAGTGTCCGCACGTCGCAACATTGTAGGAGTAACAGCTGTGTACCGCCTGCCGGCAAGCGATTGATCGGACAGATTTGTGCTACCTTGTAGCGATGATGACAGACGTCTCCCCTAACGATTCACCGTGCTTTTGTTCGCTGTCAGATCTCCGTAGACATCCTACAAGCGTCTATGAATATCTGCAAGACTCTACTTTTCCGTCAAAGATAGCTCTCTGCTTGGAACGCACCTTCATAACAACATTTTGAAAGCTAGATATAACGCCGCCACCTATCGGAACGTCATAAACTATAGGAACCGAAGCGGGAACATTCCACAACGTCCCACACTAAATTCCACATTTTTTCGACCGAAATTGGCCGAGAAAAAAATGTTTTACTGTACGTCCCTCGTATGTGGAACGCTAGTAGTGAGCCATCACACAGTATGGGACTCAACAGAGAGGAAAAATATGCAAATCGTTTCTGTGAAGCACAGATAGTTCATAATTTAAAAACTACGCGATAGGACAGTGCTGAGACCTTCCCTTGGGCAGTCTATATGACTGCGAACAGAGGGCAGCTACGAATTTTTATTCGCAGCACGAGCAAGACTCAGGCGTCACCTGCCTGATTCAAATTGGCTCTGAGCACTATGGGACTGAACATCTGAGGTCATCAGTCCCTAGACTTAGAACTACTTAAATCTAACTAACCTAAGGGCATCTCACACATCCATGCCCGAGGCAGGATTCGAACCTGCGACCGTAGCTGTTGCGCGGTTCCGGACTGAAGCGCCTAGAACCGCTCGGTCACAGCGGCCGGCCCTGCCTGATTGGCGCTGACCGAGTCCTCCTCGCTCGCCCTGTACAACATGTTAATTTCCTTTCTGTCATTATTGCAATTTTGGTTCTGTAGCCATTTTCAAGTGATTCCTTATGCGATGGTCTTTAGTCAAACTGTATCCCATAGCATATGTCAAGAACACCGTGTTCAACAGCGAAGTTGTACTATGGCAAGGAATGTAACAAACCTTGTTTCTTTTGTTTTTCCAAGTTGATTCGCGCCTCCAGTTCTCGGTCTCACACCGAGTGAAGTCAGTTCCTATTACGGCAGCGCCTTCTGTCAGCAACTGAAAGCAGGAGTCCACAGCTGTAAGCCGTGCAAGTGCGAGCGTGTTCGGACGTGGAGCACACTTGTCGCCGTACAAACACGTATAAAGCGCTTGACCTCTGACTGCCGCGACCGGCGAGATAGCGGCGGCTGACATGGCGGCCGGCGGTCGATGAACCGTGGCTAATCGTTCATGCAGCACACGTGCAGGCGCATTAAGTAGTCGCGGATGAGCGTGGAGACTGCGTGGCTCCCGGGCCACAAGGACCGTATGCTTTCGTCAGCTCAACTACTCGTTCCAATTCACGTCTCTGCTCACTCCTAAGCACGTGTGTACAGTTATGGTACAATAAATACATCGACAAAAAAGCTAGTCACTCACAGCAGACATCACGCTAGTAACATGTGACGCTGTCTCTAGCCTTAATTATGGGCCCAGTTCGGCGAACCCTGATGTTTCTTCAGGTAGGCCATAGCTAGATGAAGCCTGACTCCCACTGATGATTAGAGCCTGTAGAGATAACAAATGTCGATTGCTATGTTCCATCCGCTCTTCCATATAGTCCCGCATATTTTCTGTAGCATTCGGGGGGGGGGGGGGGAGGGGGTCAGATGGGGTGCAGTAGGGTGCCTGGGAGCAAGTCAACCAGAAACGTATACGCGAAGCCCTGTGAACACAGACAGCTGTTGTCATCTTGGAAGACGGGAGTGTTCACAAATCGTTATGAAGGTGTACAAGCAAGCATTACATTCGATCACCTAGAAAGCTGAAATAAATCCACTGTAACCTGAATGAACTATACGCCCCAAAACATCTTATAACCACCACCAACCTCAACTACAACCTCTACCTACTTCGGGTTAAACACCTTATCATTTGAAAGAGGTTAAATCACAGTTGGTCGATCACACTACATCCTCCCAGTCAGCTGTTGTCTAGTTTGTGTTGTTCACCACACTGAAGAAGTGCAGGCTTATATGCCGCAGGGTGCAGTGGCCTTCAGTGAAGTACCTAACCGACTTCAGACGCTCACTGCAATTTCTCAATAACGCTCACACAAACCGCAAGAGATACGCTATAAGACGCTTTGTACAGTGCGGGCTCTCAAAGTTCTCAAAGCCGGCATACTTTTTTCAATTCGTTTCGGCCTACTAGGGTCCACGGAGCTCGTCTTAACTCTCAGCTAGGGTCTTCTGCTTTTTCTTAGCCCAGTAAGCCTTCATCTTCTTGCTGTGAGCCTGCTTCCTCTAATCCGTCCACTTAGGTCTGGTGGTGCCTGTACACTTCTTGCTTGTGAGAGACAGTGGGAAGACTCCCTGCAGGGTGGCCTGTCGGTGCTGAGTTCGGTTCTCGGTTGTCTTTAATGGGATCTGCATTTGCGCTAAGTCTGATTTAACCGAGGTGATCCACTTGGCTTTGTACGCCTTTCCCCTATTTGTCACTGTGAGGATCCTGTTGGTGAGTCTGGAGTGATTCCGGCGAGTCATGTGCCCATAGAAGGTCAGTCGCCTTTTCCTTATACATGTGACTATGTCTTCCTGATGTTCGTAGAGCTCGTTATTGTGCCTGATTCTGTAGGTACCGTCTTCCTCTCTTATGGGTCCTAGCATTCTCCTCAGGATCTTCCTCTGTTTAAGTTTCAGTTTCCTGAGACGTCCCTTTCGATTCATCAAGAGGCACTCGGAGGCATAGAGTGCAGAGGGTTTTACTGCCGAGTTGTAGTGCTTCAGCTTTATGTTTTTGGACAGATACTTGGAGGTATAGACGTTCTTACAGGAATGATAGGCCCTCTCTAACTTGATGCACCTGGCGTCTATGGTCAAGGTTTCGCTCTCGCTTGCTGAGATATGTTCTCCCAAGTACTTGACTGCAGGACCTTTACAGATAGTATTGTTTCCTTGTGGGATCGGCACACTGATATAACTAAAACGTAATATTTCTTCCAGTATACACCTACTGTAATAACTACGAACGTAAAGAGCAATTTGGTATTGAAAGAAGGGGTGTTCCTGTCTGCCACCCGCGAATGAAAAAATTGTTCTAGTTCAGTGTAGATCTTCCTCCACAGATCGTAGAACATATAAATATAAATCGCAGGTTTCAGCTTCACACTGTAACCTCAAAAAAATATTGTACGCACAACTGAGAGATCAAAGCCCAGAAACACACGAAGTCGACAGTTTTATGTTAATAGGAAAAGATCTGTGTAGTGGCACAAAGGGCAAAGGTATCTGTAAACGTGTTATGTTAATTTACGTTTTAGTTATTTACTTTACGTAGACAAAATGGTACCACGAGGTCCTCTGTTACATCTAACCACGTATTCTTCACAACACTAACAAGGGAACCTCCCCATCGCACCCCCCTCAGATTTAGTTATAAGTTGGCACAGTGGATAGGCCTTGAAAAACTGAACACAGATCAATCGAGAAAACAGGAAGAAGTTGTGTGGAACTATGAAAAAAATAAGCAAAATATACAAACTGAGTAGTCCATGCGCAAGATAGGCAACATCAAGGATAGCGGAGCTCATGAGCGCCGTGGTCCCGTGGTTGGCGTGAGCAGCTGCGGAGCGAGAGTTCCTTGGTTCAAGTCTTCCCTCGAGTGAAAAGTTTACTTTCTTTATTTTCGCAATGTTATGATCTGTCCGTTCGTTCATTGACGTCTCTGTTCATTGTAATAAGTTTAGTGTCTGTGTTTTGCGACCGCACCGCAAAACCGTGCGATTAGTAGACGAAAGGACGTGGTTCTCCAATGGGAACCGAAAACATTTGATCGCAAAGTCATAGGTCAACCGATTCCTCCACAGGAAAACACGTCAGATATATTCTACACTCCTGGAAATGGAAAAAAGAACACATTGACACCGGCGTGTCAGACCCACCATACTTGCTCCGGACACTGCGAGAGGGCTGTACAAGCAATGATCACACGCACGGCACAGCGGACACACCAGGACCCGCGGTGTTGGCCGTCGAATGGCGCTAGCTGCGCAGCATTTGTGCACCGCCGCCGTCAGTGTCAGCCAGTTTACCGTGGCATACGGAGCTCCATCGCAGTCTTTAACACTGGTAGCATGCCGCGACAGCGTGGACGTGAAGCGTATGTGCAGTTGACGGACTTTGAGCGAGGGCGTATAGTGGGCATGCGGGAGGCCGGGTGGACGTACCGCCGAATTGCTCAACACGTGGGGCGTGAGGTCTCCACAGTACATCGATGTTGTCGCCGGTGGTCGGCGGAAGGTGCACGTGCCCGTCGACCTGGGACCGGACCGCAGCGACGCACGGATGAACGCCAAGACCGTAGGATCCTACGCAGTGCCGTAGGGGACCGCACCGCCACTTCCCAGCAAATTAGGGACACTGTTGCTCCTGGGGTATCGGCGAGGACCATTCGCAACCGTCTCCATGAAGCTGGGCTACGGTCCCGCACACCGTTGGGCCGTCTTCCGCTCACGCCCCAACATCGTGCAGCCCGCCTCCAGTGGTGTCGCGACAGGCGTGAATGGAGGGACGAATGGAGATGTGTCGTCTTCAGCGATGAGAGTCGCTTCTGCCTTGGTGCCAATGATGGTCGTATGCGTGTTTGGCGCCGTGCAGGTGAGCGCCACAATCAGGACTGCATACGACCGAGGCACACAGGGCCAACACCCGGCATCATGGTGTGGGGAGCGATCTCCTACACTGGCCGTACACCACTGATGATCGCCGAGGGGACACTGAATAGTGCACGGTACATCCAAACCGTCATCGAACCCATCGTTCTACCATTCCTAGACCGGCAAGGGAACTTGCTGTTCCAACAGGACAATGCACGTCCGCATGTATCCCGTGCCACCCAACGTGCTCTAGAAGGTGTAAGTCAACTACCCTGGCCAGCAAGATCTCCGGATCTGTCCCCCATTGAGCATGTTTGGGACTGGATGAAGCGTCGTCTCACGCGGTCTGCACGTCCAGCACGAACGCTGGTCCAACTGAGGCGCCAGGTGGAAATGGCATGGCAAGCCGTTCCACAGGACTACATCCAGCATCTCTACGATCGTCTCCATGGGAGAATAGCAGCCTGCATTGCTGCGAAAGGTGGATATACACTGTACTAGTGCCGACATTGTGCATGCTCTGTTGCCTGTGTCTATGTGCCTGTGGTTCTGTCAGTGTGATCATGTGATGTATCTGACCCCAGGAATGTGTCAATAAAGTTTCCCCTTCCTGGGACAATGAATTCACGGTGTTCTTATTTCAATTTCCAGGAGTGTATATGACACTGGTGACGGCATGTGCGTCACATGACAGGAATATGTTATCGACCCACCTAACTTGTACACTTGGCGAATGGGTAAAAAGATTCTTCTACCTCGCCCGATTTAGGTTTTCTTGTGGATGTAATAATCACTCCCAAAAAAGTGATGAAAACATAAGAGTTTGTCACATAAACTGCAACAAATGAATGCAACAGTTTCACAGTCGCACAGTTTTCCCTGTGCTCTGTCAAAACATGTTTTTAACGTTTTCAAATTTTTCCTTGTGTAGACCGTCAAATCCTGCATATGTCCAAGCAAATCTGAACATGTCCTGGAATTTTGGAGAGCGAAGTTGATTATGTGTGAGTTCCTGAACTTTGATAATTGTCTGAAAATAAAAAAAATTAAACTTTTCACTCGAGGGAAGACTTGAACCAATGACCTCTCATTCCACAGCCGCTCAAGCTAACCACGTGACCAAGGCGCTCCAGAGCTCACAATCTCTTTGATGTTGCATATCTTCCACACTGACACTCAGTTTGTATATTTTACTTATTTTTTTCATAGTTCCACACAACTTCCTCCTGTTTTCTCGATTGATCTGTGTTCAGTTTTTCAAGGCCTATTCACTGTGCCAACGTATAACTAAATCTGAGGGAGGTGCGATGGGGAGGTTTCCTTGTAAGAACCAGAACTATAACGCTGATTACTTGTTAGCGTAATTGCTAGAGGGTATAATTAGATTAAGTAAATTAAAAGCCTATTAGTGCTCATATTAGCAAAATAATAATACTAAAACATAAACAGTGGCAATATTAGGAAAAGGAGGAACCAACAAGAATAACTGTAATAGTAAATTCCGGATTATACTTGTGCGTAACGGTGATCTAAAACTGGAAGGACCTACTAGAAACGCAGAAGCTGATGAGAGCAGAAGTTGCCGTCAGTAAGAGTTCCGCATGACAGTGCACTGCATTTCGAGACAGGAATGATATCCAGCTACCTTATGCCACTAACATTCCCAAAGCCATATTAACGTACCGACCCGTGAAGATAGGGCCAGGCAAAAGAAGAAGAGACAGCGGTCCATTTTAGAGAAAAGTAATTTTTCAGATACTGGATTAATAAAAATGTTAGATTCGACATTGTTAGTACATTTTCCTTAAAATCAGGAGCTCGACTAATTTCACCTGGAGCAAAACATATTGCATGTAGGTCGGTGTCCGACAACTGTGTGCTGACGTCAGAGAACGCATCTGCTGTTGACTGAAGAATACGTGTGACATCACCGTGCGAGGTGATAAGACGTGTCTAATACGTTTCTCTCGTGTCCTGCAGTCGTGATTCGGGTTTCTCGCACATCACTTTTGACGAATACTGGGGACTTGCCATGACTAGGCTACTGACGCTTTCTTTTCCCGTCCTGAGACAATTCTAACTTGTCTTGGTCGTTAATGGCCGCGACGCTGAGAGGATGCAACCACAGGCCTCCTTCAGTGCAAATAGCGGCCATGTGAATCAGACTTTGTTTGTCTGACGTCATCCGTCTCTGAGTGCAGATAACAAACTGCAACGAATGCACTAAAGCACTGGCGCTTTGCCCGGCAGTCACTTCCATGATCTGTCTTCTGGCGCACGCTGCATTACGAAAGTCAGTGTAGCTCATCTGAGAGCTTTAAAAAACCGACTATATCTATACTGTTTCAAGCTCCAACATAGTAATTAATATTTCCAGTAACGGTGGAAAAAAAATAAAATGCTACGGCTTCCTACGTATCTAGTCTGCCTTAATTCTACCATGTAGATTCAAATGCGAACGTGTTGTAAAACCTTCCCTTGCTTCATAGCCGTGCAGAAAATACAAAATACAACAGAGTTTGTAAATTCGGTTTAATCTATTTTCATAATCGTTTAAAACAGCGGTAATTCTTTATTACTGCGACTACGGCTCGTGTACTCAGCAGTATTTTGTTAATGCTCCTGCTTGTACTCCTCACTCATTTCGCTAAATATTTTTCCACGTTGAATGTGATATCAGCACTACTTACAACAAAACACACACATCTGCTGCTTTGAAGTCATACATACCGATACAGTTAAGTTATACAGTTACGTACTTTAAACACAGATAACTTCTTAGAGTTACTTTCAGAGTCAGAGCATAAATCTAGTTTGTTAACTCTCTCTTAGAGTGTACCAAAAATACCTCCCTCCACGGGAGTGTGTCCTAATGTAATACAGAGTCATATTTCGGGGTCTTAGGGGGTATTCGTTCCACCAACTTAATTACGGCTCTACCAGTAACTTATTAAATTTGCATATTCATGACTATCTTCGCTCCTAATGCAGCAAAATGAATCACTGTTACCTCGGATTCGCTTAAAATGGAAATGTTCGATCGACCTACCGCTCAAACTCGCGTATTACGACCGTTATTACTGCAGTAAGACTTTTGTAAGAACGGTGTCTGTATTACCTCCATTCGGTAGAGCAATAAGAACAGCTGAATGACACAGAAGTAGCCAAAAGGATATTAGATGGAAACCCGGGGGTCAAAGACGATGGCGTCGACAGAGAACTAGATAGACAGAGTCTAAGAGGACCTGAAAAAAAAAACGGACTCTTCTTCTTCTTCTTCTTCTTCTTCTTAAGGAGCCTTCACCTGACGGAGGTTGGCAGTCCACGCAGCCAGCTCTAGGCCTGATGTTGCAGCATGGAAGGCATCTTCTGACGTTCAGATGTACCATTTCCGAATGTCCTTACAGTTTTTGCGTCCTCCAACAAACTTTTTCCCTTGTATTTTTCCTGTAGTATTCTAGATCTAACCTCCTTCTTGCAGTCGCACTGCTCCTCCTTCACAGTACCCAAGTTTTTCAAGGAGGACACTTGTTGGACCTCATTTCCTTTTATTGCTTGGATTCTTCTCTTAGCGAAGACTACAACTTCGGTCTTCAAAATTTTGACAAACAGGCCAAACTCTTCACTACGCTGGACTAAATTGTCTTTCATGTGCTGGAGGGCAGGCAGATCATTTTACAAAGTCCTGAAGACTGTAGAGGATGGAAAACTCGAGCGTTGTTTCGTGATAACTGGAGGAGATTTGCTGAAGAGGCCAAGGTGAGCCTTGGACCGAACGCGATTCTGCTATTAATACTAAGTAACACATGGTTTCCATATCTAAATTGAACCATACTTCTCGCATTTGGCGAGAAGTACGACAGGTTTTGACAATGCAGATTACTGACTCAGATTCGGGATCTCAGAAATAAGATTTAACATGTCGGAAGAAATGTCGATCTGTATTTTTACTGCACAGGTGACGTTTCGCTGAAAGAGGATGCAGTTTTCTTTGAGGTATGTTGAATAAAGCAGGATGGAACACCTAAGGGTGATGTTTTAGCTCTAGGCACTTTTCAGTTGTACGAATTGCTAAAGATTCCTCGAGATCGCCCAATAGCCTTACAGAAGTTACGAAAAATACTGATGACACTAGTAGTTATTGCCGAAATCTGCAAACATGAGGCCGGCCGTTGTGGCTGAGCGGTTCTAGGCGCTTCAGTCCGGAACCGCGCTGCTGCTACGGCCGCAGGTTCGGATCCTGCCTCGGGCATGGATGTGTATGATGTCCTTAGGTTAGTTATGTTTCAGTAGTTCCAAGTCTAAGGGACTGATGACCTCAGATGTTAAGTCCCATAGTACTCAGAGCCATTTGAACCATTTGCAAAAATGAACTTAGAATTATGAAGCATCACACATCTCACTCTTTACAAACGGTATTTTCAAGATCGTGAAACCTAAAGAAATGACGGATGTTCAAAATCTGTTAATTACTATAATCCATTTTCGACTGATAACAAAAATATGAGCATAGAAGTAGCTTCACAAGTTTGTGAGATATTCGTAGACTTTTCCACTAACAGAACAGAGTACGCTATTGTGAATGGCGAATACTTATCGCAAAAAATGTCAGAAGAATCACAGCTAAGTCTTATGAGACCTGTACTGTTTTCAGTAAACAGTAGCTGAAAAGGGTGTGGAGATAGTAAGAAGGGGTACTAAACTGGAGCGTCTTCTCCTCCGTCAACCTGTACTGCGCTTGTCAGCCGAGCTGTTGCTCTTGATAACACTTGTCGATGCGCTACAGTGGTCTTCCCGGTGCATCTCAGACTTTGCGACATTGACTTGTGTTCAAAACGAGTGCTTTGTCTCAAAGATAGTGATGGTAACGATAGTCTTTTCGACATTATAAGGGTATCGATACAATATTAGGTATTGGTATCAAACCAAATATCGTATCAGATATTGTATGGAACGTCCACAATCCTGAGTAGCGCAATGAATCGGTATGCGAAATATCTGTATACACCACAATTATTTCAAGAACGTTTAAGATCGTCTTCTCCAGCCCTCTTTAGACAGTAAGGTAATCGCCAAACTGCTGGCATTCGCGAACGTCGACGAACTACGGCGACAGCGTTTAAGTGCAGGCCGCGCCCCCTCGCTCGTCATCCCTGCAGGCAGAGGCGGCGCCAGGCAGGCGTGACCCAGCAGCATTTGCGAATGCCAGCCAACCTTTGCGCTCCGCCAGTGGCCGACGTAAGACCTTCTGAACTGCCGAGGCGCCAACCAGCGTGCACACAGGCTGGACAGTCCACCTCGTTCAGCGTTAACGGATATCCACTTTTTAATTCTTGCCAAATATGATAAACGAGGAGTTGGAACCGAAAAAATTTGTCACATCTTTAAGCTATTAATTTCGCACATATAGTATCCTATAAAAAAGGTTATCGACTGCATGGCGAATAACAACAGCGTTCCACTCGGATTCAATGTCTCTGTTTATTTATTCAAGAATATACAGCGAAATCTGCGGAGACAAGGAAATATGTGTGATAGAGCTAATACACTTCAGATAATAAAACTCACGGGCTGGTATTATACGCTGAAAGTGATTGACAGTGATGTGATATTCAATGTGCTTGCTATGAACTTGAGCTTTCCTACAGAAGCATTCTTCTAGGTTTGTGCGTAGGTGAAGTTGTGGGAAGGATCAGCTTGCCAACACAATAGGGGTCTCAAGAAGGTAACTCCTGGTGCAACTTACCAAAGAAATTAAAGCCCTACAGAAAAAAATCATAAACAGCAATAGCAATCTATCAAGATTCATTCTCTTCATTGATTTTCTAAATAATTGTCTCCATTCGTGAGAGAGAGATCTTGAAAGGGGCCCTAGTCTTTCCGTGCTATCTTTGCCGAAATTTTCCACCTATGATAGTTATCGTCGACTGACAATTTTATAACACTTGTCACTGTAATGTTTGTGGAGTACACGATATTAATTTTCATTATAAAATTTACTTGTCTTTACCTGTCTTACTTTCATTATAAAATTTACCTGTCTTCATTTCCAAAACTTTCAAAGTTAAAGGTGGTACCATCGACTGTGTATAGTTCTGTGCGTTAAAAAAAAAGTCTGGTAACTGTCCAGGCTCATCCTACTGTTGCGTTTTACCCATGACTGTATTAGATATTCTGATTCGTAACAAAAGCCCTGCTACCATTCCTCGGTCATACGCCCCTCGCCAGGTGAAGCTACAGAGACGAAAGGGGGTGGGGGTTTAGCGTGTCGTTGATGCCTACTCGTACCTCGGTTAGCACAAGTACGAGGAAGAAAATCGCTCGTGTACTGCTCACCGAATCATATTGGTACGACTTCAAGCGATTTACAGAAACCACATAAAACCTAAACCAGGGTGGTCGGTCGGGGATTTGAAGCCCGCTTGTCACGAAGACTTGCTCAGTATACTACACTACTGGCCATTAAAATTGCTACACCAAGAAGAAATGCAGATGATAAACGGGTATTGGACAAATATATTATACTAGAACTGACATGCGATTACATTTTCACGCAATTTGGGTGCATAGATCCTGATACGCCTGGGCATTGAGTCAAACAGAGCTTGGATGGCGTGTACAGATACAGCTGCCCATGCAGCTTCAACAAGATGCCACAGTTCATCAAGAGTAGTGGCTGGCGTATTGTGACGAGACAGTTGCTCGGCCACCATTGACCAGACGTTTTCAGTTGGTGAGAAATCTGGAGAATGCACTGGCCAGGGCAACAGTCGAACATTTTCTGCAACATGCGGTCGTTCATTATCCCGCTGAAATGTAGGGTTTCGCAGGGATGGAATCAAGGGTAGAGCCACGGGTCGTAACACATCTGAAATGTAACGTCCACTGTTCAAAGGGCGCCGGCCGCGGTGGTCTAGCGGTCCTAGGCGCTCAGTCCGGAACCACGCGACTGCTACGGTCGCATGTTCGAATCCTGCATCGGGCATGGATGTGTGTGATGTCCTTAGGTTAGTTAGGTTTAAGTAGTTCTAAGTTCTAGGGGACTGATGACCACAGATGTTAAGTTCCATAGTGCTCAGAGCCATTTGAACCATTTTTTTGTTCAAAGTGCCGTCAAAGCGAACAAGAGGTGACCGAGACGTGTAACCAATGGCACCCCATACCATCACGCCGGGTGATACGCCAGTATGGCGATGAAGAATACACGCTTCCAATGTGCGTTCACCGCGATGTCACCAAACACGGATGCGGCCATCATGATGATGTAAACAGAACCTGGATTCATCCGAAAAAATGTTTTGCCATTCGTGCACCCAGGTTCGTCGTTGAGTACACCATCGCAGGCGCTCCTCTCTATGACGCAGCGTCAAGGGTAACCGCAGCCATGATCTCCGAGCTGATAGTCCATGCTGCTGCAAACGTCGTCGAACTGTTCGTGCAGATGGTTGTTGTCTTGCAAACGTCCCCATCTGTTGACTCAGGGATCGAGACGTGGCTGCACGATCCGTTACAGCCATGCGGATAAGATGCCTGTCATCTCGACTGCTAGTGATACGAGGCCGTTGGGATCCAGCACGGCGTTCCGTATTACTCTCTTGAACCCACCGATTCCATATTCTGCTAACAGTCACTGGATCTCGACCAACGCGAGCAGCAGTGTCGCGATACGATAAACCGCAATCGCGATAGGCTACAATCCGACCTTTATCAAAGTCGGAAACGTGATGGTACGCATTTCTCCACCTTACACGAGGCATCACAACAACGTTTCACCGGGCAACTGCTGATTGTGTATGAGAAATCTGTTGGAAATTTTCCTCATGTCAGCACGCTGTAGGTGTCGCCATCGGCGCCAACCTTGTGTGAATGCTCTGAAAAGCTAATCATTTGCATATCACAGCATGTTCTTCCTGTCGGTTAAATTTCGCGTCTGTAGCACGTCATCTTCGTGGTGTAGCAATTTTAATGGCCAGTAGTGTATAATCACTTCCCCGTCTCCCTCGCCAAGCACTTTGGCAGGATCCTCTAGCTGACGCGCATCAAGTGCGTACGAAGGAAAGAAAATTCTGTTCATATATCGCCCCTGGAACACAGCCCATAAGCAAACGCACACACACATAATACAAAACATAAAAGTAGCCTTCGCTTAGCGCATGCTCAAAATGGCAGCCGCAATACAACTTTGCGAAGACCGATGACCCGAACTGTAGGATTCTGTCCAGAGAACATAAAGAACACAGTGCGCAATATATGTGCATATACTGACATATTTCGCTCTGACTACTTTTTCGCATAATTCTACGTAATGTCTTTCGTGACACAGATAATAGCTGATACTTAACATTTGAATCAGGTTGCGATGATATATTAAAATGGTTTAAAATTTTGTATATCTTTATTTGTTTCATTGAAGTTAAGACATTAAAGCATGCTGCCTATTTCTTACAACATACCGTTGTTTTAACC
Organism: Schistocerca nitens; assembly: GCF_023898315.1. Lineage (NCBI taxonomy): Eukaryota > Metazoa > Arthropoda > Insecta > Orthoptera > Acrididae > Schistocerca > Schistocerca nitens. The sequence continues at coordinate 717,886,824 of NC_064615.1, read as the reverse complement.
ACATAAAGTGTCTAAGATAATAGTATAATGTTAATGGTTACATCCTACATTACAAGTAGTAGCGACAATAATAACTTAACTTTGGTAACGTAAGTCTCTTCTCAACCTGAAGGACGCTTTGAATATTGCTGCGCCTTATGCATAGCCCTACTGGAAATGGTATGCCCTCACCTCCCTCCTAATTGCAGAAAATGCTGATAAAAAATTGTTAACGCAAAACCCAGGAAAGGCACAAAAGGAAAAAAAGTGACGCTAACTACTATTTGCACTGAAGAGAAATGCAGATACACTGTTTCAGGTAGATGTTTTGCTGTATGGAAAAGACCTGGTAGCATTGACGTATAATCCGTTGAAATGGGGTAAAGGGTACATTCAAAATTAAGGGGAAAGATAATATTGGTTTAGTAAACGTGATGGTATCTGTTTTCTGAGGAGAAAGATGCCAATTCTCTGCTTTGTGAAGAACGTCGTTGAATATTAATGAAGGTATATTTCAGAAATGTAGCTTTAATTAGCACCGAATTAAGTAATTGCCTAGTTGCAGTCTTCTTTATGTGAGTATCGACATCTGACAGAAATGGAGGGCAACATTACAGATGATCTGTCGATCTGTAAAAGAGCGAGAAATAATGGTCAGGTTAGCAGATGAAAGAAAACAGAACTACGCAGAGATGAGGAAAGCATGGATAATGTTGACAATGTGTCAGAAATACTGGTTCGCTGTGCCGAGAGAGAGGGTGCGCTGATAAGCAGTAAAGCTTCGGTCTCCTCTTGAAAGCATAGAGGTTTTAGATAAGATGCAGGTTACTGACCAGTCTGAAACAGAATCGTATGGCTGAAACGGAGAAGGATGTAAAGAAATATTTAAATTTGTGCTGGACATATCGGATCTTGTACGCCATTTACGGAATTACGGCAGGCATGGACATACGAGAGAAGACAGTGAAGAAACGATGTGACAAAATCACGTAGCCTGTACGGTTGCATCCACACTAAATGAACATAGGAAGAACTGACGTCATCGAAAAACCTAGTGTTACGTAAATGTCTTACGCAACTATGAATGGCTACCTCGAGTCGTCCGAAGTTTTCACCATTTGTGCCGAGCTGAATTACGTTCAGCAGTGCAGATTCAACAGGACTGAAGCCTGGACTAGTTTTTGTTTTATATTGGATGGAAATATATTTTTTTTAATTTTCTTTATTGCCTGTTGGCAACAGAGAGATTTTCCGGAGTTTCTCTGCTCATCCAAGATTATAACAAGATCTTTTAGTCTTTTCAGTAGGGCAATTTGATACAGTCAATAATTATACTGGGTGCGGCACGTAAAACCGGCCCGTAAAGTCAACGCATGAACATAAAATGTAACGTAATGTAATTTATTGAATATGGGACCGACGACCTCGTGTTTGGTCCCCTCCCCTACATCAACCAACCAACCAACCAATGCATTGAATATGATTTCTCACCTTTACAGTAGATGCTGAAAGTGTCCTCTACCCGCTTCAGCACACACATGAGCACGCTTAAGGAGAGTCATATACAACGTTGTCAGTTCTTGCGCTGTGATGCTACCGATGTCATCCTGGATCCTGGTCTTGGGTCCTTCAGTCGCGTGTGCATTTGTTTCGCTTACTCTTCCCTTTAACAGTCCCTACAAGTAAAAGTCACAAGTGGAAAAGTTTGGTGACTGAGGAAGCCACAAGCCTTTCTCTGGTGTAAACATCTCAGGCGCACGGGGCAATGATGCAGCCGATGTGTGGCATGTTGCACCGTCCTGCTGAAAGTAACATAACTGACGCTTCTGTCTGTCAAGTGTGGATAAAACTCCTCCAGGATTCCAAAATACACGTCACTGTTCACTGTCGTCTCAAAGAATATGGACCCCTTAACGCGTGTGGCGGAAATGGCACACCAAACATCAATCTTGTCGTCATGCAGAGGTACCCGGTGGATCGCGTGTGAATTTTCTGTCAACCAGTACAGGTGGTTTTGGGAATTTATACACCCAGCCAGATGGAACCACGCTTCATCACTCATGATGAGTCTTAGTGGGTCCAAGACAACACTGGCAACATTTGTCAGCAGCTACGAACAGAAATGCATTCTCTCCCGCAGTTTGGGCTCCTTCAGTTCTTGCACAACACCCGTCCGGTACAATTTTAACTTCGGTCGCCTTAAAACACATCTGCAACTTCTCTCACTCACATGAACCTGTTGACTCATTCATCTGGTTGACTTACGAGGATTTCTTTTCATTATCTGCTGCCCCTGTCTCTCCAACTTAGTTGTGAAGACAGGTGGTGGTCTGTTCCTGGGACTTGATCACGTACGCCGCCATTTTTCAATCAATTCCTGTATAGTGCTTTTTGCTGGCTCAGAACATCCTGAAGTTTTCTTCTGAAACAAATTCTTTGTTTTCACAAAAGATCCAATGCGAATGAACGTTTCAACAATGGCATCACGCTCTTGTAACGAATACGGCATTTCCACAACCCGGCTTCACACAACGAGGCCTTTTTTTCAACTGGTTTCGACAAGTTCCACTTGCTACGGCTGCAGCTGCCTTACACAACAACAAAGTTCTGCGCAGTGTCGGTACATCAGAGGAAATGGTTATTTCATGCGATACTGTTTCGACGTTTCCCGTTTTCCATTATTATTGACGCACTGGAACGTTATCGGCGTATACGACGTGCCGGTTTAACGTGCCGCACCCTGTAGAAGAAATTGTTCGATTTGTTTCATGAAAGAGCTCGTTGGTCAATTCTGAGGCTGATTTTAACTCTGACTTTTTAGGGTTAAGTTTAAGATCCAGATTTTATACCCGTCGTGAAACATAGCCATTCACACCTCACATAGCAAACAACAACGTTTTTAAGGCTGGAGTTTAGATACAACTGAATGTCGTCAGTATTTAGGTGATAGCTGCAAGAACGTAGCTTGTATGAAATGTCTGCGATAGACAAAAAAGCACTGAACTACTGACTGAGCCCTTTTTTTTCCTCATTTTGTTCGCTTTCGTTCGTTGCATCTGCTCGGGGCGGACGTCGTAAGTCCCGTTTAAGTTCGTTGTTGATCGATTAACTCAGTTTTTTTATTACAGAGGGCTGCTGACCCTCTGACCGAACACGCTAGCTACCGTGCCGGCTAGCCCTTGGAAGCTCACAAGACCACACATTACCAAACCACGGACGACTCGTTGTTATTTAATAGACAAGCAAACACCGTCTGGATCACAACTTTTTTTTATTAGCGACTTCCGGATCCAATCTGCGTTGCAGATCATCTTCAGGTCTGGCGGCGTGAAGTGCAGTTTGTCAACAGTTTGTTGCACTTTTTGTGATCCGAATGGTGTCTATTTATTGCAACAAAAGAGCTCACGGTGCCTACGACATGACGTCGTAGATGTTCGTTTTTAAGGTAGTTGTCGAACCGCATAACTGCACTATTTGAGAAATTTGGTTTGTTCATTTTCAAAAGCATTACATCGAAATCAACAGTATGAGAAAACTTGCTGAAATGAAGCACGTGAAGTCTGGTTGTTGTGAGACTGTGATATGCGTAACACGTTACGAAAAAAAAAAGGGGAGGGGGGGATTGTCGTCGGCCAGTGTGATTCAACGCGACCCTTAAGTTTTTGTATGCTTTTGGCCTACACTTCAAACGTGTTACATTAATCACAGCTTTATCGCTATCGCGAGTGCAGCGTTTGTTAGAACCCAGTTGTGGGAAGAACTAGAACATAAGGTAATATTTCAGGTATGTTGCCACAGTTGATAACGGCTCGTTAGCGTCTCCATCCTCTCCGGCGAGCGCAGCTCTGCGGCTGCCGGGGTCCGACGCTTGGCTGGCGAAGCGCGGCAGCCGATTTCGCTGGCAGCAGCAGCCGCCATGACGCTACGGTCTACGCAATTCGCCTTCGCCTTGCCTGGTAGCCGTCGTCGCCGGCTTCTGCAAGCCGCTCAGGCCCTCCTGCCTCCCATTCATGGGATTTCGGGATGGATCTGCTGATCAGTGAAAACCCAGCCACGTTTGAGGATGATCCTGTTAGGCGTTCACCCGCGCGGCTAACGAGCGAAAGTGTGTCCTCTTTGTTCCCCAGGGGCAACGAAGCGCTAAACTGGTTTCCCTTCCACAGATGCTGAAAGCGAAAGGCGTCCATCTCTCCACCCTTTTACCGGTTTAGCCATTACTCTGGACGGACAGCATTGAGCACGTATCGCATAGCGGACTTGATGGTGGGCTGATGGACTGTAAGGAATGTAGTACAGAGGAAACAAAGAGTGTGGGTTTTTGAACTGGTTGAGGTGCTGTGCACCGAAGGCGTCACTGGTCATTATTCTTTGGTATGACGTCGGGCAATTCAGATTAGAAAACGAAACACGAAAAGTAGTTTTGCTATTTGGGCAGCAAAATAATCGACGCTGGCAGAAGTAGAGATATAAAATGCTCATTTGTCGTTGTAAGAAAAGCATTTCTGGAAAACATAAGTATAAATAACAGCCTTTCATCTTGATTGAATTTCCCTATTCCTCATATAATAGCTTTGCTTTATTATTTAAGTCTTAGAAAGAATTTCTGCCGGTCGGTGTGGCCGAGCGATTCTAGGCGCTTCTGTCTGGAACCGCGCGACCGCTACGGTCGCAGGTTCTAATCCTGCCTCGGGAATGGCTGTGTGTGATGTCCTTAGATTACTTAGGTTTAAGTAGTTCTAAGTTCTAGGGGACTGATGACCTCAGATGTTAAGTCCCATAGTGCTCAGAGCCATTTGAACCAAAGAATTTCTGAAGGTATTTGTCTCGAATGAGATTTTGTGCGGAAGCGAAAAGTGGGCACTAAAATTTTCAGACAAGAAGAAAATAGGAGCACTTTGAAATATGACACTACAGAGGAGTGCTGAAGACATAATGGGTAGATCGAATAAATAATGTTGAGATACTGAATCCAAACGGGAAGAATATACATTTATTGCACAGATTGACTGAAAAGAGGAGATAGGTTGATATGACGCTCGCTGGGGCATCAAGGAAAAAGAAAGAAAGTGAAGAAAATGTAGGGAAGTGAGGGTAAAAACTGTAGAGGGACACCTAGACTTGGCTGTAGAAAGTAGATTCAAATCGATGTATGGTCCAGTAGTCTTGCACAGATGGAGCGACTTTCACAGGCTGGATTAGAACTACATCAAACCAGTCTTTGGACTGAAAATCACAACTTCAGTCAGGCCTCAGATAGTCTTAACACAGCGAAAATGCAAAAAAATAGATTATACTGCCCAAGTAGCACTCAATCAAGGCAGTTGCGGTGCTTTCAAGGTTGCTGTTCGAGTTGATGGAGAATGAAGTACTTAGTTTAGCAACTGAAAATACAGGTTTACTGTTTCCAATCGCAGTTTTATTTCCACTAAGCGTTACTACGAAATAGTTGTTTGTTTTCCCCTCAAAACAACGCCGACGTGATAAACGAAATAAATATTGTTAATGATGAGTTTCATTTTTTCATAAAATGTTCGTATTCCGTATCAATGAAAACTTCCACAGTTGCATTTACAGTTTAAGTAATGCAGCTATAGCGTTAATTTACTGCTAAGTCAGTGACTGATGCAGTCCTTAATGGAGTAGTAACACGAAAACGCGTTGGATTAAAGCAGGAGAGAAAAGCTTTGTGACTGAGCGTCACATATTACTAACACAAATATTCCTACTTTACGTTACACCTAAGAGTCTCTGTTACGAACATCATCTGAAACACAAACAATTCGGTAATCAGTCTCTTGAGTGAAATTTTCACTCTGCAGCGGAGTATGTGCTGATATGAAACTTCCTCGCAGATTAAAACTGTGTGCCGGACCGAGACTCGAACTCGGGACCTTTGCCTGTCCCGGTCAAGTGCTCTACCACCTGCCCGCGAAAGTCATGGGTCCCGAGTTCGAGTCTCGGTCCGGCACACAGTTTTCATCTGCCAGGAAGTTTCAGTCAGTCTCTTAGTAGGGATCTCACGTCACTTTTTAGGGAATAATAATTCACTCCATCTTGTGATACAGCCATTAAAATGGGGTTCACACACGCAACTGAGGTGACGCCACAGCGCTTGACATACTACAGTGGCACCATGAACTACCGTACACACAGGACGCAACAAATTCTACGCAGTGGCACAGTTTCCCAAATGGCGCCAATTGAAATCTTACGCTCGGCTTTTAACGCTATAGCAAAGGTTTGGCATCAACCATGCATTAGCGCCGAGGCAAGTAGAAGAAAAGAAAACCCAAATGTGGGATATGAAAATGCATTTCACGCAGAAGAAATGGAGCGCGATACACATAATGGAAATAATAACCGAAGACGAAAATTTACATGTAAATCATTTCTGAGTGGTTGAAACAAGTTTCAAGCACTTGCTGGGTGCCAGTCAAAAATCATGTACTCCTATGAAGGATGCAACTCGAATGAAATTACAAGTGCTTCGACGATTTGTTTCAGGAATCTGTCTGCTATGGTAAACGAACAGTTAGCTTATAAATTTCATCTGCAACTCACCACTCTTCCGAGATTTGAGAACTTTATTGTAGTTTATACAAGTGCTTGTCTCTAACATCTTTATACGATTCGCTTGTTTTGTTCCATACGTAAGGTCTTTCTTCTTATAGTCCTGTACTTAGGAAGTGTTAGTAGCCTCGCTGTTCCTGATCCACATAAATGATTTAGGAGACAGCTCTGTTAGATTGTTTGCAGATGACGCTGCCAGCTACCGACTTGTAAACTCATCAGATGATCAAAACCAATTGCAAAATGATTTAGACAACGCAACCGTATGGTGCAAAAAGTGGCAGTTGATTATAAATAATGGAAAGTGTGAAGTCATCCACAAGGGTACTAAAAGGAATCGCTAAATTTCGGTTACATGATAAAACATAAATCTAAAGGCTGTGGATTCAACTAATTACTTATATATTACAATTACAAATAGCTTAAATTGGAACGATCGCACAGATAATGTTCTGGGGGAAAGCGAACCAAAAACTGCCATTTATTGGCAGAACGCTTAGAAAATGCAACAGGTCTCCTAAAGAGACATTGCCTACATTAAGTTCGTCCTTCCTCTTCTGGAGTATTGCTGTGTGGTGCGGAATTTGCATCAGATAGGATTGACGGAGGACATCGAAAAAGTTCAAAGAAGGGCAGCTCATTCTGTACTATCGCGAAATAAGGGAGAGAGTGCCACGGATATGATTCAAGAATTAGAGTGGCAGTCGTTAACGCAAAGGCGTCTTTCGTTGCGGTAGGATCTTCTTATTAAATTTGTCACCGACTTTCTTCTCCGAATCCGAAATTATTTTGTTGTGCCCATCTATATAGAGAGAAAAGACCATCATAACAAAATAAGACAAATCAGAGTCCGCATGGAAAGATTTAAGTGTTAGTTTTTCCCGTGATATTCGAGAGTGGAAAGGTAGAGAAACACGAGTAGCTGGAAAGTGTTTAGGTGAACCCTCTGCCAGGCACTTAATTGTGAATTGAAGAGTTATCATTTAGATGTAGATAGTCCTCGGAACTGTGAAATTACGCCGTCCGTCCAAATTCTTGACGTATAATCAACGTCGGCGTAGTAACTACGGTGGCAGCTGTAACAAAGCCAAGCAACAGATGTTCATTCGACCAGTCAGCTGTGAGGAGGCCGTGCTAGAAGTGGGTGAGCGGCCGTGGTGAGTCAGCGTTGTGCCACAAATCGCAATGGAGCAACGTCTCCAAATTAAGTGCTCAAGACATTCCACACAATGTTTTGAAGAAGAGAAGATTCGTGCATTTTTTGTTCCGTGCGCCTTTACTGCCGAGTAGAAACAATGCCTGCTGTGACTTGATTGAAATGCGAAACGAGGGCACTTCGTTTGTGGAAGAAATCATCACGGGTGACGAGATTTTGTGTTATTAATATGAACTTGCCACATAACGGCAAAGTACAGAAATTGACATGTCAACTCTTTGACGACATAACCGACATTCAAGCCAATACGACGCGAGTTGAACAACATCCCCATTCTGACAGTTTCACATGGTTATATGAACGTTCTGTGCGTTGTTCTCAAGTGTAGGGAGACTATGTAGAACACCTGAAGCATTGAAACCACCATCTTAAGTTTTCTCTATTTTTTAATAATTTAACCCCGAAAGTTTTTGAACTGGTGGTGGCATAACTGCCGACTAAATTTTGGACATTTATCTTCAGTATGACCGTGCGGTTCTAGGCGCTACAGTCTGGAACCGAGCGACCGCTACGGTCGCAGGTTGGAATCCTGCCTCGGGCATGGATGTGTGTGATGTCCTTAGGTTAGTTAGGTTTAATTAGTTCTAAGTTCTAGGCGACTGATGACCTCAGAAGTTAAGTCGCATAGCGCTCAGAGCCATTTGAACCATTTTATCTTCAGTAAGAAAATGGAAACACACTGAACGGAAACGGATCTCAGCAGAACTTAATCTACAAAAACTGTGACACAATGCTGGTGTTTCCAAACCCAGCTACGACGGACAGTCAAATAATGCTATTCAATGGTGTTGAAAGATTAGTCGCGTTTCGAAATGTACAACCAAATTTAACTTTTAATGGCGTGGCAGAAAGTCGACGACCGCAGTGGCGCCACTAGTGTCTGCTGTGCTGCAGTAGTTAGGTGACGCAATGTGTGGCTCCGTAAGTTCTTCAGGCAGCGCAAGCAGGGGAGCAGTCGCCAGCGGCTGACGTCACACGGCAGAAGGCGGCGGCTCGCGTTACATCGCGTCAGCACGCGGCGCCGGCGCCAGCCATCCAGCTAGCACTCTGGTTATTCGCTGACACGCGTGTCCTCCGTTGTTTACAAACAGCACCTGTGCGTGAAATTGAGGTCGGCACCGACAGTGTTTTTTTACGGTTGCGTACTGTTATGTTTACGCTGAAACGCAAACACTTGTGCCGGTGCCTTTAGTTCGTCTGCCACTGGTCTACTTTATTCTTCACTACAAATGGAATCGTTCCAAGTCGGAAGGGTTTTCTGTAAAGAAACACTGTAGTTTACAGCAAGTTACTAAACCCTGTCACATATTTTAGAGGCCGTTGTGGAGATCAAATACATTAACGGAAAAAATCGCAACACCAAAAAAAAATAACTGATGTAGAATAATCAGATTTCCGTAATACATTTTTCTTGTTAACATGGTTCAAATGGTTCTGAGCACTATGGGACTCAACTGCTGAGGTCATTAGTCCCCTAGAACTTAGAACTAGTTAAACCTAACTAACCTAATGACATCACAAACATCCATGCCCGAAGCAGGATTCGAACCTGCGACCGTAGCGGTCTCGCGGTTCCAGGCTGCAGCGCCTTTAACCGCACGGCCACTTCGGCCGGCCTTGTTAACATGTTTAAGTTCTTAACATTCCACGATCACAGGTTAATGTAATCACGAGATAAGCTATTGCAAAAGCAATGTAACTGCCAGAATGTTGAATATAACCATGCAAACGTGCGTGCAATGTGTTGTAAAGGTGCCGGATGTCAGATTTTTCAGATTTTGGGATGGAGTTCCATGCCTGTTTCACTTGTTCGGTAAATACAGGGACGGTTAGTGCTCTTTGTAGATGATACTGGAGTTGTCGTCCGATGATGTCCCGTATGTGTTCGACTGGGGACAGATCTGGTGATCGAGCGGCCCAAGGCAACACGCCAACACTGTGTAGAAGTGTAGGGTATGTTGGGTTTACAACAGCGATATGTGGGGGAGCGTTATCTTGTTGGAAAACGCCCCGTGGAATACTGTTCATGAATTGCAGCACAACAGGTCGAGTCACCAGATTGACCTACAATTTTGCAGTCAGTTACGTAAAATAACCAGGAGAGTGCTCTTGCTGTCATACGAAATCGCACCTCAGACCATAACTCAAGGTGTAGGTCCATTGTGTCTAGCACACATACAGGTTGGCTACAGGTTCACCACTGGCCTCCTCCTAACCAACACACAGCCTCATTGATACCGAGGCAGAACCAGCTTTCAAAAAATGGCTCTGAGTATTATGGGACTTAACATCTGAGGTCATCACTTCCCTACAACTTAGAACTACTGAAACCTAACTAACCTAAGGACATCACACACATCCATGCCCGAGGCAGGATTCGAACCTGCAACAGTAGCAGCAGCGCGGTTCCGGACTGAAGCGCCTAGAACCGCTCGGCCACAACGGCCGGCGAACCAGCTTTCATCAGAAAACACAAAAGACCTCCACCCTGTTCTCCAATGAATTCTCGCTTGACAGCACTGAAGTCGCAAATAGCGGCGTTTAAGGGTCAGTGAAATGCACGCTACACGGCGTCTGGCTCGGAGCTGTCCTTAAAATAACCGATTTGTAACAGTTCGCTGTGTCACTGTGCTGCTGCAGATGTATTACGATGCGCCAGAGCCATACTCCGTCTTCCCTCCCGGTAGTGCCGGTCCTCTTGCGACCGCAAATTCTCGGCATCACCGCCGTCAGCAGTCGTCTACAGTGGTTACATTCCTGCCAAGTCTTACTGCAATATCGCAGAAGGAACATCCAGCTTCTCGTAGCCCTATTACACAACCTCGGTCAAACTCAGTGAGGTGCTCTTAATGGCGTCTTTGTCTCCCTAAAGACGTTCTCGACTAACATCAACTCACCACGTCCAGCCTCAGAGGTAACTAACTCTCACAAGCGCTACAGCGTGTATTTAAAGCAAACCCGATTCGCATCCTCATAATGGCTACTAGCGCAACTCTTATGCGACTGGTGCCAAGTTTGAATAAACGCAATCTTCCAGATGTAGAAACTTACTTTCGTTTATGTCACACTTGTTCCTGGTGTTGCGATATTTTTTTCCGTTAGCGTAGGTGTGATGTTGATAAGTAAAGTCCGAAAACGTGACAGTATTGTTCTACGGAATCAAACGTAAAAGATAAAGTGTTCCGTTCTCGTATCCGCTAAGCGAAACAACGGTAGTAATTAATTGCTATTCTGATAATTACAACATTTGTAACTGCCTTACTCATGGGCAACCTCTCATGATCCGCGGGCGTGATTTACACACCACTTTATCCCCCAGCGCCGCCTCGTAACGACGCGACGGCAACGCTAGGCACATTAAGTCAAAACTACAACGTTCGTGACTTTAATATTTATGGAGTAACGCACCGATATCAATGGCATTCCTATCCCTAAACGTCATGCCAGCAAATTATACCCTAAAACACGTTTTTTTTTTCAGAAAACATTAAATTAATGTTCACTCGGAATTTCTTCTGCGGGCCGTATTAACAGCCATCGCCCGCCGGATGCGACCTGTGGGCCTCCTTGTCTACACAATATGATAAAATGTTTAATATTGTAATAGCCTACTTATATTATTTTTTAAGTATCTTACCCAGCAAAAAGTTATCGCCTTTTCAAGAGGTAAAGCTTCCCACAACCCCTAGGTTGGTTTGAAAACCACAGTACTTATGGAATTGTCCCTTTGGAAGTTGTACGTCCTTGACCTTCTTCGATCTTCGAACTTATTTACCCAGCCAGTTTTACGGGAACCTGCAGTCCAACCTGGAATCCGAACCACTGTGCAACTCAGCGTCTTCAAATTGAAAGATCACGCCCAGAGCTGAAAGAACCTTTTCCATAACACACGGTATTTTAGACGTTTCAGTTTGCAACGTACGTTGTAGGACTGCAGTAGATGTAACCTGAGAACGTCTCTGTACTAGATTTTTGAAGTCTGTAAGATGTGAAATTGACAGGGTCGGTATCAACTGGCAATAGCACTAACGCTCTCCTTAAAAGAATCGAATCTTTAATCCTCAATTAACAAACTTCTTCCTTAACGACTCCCGATAGAGGATCAGTAATGACACAATGTCAGTCACCTAACCGTATGTATGTCCGGTATCAATGAAGGTATCGAGCCCACATTTTCGACATGTTTTAGTACTGATAGGAGAGAGCATTTTGCCACGTGACTTCTTTATAAACCGAGATATTAAAACTACTACATTTTAGTGGAACTTTACGCTATGAAATCATTCGCAAATAATGCGAGTACTGTGGGAAACCCTGAGGCCGACAGAGCGGAGTTTCACCTGCTTTAGCGCCGAGTCACGAGGCAGAACCTGCGCCCTACTCACAGGCTTGGCCTTCACGCCTATCCAATGGAAACAAAAAGAACCACATACAAAAACATTTGTAGCATCGACCGTACAGCGAAGTGTACACGCTCGCGGATAGCCTTGTTCGGTTCGGAAACTCATTTGAGGTTAGCAGCTTAGATAACTCGCAGTGTGTATCACGAAACAGTAGCCAGCAGGCAATATGTCATTCGGTAGTTTCCTACCACTGTCTTTCAATTCAAAATTGCATTCGATTACTTCGCCGGCTTTATCAGTCACATAAAATAACACTCTAAACTTCTTTTTTAAGGAGACTCTACCTGGGGTTTTCAGCTTACAGATGACGTCCTGTGAAACATCCAACGAGTATCGTTTTTGGTGCGTAATACACCTACAAGTAAGAACAGTGAAACTGGAAATTACTCCAATACTTACCTGACGCCTCTTAGACGCTCCTGACTAAGGCAAATATGGACACAGAAGAACGACGTGTCTCTTGAATCGGAGAAAATTCCCGTTGTTTGACAGGTGTCAATGGCTACTATCTTCTATTTTCATGACGCTGATGGCTCAATAGCCATGAATGTACAAGCAGCTGCAGCCGCATCGAGGCCATTCCAGTTTACTAAAGCAAATTTAGCAAGTGTACGTGTTGTAACTCTGTCCCAGGAATTTCTGCTGAAGTATAGTAGGAGAGCTGGTACGCTGCAAACAAACAAACAAACAAACACAGCACCGTATTTGGCCACACGAGCTCAGCATGTGTACAGCGCGCATTCAGAAATGGTGTTTCGAACTTCCTCCAACGCAGTTGCACAAACCTTCCAGAACAATGCACAGTGGCAGGCAGATTCCCAACACGAAACACGAGCTTGCACCTATCTTGTGGGCAAAGAGATATCCTACACTAAATGTACAAAACTTCATAAATTTAACAAAAAGTCCGCAGCTCGTGGTCGTGCAGTAGCGTTCTCGCTTCCCACGCCCGGGTTCCCGGGTTCGATTCCCGGCAGGGTCAGGGATTTTCTCTGCCTCGTGATGACTGGGTGTTGTGGGCTGTCCTTAGGTTAGTTAGGTTTAAGAAGTTCTAAGTTCTAGGGGACTGATGACCATAGATGTTAAGTCCCATAGTGCTCAGAGCCATTTAGCCATTTAACAAAAATGAAAAGGATGAAACCTTTTTGATGTTGCTAAAGCAGAGTGATATTCGTATATGAGTAAATGAAGGCACGCGGCTCTCATCTACTCCTTTACATTTTTAAATCACGCAAAAGCTTTGATACAAAAGAAGAGAAACACTTTTCTTACTAAACTTCATACGATACCATCAATTCCAGGAAAAACAATAACAGAAACTTCATATTTTCCACACATTTCGGAAACAAAACATAGCATAACGTTTATGGAGGTATGTTGGAACCAAATTCAAGGCAGTTTGTTTTTTGCCCTACGCGTTTCACTTCTTCTATGTATGAAGTATCTTCAGTGGCCAGCAGTACATGTTGGTTTCTGTAAAGGTTGATTTTTTTCCACCGTGTACGAAGTCAAGGAATTAATGGATGAGAGCATACGGAACAAGAAAGGTCTAATGAACTTCTGTCCAGAAATGCATGGTTTCCATGCTAGAGACCATTTAATCAATCATACATTGTTACAGAGACTGCGGTCCAATACGCGCTGTACCACGCAGCCACAGTTACAGTATGTGCTGAAAATGGTTTCCCTGTGCCTCGATGGATGCGTGTATGCGGCGTACATGTTCTGCCTCACGCGGTGACATCGGCCGGGCTGCATCCGAACAACGTCAAAGGCAGCATGAATACGCTGCTACTGTGTCTCCACATCTGGAATGCGCTCAGCATACACGATACTTTTGAGATGGACCCATGACAAGAAATCGCACGGGTTGAGGTCCGGTGAACCCCGACAAGATTGAGAAGCGTCCGGGCATTAACAGCGAATGGGACTGGAGCACTATCATGTACCAACCACATAACCCTTCGAATTATGAATGGCACAACTTTCAACAGGGGAGGCAATGTCCCCAAGAAACGCAGTAAGTTCCGGCCTGTTAGGCGACGTGGAAGGAAATACGGTAGCCAATTATTCTGGCCCACACATTCCGGCTGCACCGATGCTGAATATTTGCTGTCAGCATACTATTGGGTTCAAATGGCTCTGAGCACTATGGGGCTTAACATCTGAGGTCATCAGTCCCCTAGAACTGGAAACTACTTAAACCTAACTAACCTAAGGACATCACACACATCCATACCCGAGGCAGGATTCGAACCAGCGACCGTAGCGGTCGCGCGGCTCCAGACTGAAGCGCCTAGAACCGCTCGGCCACATCGGCCGGCATACTATTGGGGTTCTGCATACTATCCCACAAAAGACTGTTACGGGAGTTGAAGATATCACTTCATGTAAAGGTGGCCTCATCTGTGAATACGATGGATGACACAAATCCCGGAATCATGGTTGCGTGGTGAAGAAATCAGTGACAAAAATATTCCCGATGTGGAATGTCTGTCGCTAGTAAGCCCTGCACACATTATATGTGATAAGGATGGTAACAATTGCCGTGGCTTACCCTGTACTGGGTGGTACCGACACGGTGGTCGCCTTCCATAGTGTTCATCACATTTTCCTCCAAGTCTGGTGTCCGAACATTGCGGGTACGTCCTTCATGATTTCCTACTTCCTGAAACGAACCTGTCTCAGACTAACGGCGAAACATTGTTGCAAATATTGTATGCTGTGGTTGTTGTCGGCGGGGATAGGTCTCATGATAAGACCCTGTGCCCGTTTCCATTTGCCTTTCCGTAAGTAAACACCATGTCGGCAAGCTATCGATTCGATTACTGAACTACTGTGTACAACGCTCTACTGCATCTACTACAAGTGAATCGGACACAACATTGTCAGTTATCATGCCAATTACTAGGGCATGACGTCTGAGGAACAGTACCACCCGCTAGGAGGAAACCAGACATACTGGAACTATGGCTACATGGTACAGCGTGTATTAGATCACAGTCTCTGTGACAAAGTATGATTAAATAAATGATCTCTGGCGTGGACATTCATTTCCGGACATAAGTTCATTAGACCTTTCTTGTTCCATATCCTCCCATAGATCAATCCCTAGACTTTGTGCATGGTGGAACAGATAATCCTTTATATACACACATTAAAAATGTTTTGAATCACCTCGGTTCAGAGACTTCCGGAACCTGTACGAAAAATTGGAATAGAGGTTAACATAAACATCATTTCCGTACTTTTCATTGCTCATGAAAACCACACGTTCCATGTTCTACCAGCGTACAGAGAGATGTTCAGAGTTGGTGGTCCAGATTGCTGTTCACACCGGTATCTCTAATACCCAGTAACACGTCCTCTTCTATTGATGCACGCCTGTATTCGTCGTGGCATACTATCCATTAGTTCACCAAGGCACAGTTGATCCAGATTGTCTCACTCCTCAACGGCGTACATCCCTCAGAGAGGTTTGTGGGTCACGTCATCCATAAACAGCCCTTTTCAATCTGTCCCAGGCATGTTCGGTAGCGTTCACGTCTGGAGAACATGCTGGCCACTCTAGTCGAGTGAAGTTGTTATCCTGAAGGAAGTCATTCACAGGTTTTGCAAGATGAGGGTTGCGAATTGTCGTTCATGAAGACGAATGACTTGCCAATATGCTGCCGATATGATTGCACTATCGATCGTATGGTGGCATTCACGTATCGTACAGCCGTTACTGCTCCTTCCATGACCACCAGCGGCGTACTTCGGCCCCAACACATGCCACCGAAAAACAGCAGTGAACCTCCACCTTGCTACACTCGCTGAACAGTGTGTCTAAGGCGTTCAGACTGACTGGGTTGCCTCCAAACATGTCTCCGTCGATTTTCTGGTTGAAGACAAATGCGACACTCATCGGCGAAGAGAACGTGATGCCAATCCTGAGCATGTTGTTGGGCCCATCTGTGCATGGTGTCGTGGTTGCAATGATGGATCTCGTCATGGACGTATGAAGTTGCGAATCATGCAGCCTATTGTGCAAAGTTTGAGTCGTAACACGACGTAGTGTGGCTGCACGAAAAGCATTATTCAACATGGTGGCGTTGCTGTCAGGGTTCCTCCGAGCCATAATCCGTAGGCAGCGGTCATCCACTGCAGCAGTAGCCCTTGGGCGGCCTGAGCTAGGCAAGTCATCGACAGTTCCTGTCTCGATCTCCCCCATGTCCAAACAACATCGCTTTGGTTCATTCCGAGACGCCTGAACACTTCCCTTGTTGAGAGCCCTTCCTGGCACAAAGTAACAATGCGGACGCGATCGAACCGCGATATTGATCGTCCAGGCATGGTTGAACTACAGACAACACAAGCCGTGTACCTTCTTCCTGGTGGAATGACTGAAACTGGATGGCTGTCAGACCCCCTTCGACTAATAGGCGCTGCTCATGCGTGGTTATTTACATCTTTGGACGGGTTCAGTGACATCACTGAACAGTCAAAGGGACTGTGTCTGTGATACAATATCCAAAGTTAACATCTACCTTCAGGAGTTCTGGGAACCGGGGTGATGCAAAACTTTTTTTGATACGTGTATATACGGGGCATGCTGAAAAGCAATCTGGAGCATCACCTCTGAAGGTCTCGCTGTATGATGGTACAACATGCAATGTGTGGTTTTCGTGAGCAATAAAAATGGCAGAAATGATGTTTATGTTGATCTCTGTACAGGTTCTGTACAGGTTCCGGAACTCTCGGAAACGAGGTGATGCAATACTTTTTTTTATGTTTCTAGTATAGTAATAGGATGTTTTTAAATGTGACGTTTTGAGCGGCGGTTTGCGCGAAGTCGTCGACTACTTCGTTATATTTATTGCTAGTCAGTCCTTTGATCCACATAAATTTTACCTTCTTTCCGAAATATTCGTTTTCATTGGTAGCTTTCTTGATGTCCGTTATCAGTGGATTAGTGTTCTTGAGAATGGTAGGTGCCAGCATAACTTGGAGTACAAGCTTCTACAATCTGTTGTTCTGCTCTGGCATTTGTTTTTGTTGGAAAGTGGAATACATCAGCTACTGAAGTTATTTCGTACACTGGTAATTCGAATTAGAATATGTTGGTGTTCTTCGGAGATTAGGTAAAACATTCTTGAAATCTGTGAAGCTTCCACAGGGTGTTTCACAATGTATGTTAAACATTTCTATGGTTTGTAGAAGGAACTTAGTGGATCAAATTTTACATACGAACCGATGCCCTGAAAAGTCATCCAACGTCGCTACAGTGCGCCAAAATTATAAGAACCAGCGCCTGTAAATGTGTGTACATATAGGATGATCCCGTGGTGATCTTATAGACCATCTAGGATAGTGGAGATGGATAAACGTATAAATTTGAGGCAAGGGTTCTTATACCGGAAACGAATGAGTCGAAAGGTATAAGCGAGAACCGTTCCGATACCTCTGACGGTGGAACACACGTATCGGTGCTGTTGTTGCTAAGATTTTGGATAGACAACTTCCAGAGGTGGTAGCATTGGCCAAAACAGGAAAAAAAGTTAAGTAAACACGGTCTCTAACATGCATACCTTCAGAGGTTTGAGCACTTGTTCAGTAGAGGAGATCTGTTTCAATGACAGTTGCACGTCCAATATTCTTAGCAACCGACAGTACCGGCACCTGTATTCCACTGTCATAGGTGTTAGAATGATTTTCGCTTGTAACTTTCGACTCGTTCGTTTCAGATTCAAGGACACTGGTCATGAAACGTGTCAGTACATGCACTTACAACATAAAAGTAATAACAGATAAAAATAAATGTTCATGAACCTGAAAGAAAATCAGTCCATAAGTTTAAGCAAACGCTATCAGCAATACAGTGAGAATCAGCTTAATTTTTCAAGGAACTCCTCGACAGAATAGAAGGAGTGACCCATGAGGAAACTCTTCAGTTTCGATTTGAAAGCGCGTGGATTACTGCTAAGATCTTTGAATTCGAGTGGCAGCTTATTGAAAATGGATGCAGCAGTATACTGCACACCTTTTTGCACAAGAGTTAAGGAAGTCCGATCCAAATGGAGGTTTGATTTCTGCCGAGTATTAACCGAGTGAGAGCTGCTTATTGTTGGAAATAAACTAATATTGCTAACAAGAAACGACAATAAGGAATATACATATTGAGAGGCCAATGTCAAAACACCCAGACTCGTGAACAGAGGTCGACAAGAGGTTCGTGAACTCACACCACTTATTGCCCGAACCGCCCGTTTCTGAGCCAAAAATATCCTTCTAGAATGGGAAGAGTTACCCCAAAACATAATACTATACGACATAAGTGAATGAAAATAAGCAAAGTAGACTAATTTACATGTCGAAGTATCACTTACTTTCGATACCGTTCGAATAGTGAAAATGGCAGTATTAAGTCTTTGAACAAGATCCTGATTGTGGGCTTTCCACGACAGCTTACTATCTATCTGAACACCTAGGAATTTGAACTGTTCAGTGTCACTAATCATATGCCCGTTCTGTGAGATTAAAACGTCAGTTTTTGTTGAATTGTGTGTTAGAAACTGTAAAAACTGAGTCTTACTGTGATTTTCTACAAGCCATGAACTGAGGTCATGTACTGCACTACTTGAAACCGAGTCAATGTAGCACACAACATCCTTTACTACCAAGCTAGTGTCATCAGCAAACAGAAATATCTTAGAGTTACCCATAATACTAGAGGGCATATCATTTATATAAATAAGGAACAGGAGCGGCCCCAACACTGATCCCTGGGGCACCCCCCCCCCCCCCCCCACTTGACAGTACCCCACTCAGATCCCACATCACAGCCGCTATCAACATTGTGAATAATGACCTTTTGCTGCCTGTTGCTAAAGTAAGAGGTGAACCAATTGTGAGCTACTCCCCTTATTCCGTAATGGTCCAACTTCTGGAGCAATATTGTGAGATCAACACAGTCAAATGCCTTTGTTTGATCAAAAAATACGCCAAGCGTTCGAAACTTTTTGTTTAGCCCATCCAGTACCTCACAGAGAAAAGAGAATATAGCATTTTCAGTTGTCAAACGACTTCTAAAGCCGCACTGTACATTTGATAGCAAATCGTGTGATATAAAATGATCAATTAACCTTACGTACACAGCCTTTTCGATAACTTTTGCAAACACTGATGGCATAGAAATAGGTCTAAAATTATCTACATTATCCCTTTCTACCTTTTTATAAAGCGGCTTTACTACTGAGTACTTTAATCGCTCAGGAAACTGACCATTCCTAAAGGAAAAGTTACAAATATGGCTAAATACAGGGCTAACATGTGCAGCACAGTACTTTAATATTCTACTAGACACTCCATCATAACCATGAGAGTCGTTAGTCTTTAGTGATTTAATTATTGACTCAATCTCCCTCTTGTCTGTATCACAGAGGAGTATTTCAGACGTCAATCTCGGAAAGGCATTTGCTAAGAAATTTTTATGATATCCAGTATAAACTAAATTTTTATATAATTCACCAGCAATGCTCAAAATATGGTTGTTAAATACTGTACATATATCTGATTTATCAGTAACAGAAATATTACTGCGAACTGACTTTATATCATCAACCTTGTGCTGCTGACCAGACACTTCCTTCACAACTGACCATATGGCTTTAATTTTATCCTGTGAATTAGCTATTCTATTTGCATACCACATACTTTTTGCCCTGCTAATAACATTTTTAAGCACCTTACAATACTGTTTGTAATGGGCTACTGTAGCTTGATTGTGACTACTTCTAACATTTTGATATAATTCCCGCTTTGTTCTACATGATATACTTATCCCACTAGTCAGCCAACCGGGCTGTCTATTACTGCTAGTTCCCCGTTTAGAATGTTCTAATGGAAAGCAACTCTCAAAGAGCATGAGAGGTTAGTTAGGTTTAAGTAGTTCTAAGTTCCAGGGGACTGATGACCTCAGAAGTTAAGTCCCATAGTGCTCAGAGCCATTTGAACCATTTTTCTGTCCATTTATATATTCTTCAAACACTGTCGAGTTTCTGTATCAATGGGTGGTCGATTGCAGGAAGTGATTAGTTTCGATCGTAAGGCAGTGGGCATTTCTGCGACGTCCGCTACCAGTGCAGGGTATCAAACTCACACCTGGTTGTGGAAGCCGTGCGATTAACAAACGGAATAAAAAGTCGACGGTAGTGAGGTGTTGTCCTAGTCGCTGACGACTGCTGAGTGGGCACACAGCAGCAGCTCGTGTTGTCTGCTGCGGTCAGCTGCTGCCACAGCTGTTCCACGCCGGGTCGGCGCTCACTCCCCGCAGCAGTCGTAGACGGCGCGCGCCGCGGGAGTCACCGAGACATGGGTGTCGGCCACGTCAAGGTAGCGCTGCACTCACCGCGCCCTCTTCACACTACCGCTCAACGCTAACCACACAACCATCTCGCTTTTGAAAAATGTAATCTTCCTGTTAGAAAAGTTTTGTTTGCCCAGACTGCAGTAATTACATATATGGACTTCTAGTTTCGGCAAATTTCAATTGCCGTCTTCAGATCATCTACATACATCAAACATTGTGCCACTATGTAGTACACTGATATCTAGTCATGAGCTCAACTCTCTGGATCAGACGCACCAGTTAGCGTCATACCTCAGGTAATAAAAATATTATGGTAACCAATCACAAAAGTTATTGATAAAATAGATTTGGTACATAAGGTATTTCTTGCTCTGTTCATGTTTACAGCTGACTGTAATACTTTTCATAAACTCCGAAAGGACGCTGAGAAAAACCATTTACATGTCATCTTCAGTAAAAAATGTTTACAGCTACAAGTAGGAGTGTGTCGTCAACTATCAACACCGACAGACCTTTGTGCCAAATGTATTTGATCAGAAACTTTTGTGATTGGTTACCACAATTATGATTTTATTACCTGACCTATGAGACTACACTGGTGTGTCTGACCCAGAGAGTTGAACTCATATATGTTCATGACTAGACGGGAGTGCACTACATAGAGTGGCTCAGTGTTTGATGTATGTAGATGATCTGAAGATGACGACTAAAATTTGACGAAACTAATAGTCCATACATGTAATTACTGCGATCTGGGCAAATAAAACTTCTCTAACAACAAAATTACATTTTTCATGATAAGAGATCGCTGTCTTGCTGACAATGTCGAGTAGCCGTATATAGCTTTTCTTACTTCTTGACATATTCTTAATGATCTCCTGTTTTTCCTTAAAAGTACTTTTGCGCAGGCCACATTTTACTGAAAATTGAGGCCGCGATAGTGTTTAAGTCAACATAGCTGTAAAGTGGCTGCAGTACACAGCAATATTTCCTATGTGGCCCGTAAATATTGCCAATGGAGAAGGCGGTTGCAAGTAGCTGACTACGCGTGGCAGAGGTTGCCGGTGATGTCCACAGGATTGAAATATTTCTTACGGTTGCGTCATATCTGCCTCTATCTTTGTCTATAAATGCTTCCCTCTCACTCTCAGCCTTTCGTCCTCTTTCTCTCGTCGACACAGATGCAGTCCAAAATCGTGGAATCTCAGAGGTGACACAATATTAGTTCTATATAGAGTTTCAGTACATCGAGTCTTGCAGCTCTAAAATACTGGAGAACATATACTCTTAAATGTTTAACATCAAAGCTACTAATTATTTATTAGCTGACTAGTTTCGGCCTTCGCTCACTTTCACAAGCCACATGTTTGTGTTAAGTCTCATGTGGACAGTTTTGTTTATGTCATCACACTTACATCTAGCTCAGATCATCATTATCCAGCATGATTTGATACACTTGATAAAGATATTTCATAAACAACGGAGAATTTTTTTCATATTAGAATACACTGTTTGTCACGTGGATCAGATCATGTTGCATAATGAAGATCAGAGCTACATTTAAGTGTTATGGCACAAACAGAACTGTCCACGTCAACTTATCCCAAACACAAAATACCTGACTTGTGAAAATGGACAAAGTCCGAAACGAGTCAGACAGTAAATAACTAGCAGATTTGATATTAAACATTTAAAAATGTCTTTTCTTCGACATTAATTCTCTTTAATTCGAAAGTTGGCTTGCGTACGATGAGGCACTCTATTTCTTCGTTGTCTATACGGAGCTACCTCCGTTGAAAAACGAGAGAATCACGAATTTCAAAAATTTGATACGTCTACGACCAGAGCTACGGATGTAGAACGATAAACAGAAAGAATCAGGAAAACTACATTCTCTCTGCTACAAATAACTAATGAAGAGGTATCGAAGCGGGGAAAAAATAAATATATTTTACAACTTGACTAAAATAAGGGATCGGTTGATAGGACACCTTCTGGGGCATTAATGAATCGACAGTTTGGTAGCGGAAGTGTGGAGAGTAAAATTGTAGATGGAGACTCAGGACTGAGTACGGAAAGCAGGTTTAAATGGATGCAGGTCGCAGCAGTAATGCAGAGATGAAGAGGCTTTCACAGAATAGACTAGCGTGGAGAGCTACATCAAGCTAGTCGTAGCACTGTGAACCACAGTAACAATAGCCGGCCGCGGTGGTCTAGCGGTTCTGGCCCTGCAGTCCGGAACCGCGGGACTGCTACGGTCGCAGGTTCGAATCCTGCCTCGGGCATGGGTGTGTGTGATGTCCTTAGGTTAGTTAGGTTTAAGTAGTTCTAAGTTCTAGGGGACTTATGACCTAAGATGTTGAGTCCCATAGTGCTCAGAGCCATTTGAACCACAGTAACAATACTTCGTATTACAAGAAGATCTGCAGAACTGAATCCTGCATAATTTCTTAAGACTTCTAAACTTTTTGCAAGCTGTATCGCGTGCGTTTCCGTGTTCATGGACTAGAAGTTTCAATTTTGCTAACTGTCCTTTTTTTGTTAAGGCTTTTGTAGACATTACCTTCCACGTCCCACAATGCTGATGGTAGATGTATCGCATTTGTGAAATTCATAGTTCACTCGCAGTTCACTTACACATTGTATTTTTATTTCAAACTTATGTAAAACAGTATGACATGTCAATGGCCAATATAAACGTACCTTAAGATACTTGCACACAGTTATCCACGAAATTTGTCCGCGTTTAGCGGTTTGCTCTTCGCCTGGTAACGGCGGGTAAATACGATACTGCGGTGTGTGTGTTTTGAGGATGCAATGCCCCTTCGGATATGAATACATGAATTGTATTCCGTCGATGTCAAGCAGCGACTTTCAATTAAAATGTCCTCCACTATGAAGGAATTAGATAATATGCCTACGAGTACAGGTTGTGACGCAGGTACGACGACATATGGAAGTCTGGGTCTGGCAATGGGTCTTGTATAGATAGGCACAACAGTTAAGGTCTGTCATGTGAGAACAGTAGACTAGATCAACACAGATTACGCCGTCGACAACATGTTGCTCCAGCTGACAGTAATATAGCATTTAATGGATGAGAAATTTCGGAAACAATTTTCTGGGCCGAAACACGACACAAATTTTTTGTAGCTTCCATCGGTGACGTTGCTTCTCTCGCGGACTGTGTCGATCCAGTAGTAGAAGCGGCAGTCATCTTCAATTCCATCAATCGGGAGTCTGTTAGGAGGCTGTTGAATTAAGAACGATGCCATCGACGGCTCACGCCTTGTATCGCGAGAGGAAAGCGGAAGAGCGAAAATGGGTGGCAGCTGAGAGTGTGTTTGCCAGTGATTCATCCCACATCGGCGCTAGCCTGCCGCCTGTCCCCGTAATAAGCCCCCATCGATCGCTGCTCGGGTTACATTGTGGGAGTCTGCAAATATTTGCAAGAACCGGTGGACGTAGCATCGGTCCAGAGCCCACAAACAAAAGGCCCAGCTCCGTCTCTCTCTCTCTCTCTCTCTCTCTCTCTCTCTCTCACACACACACACACACACACACACACACACACACACACAGCAAAGCGAGCGCGCGCAAGCATAAGCATACACACGGTCGCGCACATAGTCACAGCCAACCGAAACTCTACGCTTGCTAAAGTAGAGAAAGTACCTTTGACCTCCAAACAAAATCGGGAGGACGACGGTTCAATCCCGTCTCCGGCCATCTTGATTTAGGTTTTCCGTGATTTCCCTAAATCGTTTCAGGCAAATGCCGGGATGGTTCCTTTGAAAGGGCACGGCCGATTTCCTTCTCAATCCTTCCCTAACCCGAGCTTGCGCTCCGTCTCTAATGACCTCGTTGTCGACGGGACGTTAAACACTAACCACCACCACCACCTCCAAACAAAAACATCCCCCAGGCTGTCGCTAAGTCATGTCTTCGCTATATCCTTTCTTGCAGGAGTGCTAGTTCTGCAACGTTCGCAGAAGAGCTTCTGTGAAGTTTGAAAAGTAGGAGACGAGGTACTGGCAGAATTGAAGCTTGAGGACGGGTCGTGAGTCGTGCTTGGTTAGCTCAGATGGTAGAGCACTTGCCCGCGAAAGGTAAAGGTCCCGAGTTCGAGTCTCGGTTCGGCACACAGTTTTAATCTGCCAGGAAGTTTCAAAAATATCTTTGATTTTCTGTGTCAAAACTTTGCACCCCGATATGCCTTTCGAGCCTAAACTCACCGTCAGATGACAAGAGTGTATGCTTGTAGACGCGAGTAACAACCAGAAACCAGTCACCAATAATCGGCGCTCGTCTGTCATCACTGACATTCTGAAACTCTTATTGTAAGCATAGTGTAGCCACATAGTTTGTGCATAATAGCCTAATGATCAACTTATTCGGCAAGTACGTAGCGACAAAGTAAATCATAAAACAGGTGTCATTTATGTTTCGCTCTCTTTTCCTCTATTTCCTATCTGCTTGATGATGAGAAATCTTCGTCACTGTGAGCCTAAACAAACAACCTCTTCCTATTGCTGATCTGATTGGTTGCATTTCTCTGCAGTCATTTTCGATGAAAATTTGTGAAAATATCTCTCTAAAATAGTTTAATGTATCGCGTCGAAACTTCTTGACTAGAGAGATTTTCTGTTAGGTTGGTTGAAACATGTGATAACTTGTTAGTTTACAATTTCAATCAATGATATTTTATATGTACATAATGGTTTCACTTTAATTAATGACAGTGAAGTAAGTGCTAGAAGTTGTGCACTATCGTTACACAATTGCTGAAAACTGAATGTATGATGTTAACTTCCTCCGCACTCACATTTAGTTTGCTTTACTTAGTTACATATTTTTCAGAGAATATTTGCCATACATGCTAATACATCGAATGAGCAATTTACGAGCTGTTTAGCACAGTTTAAATAGAGTTTATGCAGATGATAATATACAGAGTGGACAAAATAAAACTGCTCCGGAAAATGTTTCATGTACGCTAAGATAGGCAACCCAAGCTTACAGCATCTGCCCTCGGTTTGGAGGATTGAGTGGGTTGCCTATCTCAAGCCGCATGAAACAATTTCCGGAGCAGTTTTATTTTGCCTGTCCTTTATACGACAATAAAAAAAGTTATTTGATAATGGAAGTATATAACTCTTGTTCACTACATAAGCTGCAAGTTTCCAAATAAAATTGTTTGGCCGATAGCAAAAGTTGCTCAGAAGATAGATCTTAGTATGCTTTCAAACCTAAATCTGCTATCACATAGCCCTCATCTTGTGGTCGTGCGGTAGCGTTCTCGCTTCC
The DNA here is from genome assembly GCF_023898315.1 of Schistocerca nitens. Lineage (NCBI taxonomy): Eukaryota > Metazoa > Arthropoda > Insecta > Orthoptera > Acrididae > Schistocerca > Schistocerca nitens. The sequence goes on along the minus strand of NC_064615.1, from coordinate 717,860,999 downwards.
CACGCCCGGGTTCCCGGGTTCGATTCCCGGCGGGGTCAGGGATTTTCTCTGCCTCGTGATGGCTGGGTGTTGTGTGCTGTCCTTAGGTTAGGTTTAAGTAGTTCTAAGTTCTAGGGGACTTATGACCACAGCAGTTGAGTCCCATAGTGCTCAGAGCCATTTTTTTTTGCTATCATATATTTTGTAGCATTATTGAGTGAGCAAATGTTTCGGTCGCAACATGGTGCGCGCTCTTTCTGAGCTAGCATCAATTTTCATGTTGAGTAATGAAGGTAATGAAGAGTTACAGAAGCTATTTTCCTTCTAGTGTTTAATAATGAATGCCATTATTTTTAATGGATTCTAATAGGTCATTTACAACAAATTTTACGGAAGATTTCGTGTGCTATCAAACCGTAATTAAACTGCCAAAGCCCTTAATCAGGCGTGTACAGAATGACCGTGGGTTAACACTGCACATTTCCTCATTGCATGGGTTTGTGCAACGAAGTGACGTGAAATGGAACGAGTACGTGAAATCCGTCGAAGGAAAGGCAAATGAAATACTTAACTTTATTGACAGTATTATGGGAAAAGCAGGTTGTATCTCTTAAGAATAACGCTTACAAGACTCTAGTGCGATCTGTTCTAGAACAGAGTACTTCTTGCATGCTTAGGGTGCCTGTCATGCGTGTGTGGTGGAAATCGTCGATGGGATCCAGGGAGACGTTCCTTGATCTTAGTAGGTCAGTTTAGTGCATATGTAACTGTAACAAAGGAACTATAGCTGGAAGACGTAGTTGTATTCGCAAAACACTGTTGAGTAGGTACTGCAGGAGAGTAAAGAATAGGAATTGACGCAAGGAAGGTTAGATGGATTTTTACATTAATTTTTATTTCAGTCAGAAGTTACGCTTACATTTATCAGAACAAAGGCGGCAACCTTACAGAACACCATAAGGTCAGACCAGATAAGACAATAGAGTGGCAATGGACGGGCCGGCCGGAGTGGCCGAGCGGTTCTAGGCGCTACAGTCTGGAACCGCGCGACCGCTACGGTCGCAGGTTCGAATCCTGCCTCGGGCATGGATGTGTGTGATGTCCCTAGGTTAGTTAGGTTTAATTAGTTCTAAGTTCTAGGGGACTGATGACCTGAGCAGTTAAGTCCCATAGTGCTCAGAGCCATTTGAACCATTTGGTAATGGACGACTCATCGTCGTGTAATAGCGTATATAGTAAATTGCGTATGTAGTAAAATATGAAACAAACTAGGAGCGCTAGCTCACACCCAAACCTCCAGATGTTACACACTTCGATCGGCCCAACGTTGCGTGTCGATAGAGTATCAGTCAAAACACCGATGATTTCATTCGTGGTGTGTGCTGTCGTCCAGTAGAACGTAATTAAAAGTAACACCAGAAGTGTAGGAAAACCGCATCTGTGAAGTGCGAACGTGGAGACCTCTGGTACGTGAGTTGGTAGATGGCGAATTGTTCTTTTACCAGTTTACGCATGAAATTGTTTTAAGGGAAAACATTTTTCTGACATCTAATAGGACGTTTCGGAGTTCATAGCGCTTTTCTTTTGGCAATCTGCTTTCACTTCGTTAGTTGAAAGTAGCAAACCTACAGAGCACATTTGTACCGATACGTGTGGTTTTATATATACAAATGTACGCTATAGGTTTGCTACTTTCATGTAATGAAGTGGAAGCAGACTGCCAAAAGAGCAGCGCTACATACTCCGAAACTTCCTTTTAGATGTCAGAAAAATGTTCTCCCATGTAAGAATTTTTTAATTATAAACTGTTAAAAAATCACAGTCTGTCGGTTTCCAACTCGGGACCTTTAATTACGAGAATCTGACACTTCACCAACTCACCTACCAATAATCTTCACATTTGTACCTCACAGATTAGCTTTTCCTGTATTCCGTAGTTGTGGTGTTTCTTTTAATTACCGTTTACGCTTCTTCTACTGGACGACAGCACACAGCACGAACTAAATTAGTGTTTTGGCTGATACTCTATCAACATACAACGTTTGGTACCGATATGGATGTCTGACATCGGGAGGTATAGGTATCAGTACTATCTGCTTATTCTTAGACAAACATGAAACTTTGCATGAATTATTATCACTGTAAGCTACATTTGGTTTCTTCATATATATACCGGGTGATCAAAAAGTCAGTATAAAATTGAAAACTGAATAGATCACGGAATAATGTAGATAGAGAGGTACAAATTGACACACATGCTTGGAATGAAATGAGGTTTTATTAGAACCATAAAAATACAAAAGTTAAAAAAATGTCCGACAGATGGCGCTTCATCTGATCAGAATAGCAATAATTAGCATAACAAAGTAAGACAAAGCAAAGATGATGTTCTTTACAGGAAATGCTCAATATGTCCCCCATCATTCCTCAACAATAGTTGTAGTCGAGGAATAATGTTGTGAACAGCACTGTAAAGCATGTCAGGAGTTATGGTGAGGCATTGGCGTCGGATGTTGTCTTTCAGCATCCGTAGAGATGTCGGTCGATCACGATGCACTTGCGACTTCAGGCAACCCCAAAGCCAATAATCGCACGGACTGAGGTCTGGGGACCTGGGAGGCCAAGCATGACTAAAGTGGCGGCTGAGCACGCGCGCAACAGATCTTTCACGCGCCATCTGTTGGACATTTTGTGAACTTTTTTTTGTTCTAATAAAACCCCATGTCATTCCTAGCATGTGTGTCAGGTTTTACCTCTCTATCTACATTATTCCGTGGTTTATTAAGTTTTCAAATTTATACTGACTTTTTGATCACCCTGTACTTAAAATGACTTGAAAAATGACAGTCTGTCTCAAATAACGATTCTAAAAGAGGCGCGACACGTCGAAATATGAACTTGGGGAAAAAATCACAGCAAGCTGCGCGGTGAGTTGCGAGGTGCCGCCGTACAAGAAGGATTTGTCTTTTCGTTTCCATCCGCCTCCTCGTGGACTAGACTCCAGCGTGTTACGTCGCTCCCCAGAAGCGGACAAGGTGCACGTCGACAGTTGTCTCCGGACACTCCCCCTCTGCCATCTCCTGGAACGGAAGCGCCGCCGCCGCTGCCGCCGTCGCCCGCTTCCGACGGCAGCCGGAAGTGACGACAACACCAGCGCAGCGCCGGCTCCTCCTTGCGCTCTCCGGCTCTCAGCTCGCCGTCTGTGTTCACCATTTGCTTCTCGCTGCGCCGTCCGACAGTCCAACCGAATAGATATGGTTATGGCACGTGTATACGCCTTCTTCCTCCTATTACCTGTTACTCAATTGCCGGGATAGTGAGTACACGGCTGTTAGACACGACGGGAGAAAAGCGGCGAAGGTTGGAGTTTAGCGTCTAGATGACAGTAAGGTCATCTGAGACGGAGCATTAGTTTTGGCGGATAAGGGCGTGAGAGAGGAGTGGCCGTCGAAAGAACTATCGCTGCGTTTGCCAGGAGAGAAGTGAATCACTCCGAAAATCAGAGAGGATCTTGCTGTACCCAGCAGACTGAAAAAAGCTTGTAGTGTCTGTAAGAGAATGGACAAGCTTAAAGCCCCCTCACTTAAAGTACTGTAGTAAGATTTTCTATACAGAACAATGGTCGTCAAACTGCGTCTCGCGGGCCGCGTGTCGCCCCTATCAACTATTCGTATGGCTCGCGGTTGTCAGCCGTATTTCAAACTTTGCAATTAACAGCAGAAACGAAAACGTCAACCAATGTTACTTCTTAAGAGTATAGTTTTTCTGCTCTGTAACAAACAAAAATATTTAAAGAGACAGTGAAATCTTAAATGACGTTGGTGAATTCGGCCGTGAGCTAAGGAAAGTTGGCCCCCTACCTCAGGGGCATACGGGTAAATAGAGCGGCCACAACGAGGTTACAGGATGAGAGAGGGGGAACGTTGTATTGTCTATCTTGCCTTCCTCTTTCAGTACTGGCAGTCGTGGGGGTGCGCGACTCGTACTGATCAGCTATACATTTTGACACAAAAGTGACATGGACTCATGAATGAGCGTTACGGAGAAAGTCGTCTTCAAATGGGGGTACATATTTGTAGCAAAAAATGTGGAATTAAATTAAGGCTATTGTAATGCAATGCAGTTGATAGAAGAAAAATTACATTCCGAAAGATTTGTGATCATTTTGCATTTTGCTTAATGCATTTAAATATAAGTAGACTTACTGCTATTAACCAATTAATCATACGCTCACGCAAGCAACTCAACAACACCGCATCAGGCAATTACACTGTCACAACTTTAGGGTCACTGAGGGTGGCAGCAATCTGAAGCAGGAAACAGTCGGCACGAAGTGTTCCGAATGGTTCCGACTTGTAATGATTAGTACTTGGGGCGTGGCGGTCGAGTTATTGCGCTCTTAATATAGCTAGTCTGTTGGGGGCGCTTAACATACTAACTGCTCAGATTACCAGCTAATAATATCGTTACGTATGCGGCCCATGATGAAGCCCTACATGCCAGAACTGGCCATGAGCAAAAATTTTTTGACCACCGCTGATATAGAATGCCCGAAGGCCTAAACATGGCAAGAAAAGGGGCAATTGGGAAAACTGAATGAAAAACCGTAAAGAAAATAATGAGTGATAGGTATAGGACTGACATGACACGATGTGGAACTGTAAATTTAAATAGAATGCAACAGCCACCAGAAATCCTCAGCACCGTCTCCGGAGCGAAAGTAAAGGACGCTTACGGACGAAATTACTGCAAAAGAATCTAGGACACTTAAATACAAGTGTACCACGGAGCAGTTAGCTTTCATTCGAATATTGGACTCACTGACCTGTTAAACACAGTGCTCTGTATTAGAAATGAAACCGATACAAGAGAGAAAGGCAGCTATAGCACTAGGATGAAGGGGAATCAGGGTAAGAAGAAAGATTCCAGGATTTGATAATCACGCTGTCTGTGTTAGGCCTCAACTAAAAAATGATCGTACGATCTAATTTGTCAACACTTCCACCTCGATTTTAACTGTTATAACGACTAACGTGGTCGAACGGTGAAACGCGCGAATACCTTCTTTTAAAAAAGATGTACGATACACAGGCTCGTAGAACGTCCTGTGCTTTCCTCATAATCCTATTAGTCTCAACACACCAAAGCAATAACAGAGTTCCACAGCAAAGCTTCATCGAGCGCCCCATGTGTGAGTGATTCTTTTATGTGTCAGTTGGCCAGTGCGAGTGTTGCTGCGCTTTCTTAGCTGCAGGCAGCTTATTTCGTCTGTAGGTCCCTCACGACGGGCACTACTGAATGATGTAGCCTAAGTTTCAGCAGTATGGAAACTGTCACACGCAAGTTTAGAAACGCTAAGTTGTAGTTTTAAAGTTAAATTATGCCGATACTGACGTAAAATACTTTTAACCTGTTTCTGTCTCACTACCTCTCATTTTACAGAGACATCAGCTAGTTAAAGAGTTGTTCTGCAGATAATTATGTCCTGGGCGAAAAGACTGTGTTTCCAGGAAGTTCTCCCACAATAAATTCACGAATTCAGACGGGTTCCCTCTTCAACTGCTCTAATGCAAATGCTTAAACGAAAGACCTATCTACTTGCATTTGCATACGTATTCCGCAAGCCACCGTATGGTGAATGGCGGAGGGTAACTGGTACCACTACTAGTAATTTCGTTTCTTGTTCCTCTCGCAAACAGAGCCAGGGAAAACCGACTGTCTATACGCCTCTGTACGAGCTCTAAATTCTCTAATTTCCGTAGTCCTTATGCGAAACGTTGGCGGCAGTAGAGTCGTTCTGCAGTCAGCTTCAAATGCAGGTTGTTTAAATTTTCTCATTAGCTTTTACACCCCAGAATGGGTGTAAAGAAGATTCTTTCCAGCTCTGATACGAATCTTGCGTGGTATAGGCAAGGGTGGCTGGCCAACTCCTCCTGCCCACTAACTATTAGTTGAATATATTCATTTTCTATGTTCTCTTATAATTTTTACCCTCTCCCCTTCCCTTTCTCACCAAGAAAGATATTCCGCCTGTCTTCACACCTGTCCAACCATCCTGTGCTTTCTTCTAGTTGATATTTCCACGTATTCCTTTCCTCGCGATTCTGCAGAGAACCTCCTCGTTTCTTATTTTGTACTTACACTTAATTTTCTGTATGATGTAGTAAACCCACACCGCAAATGCAAGTATTCACTTCTTTTCCGGTTTTCCCATAGTCGTTATACACTTCCGAACAATGCTGTGATCCAGTCGTAAATTGTCAAGAATTTCTTTCTTTTTAAGATCTGTGGTTGACCCTATTGGACTTCTTTTTTGCGATTAATACTCTCTTTGCCTGTGCTGTTTAGCTTTTTATGTCTTCCTGTCAAACTATCACTAAACGAGGTACATATCAGACTAGAAAGAGGCACTTCATGGCTAGGAAGATTGTTGTTTCTGTAAATTACTCTGTTTATTCCTTGATTAGCTCGGTTTGTACGGCTTTGAGAGCACGGTATGACTGAAACACTAACACACTGTCACTGTAATTAAACCTTTTTTTCTTTTTTATTATTTATAGAGCGCTACACTGACACACACAGTTCCACATGAGGTTAATCGTTTATTCGTATATATTTTTGTATCGGAGCATCTTGTTGTAAGCAGATTTACTCTACAAATTTTAATACATGTTTACACTATAAGGTGTCCGAAACGTGCCACATACCCAGTGTCCAGTGTCCAAGTTGTTACACATTTGTTTACATTTTTCGCTGACAATTATTTAGCTCTCTTTTGGTAGAGTGGTGACTTTGGTGCTACATTCCTTATCTTAATCACTCCGTCAAGGATAAGGTAAGGAGGGGAGGTACTGTACCACGACAAGCAGTAAAAAGGTTAGAGGTGGTCCACCATGTGTTGTTCTGCTTCCGAGGTAGCAGGCAGGATTCCTTCGCTTTGACCCCCAAACGATCTCAAAGTCGAATGTTAATTTTATCACCAATCTCATCTCAGGTGTCACCTGATGATGGCCCAGAAGCCGAAAGACTGATCGTCATCAAATAAATATTTTGCAGAGCATCGCGAAAGTGTTTCCTATTTAAAGTTACTGTCGTGTTCTTACAAGCAGCGGAGGAACATTCTGTTAATTTTATAATGTCGTTTCCGATATTCCTCACCACTTTAGTATTTCTTTGGTTTATTCAGTCCATATTCTGCGTTCAGGAAATTGTTCATTTCATTCTCTAGGTCCCGCAATTATTCGTCACAGAGTGTACCAATGTCTTCAAAGAATCTCATCATTGATCTTATTTCACCCTAATATTAAATCCCACTTCTGAAGCTTTTCTATGGTAGCTATGAATCTGTTAAACGCAACAGCACTCGAAACTTTTCCTGAAATCTTACAAATTAACTAGGGGACCGCACCCGCTCGTCGCCACCGATTTCGTCGAAACTTTTTTGTGTACGCAGGGCTTAGCCAGAAATGAAAGTGACAGAATTTGTATCTCAAGATGGCCATGCATTTAAGAAAAAAATAGCATTTAAGGTGCGGATCGAGTGAGACAAGAGCCTTTTATATTATCTTAACTTACAAGGGGACCATCAGACCTTTTAATCAAGGATTTTGATGAGTCTTAGGTAAGTTGTAGAGGGACCTGTCCCCGGTAACGTCTTTTCATGCGACAACCGATAGTCTCCAAGAAAATCGATTCTGAAGTATTACGCGTATCCCCTATAACTAGCGTTAGTAATGATTCCGCAAAGCGAGCGTAGCACAGCGGCTAAGATTCAGTGCTCCCATGTCGGCGGTAGGGGTACAAATCCTACCCATGAACGTTTTTTCCCAATTTCATAGCTTCCAGGGAAGATTCCATAAAAGTACATTCCTTAATCCTGCATCAGTTTAGAACACCTGCTTCCATATGAATGATCAAAATGCGTGGTTTGAATCTAAGTTGACTGAAGAAAGGACAATGCTTTGAATTTAAACGAACTGTTTTTTTCCGGAATCGCTCATGAAAAATCCGAAAAGGCAGTAGCTTTCATTAAATGTGCTTGGCGCTCTACGAGTTTGTTTTTAAGTTGCTTCTACGACAAATTCCACCCGGAATTCTGCCTTAAAACGGAATGCACATTTGAAGAAAATTTACTGTAGTGATTAATATTTTAATTAAATTATGTATGGATCGTACGCTTAAAACTTCAACGTCGATTTTCTCGGGAACTAGGGGCCGTCATACGAAAAGCCGCTACCCAGGCACGGAGGACAGTTCCCTCTACAACATACCTAAGACTCACCAGACTCCGTCATTAACAGACAGGTGTGACGGTCGCCCTTGTTGGAGACAGTGCTTGACACAGCGGAAAGGGAACAGAACGGTAATCTGAGGGGCGTGGGTTCGTCTCCTTCTGCAGGAACTCCTTTTTTTCATTTTCAGTGCTTACGATCTGCAAACCGCGAATAAACTGAAATAATGCTGAATATATTGTATTTGTTAATACTTTCATAAAAGGGATGAAAAGGAAAGGCAAAGGAAATTCTGGTAGACTACTACGCGTCATTACTTCATCGAAATCTGGGATACTTACAACAATCTTATGGAAATTTATTTTCACTGATGTTATGAAGCCTTACGTGTACGAGTACCAATTTCTTCTATTACTTGACTCGTGGGGAGGACGAACAAATCCACGACGAGATTTTTCAAGATGGTGGATTCGCGTAGTACACTATGAAAATGATTTCCTCCCCCCCCCCCCCAAAGGCACTCGCTAGTGTGGTCCTTCGATGTATGTTTTTATTGTCAGGTAAATAGTTTGATCAAAAAGCTTCGGAACTGCCCTTACCTCAATGAGAGAGCAAAAGGAATTACATCCCGAGAAGACCGCATCAAAATGCAGTACATTGCCACTCTTTGATGAAATGGTGCGTCACGCGTGATTTTCTGGCAAACTGTACGATAAGAGAGAACCTTTTATAAATGTAAACCAAGTTTGTTTTGTTATAGTAACTTTTAAACCATCATGTAATTGTAAAAATACTACGTTTATAACATGTGCAAGATGCCAAGAAAATTACTGCTTCCTCTTCTTTTTCTCTAAATATCACCCCAGCACGTGTAAATCATAAAGTGTAAGATGATAAAATGTAATTTTATACACGGAATTCTGGTATGCGCCTTATAATCACTTCATGCAGCCGGCCGAGCGGTTCTAGGCGCTTCAGTCCGGAACCGCGCTGCTGCTACGGTCGCAGGTTCGAATCCTTCCTCGGGAATGGATGTGTGTGATGTCCTTAGGTTAGTTAAGTTTAAGTAGTTCTAAGTCTAGGGAAATGATGACCTCATATATTAAGTCCCATAGTGCTTAGAGCCATTTGAATTTCTTCGCTGCTCAAAGGGCGCCTTAGGGTTTCCCCACACCGACACGGCAGAATATGTACACCAGAAGCCGCAGCCTTATCGTGCCAGCTACGTCACCACTAGGACTTAACCGCGGATGTTAAACGCGGCGAGTCTCCCAGGAGAGAAGTCGTCAACGTCTGCTTTTAAGTGTTGCGCGACTTCGGTGTGTTGGCAACGACGTGGGGATGCTGGCTTCCGTCAAAACACGGCGCGCCAGGCCACAGTAGGCCAGACCGCGGGTGGGAGAAGTGCGCTTAGGAGAGGAAAGGAAAGGAAAGGAAAAGCGAGCGGATGGAAACGCTCCCGGCCAAGCGGCCTCCGACGGGGCGCCCTGCGGACGTGACGCGGAGCAGTCGGCGGTCGGCTGTCGGCAGTGTGCTCTCGCTTTCCACCGCCGCCGCCAGTAAAGGCAGTTCGCGGCCGGCAGCCATGGGCTCCCTGCGCAGGCGCCACTACAAGAAGGACTCGTGCTTCCTCGGCGACCTGTACACGCTCACCTACGACTGCCACGAGTCACTCGACGACCCAGTGAGTACAGCCCGTCGTAGTTCTACTGTTGCGCCCCGCAGATCGGCTCTGCATCGTCAGTCGCTAGTGAAACCTGCCTCGACATCGCCGCGTCGTGAGTGTATGCTGTCCGTGAAGATGATTGTCTTCCTCTCAAGAAATCTTACAAAAATGTCTGTAGAAATAAGTGGTTGTCCGAAGTTACAGCAACTGCACCATCTCAATCAATAATCGTGTTCTCAGCATGTTCTTGGGCAGGAAAACGTCACGTGATTTCTACGTCACAGCACATACAATTACACCTTTCATATACATGCGTTGTGGTGAAGAATTTTTTTCCGCTATTTGCATTCGCTTCTCTACAACGATCTAGGCGCTTCAGTCTGGAACCGCGCGACCGCTACGGTCGAATCCTGCCTCGGACATGGATGTGTGTGATGTCCTTAGGTTAGTTAAGTTTAAGTAGTTCTAAGTTCAACGAAAGTTAGAGTAGCTTCTTTCGAAATCCGGCCCATCTAATTACTGGACGAGGCAGCGTTGAGGCAAAGGTGTTCCCAATTAAGATATACCTACAGAAGTTGCCAGTTCTGGAAATTGGAAATTTGTGGTAAGGCCTTATGGGACCGAACTGCTGAGGTCATCAGTCCCTAAGCCTATCACACTACTTAAACTAACTTACGCTAAGGACAACACACACACCCATGCCCGAGGGAGGACTCGATCCTCGAACCTCCGACGGGGGGAGCCACGCGGACCGTGATAAGACGCCTATAGACCGCGCGGCTACCCCGCCCGGCTTGCCAGTTCTGCATATGCTTCAGAACCAAGAGAAACTTCCCAAAAAGTTGGGTCGGGAGCGGGAGAGTAGAATTATTTTTCTCTTATTTCTGGGAAAATATGCTCCAGACATGTGAATGCCTAGTGTGTGTGTGTGTGTGTGTGTGTGTGTGTGTGTTTATGAGTGTCCGCCGTGCGCGCACAAAAATGAAGCCGGTGATTTGCTCAACATGTGCAGTGTACCTACCGTACCAAGTGTGTCTGTGAGGACGTTTCCGACCTGAGCTGAGGCACAGACTTCCATTGAATACATCTGGAGTGCCACATAATGTAAACGATTCGAAATAACGAAATAAGGTTTTTGTAAATTCATAGTATGCAAATGGATGATTACGCTTACCAGTTAATGCTTCAATGATTTTCTATTCAATAAGGTAAAAAACAGAACAATGTGCATGTAATCGCAGACTCTAGCTTGCGAAAAGAGGAGCAGAAGCAGCCAATCAGTCTCTGAAGTGATATTTTTCACAAAAATGGACGAAGAAATTATAAATGTGAGAGTGGTGCTCAGCTGACAGTTAACGCCCCGCTTAGGCACAGGTTTCATCGCTACGTTGTCTTAAAAGTTCTAAGACTTAGTCTCGTGATGGCAATAGCCAGAACGCCATTATAAATAAAGCATAAAATGTATTAAATGGTTCAGACGGCTTAATTCACAGATTATCCACAACAGTCGCAGACTCATTCAGAAAATTTATTTCCCGTGATAACAATAAAGTTGTTTACACAGATTAGTTTCACATCTACTGCTATGACAACAGAGCATAGCGGTCCCCAGATTACGATCTATGGACAGATTTTCATCACACATGTGGTAGCAAATATTGCTAGCTTCATTGAGAGCAGTGACAACATGTATTTCATCACAGTCCTGCCCTTTGCACAGCTAATAGGTTTCCAGTAAAAGTGTCCATAGTTCAATTAAAAAAACATAATGGATTCAGTTCATTAACAAAAAAAGCACGAAGAGTGTCCACCAGCAGCACATTCACCCCTTTTCCCACTGCCGCTTGTCAGGCACCTTTACAAATAAGCTGATGCGTCACTGCAACGTTAGGAATATGAACGTGTGACAGTCACTCGGGTGTACCCATACACATGTTCGAGTCTGCTTGCAGCAATGAGAAGTCCACCTCGTCTTCCCCTACACCTACAGTCAGATATCATAAGACGTGGAGTATGAAACACTGTTAGACTACCGCTCGATATAGATTTTCAAGATGCTTTGTTTCCACCGTTACGTAGAGAGGCGAAAATCCACACTTCTTATGTGAGAAAAATCTCATATCTTTGAATTTTACCGAGTTGTTAAGAGGTAAAAAATGGTCAAACAATCTTTCGGTATGAAACAGCATTTTATGAAATTCTGTTGAATCTGCGTTATGCAAGTACGTAATAAAATCTGCGTGATCTATAAAGCTGAAAGTGGCCAACTCGCTACTTCCATAACATGGGTGATCGGTTCTTGGAAAGTGGCCTGGTGTTTTGTACACCGCTCGCTTCAGGTACCCGCCTTACCCTCTAGGGCTTGAGGACATTTTTTGGGGAAGGGTGACCGGGGAGGGGGGGGGGGGGGGCAGATGGACATGAAGCGCCTGATACAAAAGTATTCCATAGACTTTAGATGCACTCATTGCATGAATCAAGACATTGGGTCAATAAGTTAACACACACGTTTTCACATCAGTCTCGATCTTGTAAATGATTGTTATTGATAACCTGTGTCATCGTCTTTTTTTTCAGTTAGAAGGTTTGTTACCCAGCATGCATTGTTGTTAGTTTCCAGTATATTCATAGCCTACGCGCCTTTAATCTATAATTCTCTCAGTTGTGTCAAAAACTTAAAATCTGTTCAGCGCGTTGGTGGTGGTATCGTTGTCCCGTTGCTATGGCTGTGTGCCTTTGCCCGTCAGGAACTTACCGATTGTGGTCAAGCTGTCGAGGCCGACTCACCTGATGGCGAGTCGCCAAGTGGCGCAAGCTGCTCTGCTCTCACTGCTGGCGCCAGCCGTCATCGCCGTCTAACCGAATGGTAAAACGTGAGCGGGCTTTAAAAAGAAATTTACCTCGTACTTCCTCCTTAAAGACCAAGTTTTGAATTCGTTTAGTTTTTTAACATGCGAAGTATTTCAGACTGTTGTACTATCTTCAGTAAACATTCCTGTTGTTTCCTTATGAAATGATTTGTGGTCGTGAAATATGGTGACTTTAGACTAATATAGCAAAATAAATGTTGTTATTTTGTATAAGATTTTCTATAGAGTTCAATATACTTTCCAAATCTATGTCGTACTAATTCTGGAACCTGGCTTTCTGTAAAAAGCGTGTTACAAGTGAAATTGGAATATATTTCAGTGTATGTGTTATATTTTTAACGCGACTTCATTTGTGTAGACAAAAATTCTGTGTGAGAATTCTCGCTGAAACGGATATTTTTTTTTTTTTTTTTACTTGATCGGATCGTATGTCCAACGTCATAACCTAGTTTCCGTAAGATATCTTCCTATATTATTAAGATCTGTTGCATGTAAATAGTATGAAGCCTTATCAGTTTTAATTTCGGCTCTATTTCCACTTTACCGAGATATCCTAAATCCACCTCCGTGGTGCACTTGTAGGGTGCGTTAGCATCGGAGGTACGCCGGTTACAACCCTGGTGGCGTAAAGTTCTGATCAGGCTTAAAGTTCCTGATCATCAGTCTTTGCGCCAATGTCTGGATTCAGTTCCAAACCTCTCCATTGTCTCTTGAAATGGCGGTAAGTGACACTGTTGACGGTGATCCGTTTGCCGGACGGCCACGTTAAGCTCGCCGGGGCTTACGAGAGGCGTAGGCCATGTGCCAGCACCTGGTTTCATCCTTTCCCTTCCCTCTGTCCATAATATCACAAACCTAACACTGCACTACACGACACTCATCACTGTCCTCCAAATGACACAGACACACACCTGACGCTTCGTAAGAGGCCGGGCGAAAGCAACGGCAAACCACCTGCACTGCCACCCTGCATAGAGAGGGGGTGCAGGGTTCAAAAAATGGTTCAAATGGCTCTGAGTACTATGGGACTTAACATCTGTGGTCATCAGTCCCCTAGAAATTAGAACTACTTAAACCTAACTAACCTAAGGACATCACACACATTCATGCCCGAGGCAGGATTCGAACCTGCGACCGTAGCGGTCACGCGGTTCCAGACTGAAGCGCCTAGAACCGCACGGCCACACCGGCCGGCGGTGCAGGGTTCTTGTATCCGCTTCCCTATGATCATTCCCCGAGTATGGGACAGCTCTGACTTGTCTAGATATTCTGCCACTCTTCATTCCTCTCGATATCCTATCTGAGCAATCTCTGTACTATCAGCACGAAAATTCTTACTGTCGTTCGTGTTCTTCCATGTCAGAATCCTTAATTCAATGCCACGCGATGGTACCATTTAGGTGATGTAGCAATCCTTTGCCACATGAAAGTATAATTAAAAATCCCAAACAAAATCCGTTACTAAGGCAAATGTGTGCGTATTTCTGAAATTAGACGTCAAAGCGTATTATGAGGAGTTGAAAACCAGTATCATTGAACGCGACTGGACTCCAAATACGCCTAATATGGTGCTAACTGAATGTATTCAAAAATAAAAAAGAAAAGACGAGGTCCCGAAATCAGTCCACACAAACAGAAACGTTCACAGCCCACTGGAGGTGGAATGATAAAAAGAAAAATTTTAATGAAAGCTTGTGACATGTGCGTACCTGTGTTACGACGATAATTACCAGTAGAAATTTCCATGTATTTACAAAAGGGCAAATATCAGATACGAGAGGTTACTAACATCATTCAGAGGATAGAACCGGTAAATATTAGTTTGTTGCTACAACACAACTATATGTAACACATACAAAAGCTTCCCGAATTTAGTGTGCCGTCCGTTATTCTAACTTGGGCCTTCTCGTCTCGCGGGTAACACTTTGCCAGTTGAGCCGTCCCAGTGCGCCTTGCCGTCCGACGCGAAACTTCAGTCTGTGATCAGACGTTCCCGCAGTCTGTCCTATATGCCTTATTGTTGCCTGAAAGAATATGACAGGAAAGCCGTAGTAGTTTCTAGACTGTCTTTCCCCCTGCAGTGGAGCGTGGCCTGATAGTTAAACACCAAGCGAGATGGCTCCGTAGTTACGTCACTGGAACCTTGTCTAGCAGGCTCAAATTCCAGTCCTGGTTTCCACATCTAAGCTTTTCCTAAATTACTTGAGGTGAATGTTGGGATGCTTCATTCAGAAACAATACGGCCAAACTCATTCCCCGTCCTTGTTTCATTGAGCGAATGCTCCATACGTAGCGGTTTCGACAGAGAGGGAATTTCGTACTGTAACTTTTTCTTTCTTGCTCAAAGCCGGAACTTTGCCTGTATCATGAAACACTTCCTTCTTTTAATTCTAGTGAAAGAAGTTACGTCGTAACAGCAGCAGCAATAGCGTCAGCAGCCGAATCGAAGGCTCTAGTTGGAAACGTGACATGCGCGTCTTTAGTCATTTAATAAATGTCTGTTCGACGATCTTAATGACGTTCTGTGCCATACAGAAGGTAGATGAATACATTTAGAGGGAAAGGTAACCAACATTTTGAAAACCGACTTAACAGGTCATACGGAACGACTTCTTCTACAATCTCATACGTGGCCGTGCGCTGTGAAAAAGCAAGTGGTGTTAACTTGCTTTTGTTTTCTTTTCCTGCAAGCGTTCTCCATAATTCACGTCACTGCGAGGCAGAAATGTACTATGCGTTATCCACATCAAATTTCTGCATGAATAGAATATCATGGTGGTATCTGGATTTCTCATCATTAAATACCCCGTTTGTACTTACTAATGTAGATACAGTACTGCCGTCGTGCCTATAGAAACGGAAAACCGTATCAACCCCGGCAGTCAGTGGTTTCTGCTCCTGACGACAATGGCAGAGATAGTCTTTGAAAGCTCGAGTATTTTATTCGAACTGACGCATCTTGAAAACCTAGATTTTATTCATTTTTTCCATTATATGAATTTACTACAATAAGCGGACATGGTGTTTTTGGTGGGCCCGGAATCTCCAGAAGTAGAATGCGCCTAAAAATTTAACCGGCCGAGGTGCTGCAGTGGTCAGGACACTGGACTTCATGAGATTCGCTGTTTAAATCCCAAATATATACAAGTTTTACGCGTTTTACATAAAGGGGTCAAAGCACAGGCCGAGATGGTTCCTTAGAAAACCTCTGTCGTTGTTTTGTCCGAGCCTGAACTGCGTGTCTAATGACCTCGTCGTCGATGGGACGAACGTTGATCCCCCATTTCCTTTCGGACGTTTGAGAATATCAACGTTTTGATTCATGACTGTGCTTCACAGAACTAGTCAGTAACACTACTAAATCTAATCCTTTGCTGCAAGTTTCAACGATCTGTATGGCTAAACGGCTGACCCATTATATGGTTCATGATGTACAGTCCCAGTTGCAGGTTAGATATCTAACGGCTTCAAAACAAAAAAAAAAATCTGTTATTTCACACAATGGTCGATTAGGAGGTAAAATTTTATGTCAAAAATTTATCGTAGTAAGACAAGTATTGCAGTTAGAAACTGTCTAGATACGAAGGCGTGCTGAAAAATAATGCCTCCGAATTTTTTTATGTGATAGCTCTTCGATATCTTTAAATAAAACAAGTTTGGTTAACACTCTAAGTCTTTATTGATCATTTCTACATATTTATTTCTCAATACAATGATCCCAGTGACGGACACATTTATGCCAACGAATCACAACCTCACTTCTGCTTGCACCGCTTTATCACTACTAAAGTAACGCTCTCGAAGCTGTTCTTCAAGTTTTGAAAACAGGTGAAACTCTAATGGGGCCAAGTTGGGACTGTATGGAGGATGATCGATGACAGTAAACCCGAGGCTCGGATTATTGCTGGTGTCGCAGCGCTCGTGTGTGGTGTGGCATTGTCATGCCGAAATAGAGAGTGCTCCATGTGTGAAGAACTCTTAGAATTGGAAACTCAATTACAGCTTGCTGTGTCTCACGCATCGGCAGAGTTACGTTACACATTGCCATGTTACAACCTACAGTTCGGAACACTCTAGCGGCAGACAACTGCAGGTATGTAGACGAGAGGAATAAAGATGTAGAAACTTCACAACGTTCGTTTGATTTAAAAAGCCTTAAGAGTTTTCACATAGAAATTCGGAGGCATTACTTTTCAGCACACCCTATTATCTTGTAGCAGCGTAACTCACTGTACACAAATTACCCTGGTTAAACTCATCCAGTATTTGCTAATGAGAGTACTTATCGACTTTCAACAAATTTTACACATAATTTCAAGCCTTTTCGAAACTTTTTCTCACTGTAACCTCCTACAAGGAGAAAGGAAAAAAGTTTATCGGTTACTACCTTTTCACTGTTCATGCAGCACAATTTCAGCATCAGGCATGACGCTTTTAATCTGTTACTGCTTTACTACTAATTCTGTAAGCAACACATATTGCAGACAGTATCCACATGTACCAATGAATTTACCTGCAACATTACATCGCTGTACGACACATAGTTCGGGAGATAAACATTTAGATGCCTGGAAAACTAGCTTTTGCTTAAAATGAAAAGCAAAGTACTCACATGAAGTCGTCAATTGTTTGATAATGAGAGTTCTTCGCGACTTCCAACAACCTTTAAACACAATTTCAAGCGTTTTTGAACTTTCTCTTATTTACGTGTTTAACGCTAAATATTTAACACATTGACTCATTTCTAATCAGATGTTTGAAACTGTTTCAAATATGGGAGTTCGATTATTTAAAGAATCGGAGGTGGTGGGAGGGAGGTATTTACTGATATCGAGTTATCGTGGAAGGGTCTCTGTTGCCCCACTCCACACCGTATTCAGCTTTCATTGAAGCTTATTCGCAATGACGTCTTTCTGAGCAACTGCATTTGACAATTCTTCTATATCTACAAACATGCTGTGCAAACCACTACGAAATACATGCAGATAACACTTCCCATTGCACCACACATTGGGATTTCTTTCCGTCCCATTCACATAAGGAGCGCGGAAAAAATATCTTCTTAAATGCCCCTATGTGCTTTGTAATTTATCTGACCTCGTCTTGGCGGTTCCTATGGCAACGATGCCCAGGACGCAGTAGTGCACAATCGGCCAAAAGTCACTACCTGTAGTAACCTAATTGAATACGAAATAAACAATTGGAATTCTGAAATAACAGAACCCTTTATTGAAGCTACAGGATTATCTATAACATTCTTTCTCGAACCGTTGAAATTATTATTCCACTTATTTATTATTAAATTATAACAACCTTTGTACCACGTTTATAAAGCGGAAACTCTTTCTTCATTAGAAAACATCTTCACAAGTTACGATCAATAATGAATAATTTCAGAAGTGTTTGATTTAGTAGCAGTGCAAGCTAATGTTTGTTCATATAATTATCACGAACAAACAAGATTACCTTGATATTTTCAATGGGTTTCGATGGGTAGCGACTTTTCGTCCACTCCGTGTATACTTGACTTAACACTGGTCACTGAAACATTGTAAATAGGCCTTCTCGCGATTGCTGCCATCTATCTTTAAGTGTCTGTTGGTTTAGGTTTTTCAGCATCTGCTTCTCGCTCTCTTGTGGGTCAAAAGAACGTGTGATCATTCGTGTTACCTTTTTTTGTATATGTTCGATATTCCCTGTTAGTCCTAGTTGGTATAGGCCACACACACTTGAAAAATATACTAGAATATATGCCACGTCTGTTTTGCCAGGAATTTCCCTTACAGGTGTACGGTGTTTTCCCAGTATCCTATTAGTGAATCGAAGCCTGCCGCCTGCTTCACCTACGCCTGAGTCTATTACAACGTGATCAGCAACAGTCCCAACACACATCCCCGGGGCAGGCCCGAATTTACTACTGCCGATGAATTTTTGTTCAAGATAACATGATATGTCATCCCTTACCAAGAAATCCTCATTCCAATCACAAAATTCGTTTAATACCCTATACAACCGTAACTCAGTTAATTGGCGGTGGTGTTACACTGAGTCAAATGCTTTTCTCTTACCACGACCACGGTATTTTATTTAATTCGATGCATTTAGACGTGAAAGAATGTCTCTGCGATGCGAACGTCGGTACGGACGCAGAGGCCTGTTGTACCATCTCGAGACCTTCCGAAAAATGTTGTCTTATTAAGGATATTATGCCCTTTTCACAGTATGATTCAAGTAATAGATGCTGTTTAAGGTTTTCCAAGTGTGGTTCTGATATTATCAAGATAGTTTCGCTAAAACATCACAACATTTCGACGATACACCTGCTCTCTTCGTTTTCATTTGATGGAGGACTCCTAGCAGTGCGCTAGTGTCAGGATGATGTCGCCACCAGAACATGACGTGCAGGTACCTCGTGAACATATTTTAGGGGCACCATCGATCACGACACAACCAACAACTACAATTCTCTGAGTTATTCTGAGCCGTGATTGTTAACACGAGTTTCTGCTAATCAAAATGTCACTAGTTTCAGTACAGGTGCAGGTATGGATATGAATATCAGTCTGTATGTCATCTTGTTTGACGTCCTGTGTTGTCTTCTGCAGGCGGGCAGAGTAGCTCTGATCCTCATTACTACATACACCTGCCAATGTCGGAAAGTGTAGTGTGATCCAGAGTAAGTTAAATCCTCAACAAGTGAAGGAGTAAACGATAGAGTAATTAAAAGAGAAGACGAAAATAAGGAGAAGTTGAATTGAGGACGTGTATCTTACCAAGTCGTAGACTCAGCACTGAGACAACATGTTTTTCACAACAAATTCACTGCGCAGTCCCGAAACACATTGTGAAGATACTAACCAGCCCGCTAGTGATTAGAATTAGCGCAAGGAGAGTAAGAAAAAAGATATTTCGATGTACGGAGGGGGAAAGCTTGCATATTGGGAGCCCGAAGAGCCTGCCCTTCGACTTCACAAGTGTCGTCACGTTGCGGACGTTCATGAGCTACGATAGTTACATTGCACCACGACTGATGTCAATCTATAGTTATGCGATGTGGGCTACAACTACTCCTAAAGCACTTTGCTGCTGCACCTAGAGTAACGCAAAGCTTCTTTCCAGTATTGTGATCTGCTTGTAAAATGAGTGTAGCAGACATATTGGCCTTCTCCTTATATGGTTAAGACATCTTTCAAGACGACAAAGCACCAAAGTATCTATCATGTCTGGACAGGAGGGAACGCAGGGAGTTCCTGCGTGATCCCGAAAGTCATTTCAGTCCCAATAATGACCAGGGATGCATATTTGAAATATGAATCACTAAAGCCTCCCCTCTTCTTCTTATCATTACTGAAGACCACAAAGCATGCAAAGTAGTTGATCAGGCCACAGCATTACCACTGACGTCTAATTACAGCACTGCCAAGTACGATCGCTGCCATGTGAAAGACGAAAGGGGGCTTGCAAGATGTTACGATAGTCGATTGATCGGTACTCTCTTTCAACGAAACAACGCTCACGATCAATAGAAATTCCCTGGAATTATGTTCAGCCGCGTGACTGCAAGAAAACGAGATCCTCGTAACGATTTGTCCAATCTTTCAAACAGATGCAAAGCGCAGTACACGAAGTAACAGACGTCATATGTTTCAAAGAAATGGATAAAGTCGCATATCCTGCAGAGGTAAAACATTTTTCCTTAAAAGAGTCTGTGAGACACATTTAACTTGACTTGGAGGAAGTTTATGGAAAATCTTCAACAGTGTTCCCTGTCGTTTATTACTGTACCATGGGTGCAGCTGTTTCCTGACAAAAAGCGCTTTAAGATGAATATTTCAAAATGCTTTTTAAACAAATTGAAGCATAATCTGAAGGGCTCTTGTGGTCGGCATGTGACTGTAGGTGGAATGTGGATTACTGAATTACATATCGGAATCAAACAATTTTCAAGATTGTAAGTTAGTGGTTCCAAGTGTACCGAAACAGTTAAAAGTTTACCTTCTACTGAATATTTTCAAAATTTTGCTTCCAGTACTGTCCTCTCACATCTATCACGTTTCCATAATTTTAATTTATAGCATTTTGATACTCTCTCTCCTGAAATTTCTCGTTGCTATTCTCCCTTTTAATTATTTGGTCTTAATTTGTGCTAAACATCCTGTGAATTCCATTTGATTGTTTTACTATAGCAAATATAACATTTATTTGTTCAGGGCCTCTTTGGGTATTACATTATACTGACATTTTTGTATCGACATAGTCGTAAAATGTCACATGTATTTGAAAAACAATCTTTGCACAGCCATGAAATCTCGCTGAAGCTGTGAGAACCATCTGTTTAGTATTAAATTATCTGATGATGGGCTACGATGCCGAAAGCCGGTTCATAACGAACTATTAAATAGTTATTATTGTGGAACATTAATACGAGGTGCATTCAAGTTCCAAGGCCTCCGATTTTTTTTCTAATTAACTACTCACCCGAAATCGATGAAACTGGCGTTACTTCTCGACGTAATCGCTCTGCAGACGTACACATTTTTCACAACGCTGACGCCATGATTCCATGGCAGCGGCGAAGGGTTCTTTAGGAGTCTGTTTTGACCACTGGAAAATCGCTGAGGCAATAGCAGCACGGCTGGTGAATGTGCGGCCAGTGCTCCAGTGGCAGACACTTCAAGAAAGGCGTTACGCAATACGGAGAGGTTTATTATCGAAATTACGAGAGAGCACATTCCGGGAAGAGATGGGCAACATATTACTACCGCCCACATATATCTCGCGTAATGATCACAACGAAAAGATCCGAGAAATTAGAGCAAATACGGAGACTTACAAGCAGTCGTTCTTCCCACGCACAATTCGTGAATGGAACAGGGAAGGGGGGATCAGATAGTGGTACAATAAGTACCCTCCGCCACACACCGTAAGGTGGCTCGCGGAGTATAGATGTAGATGTAGATGTAGAGTGTCTTTCATTGTTGGAAAAAGCCAAAAGTCACTAGGAGCCAGGTCAGGTGAGTAGGGAGCATGAGGAATCACTTCAAACTTGTTATCACGAAGAAACTGTTGCGTAACGTTAGCTCGATGTGCGGGTGCGTTGTCTTGGTGAAACAGCACACGCGCAGCCCTTCCCGGACGTTTTTGTTGCAGTGCAGGAAGGAATTTGTTCTTCAAAACATTTTCGTAGGATGCACCTGTTACCGTAGTGCCCTTTGGAACGCAATGGGTAAGGATTACGAGCTCACTGTCCCAGAACATGGACTCCATCATTTTTTCAGCACTGGCGGTTACCCAAAATTTTTTTGGTGGCTGTGAATCTGTGTGCTTCCATTGAGCTGACTGGCGCTTTGTTTCTGGATTGAAAAATGGCATCCACGTCTCATCCATTGTCACAACCGACGAAAAGAAAGTCCCATTCGTGCTGTCATTGCGCGTCAACATTGCTTGGCAACATGCCACACGGGCAGCCATGTGGTCGTCCGTCAGCATTCGTGGCACCCACCTGGATGACACTTTTCGCATTTTCAGGTTGTCATGCAGGATTGTGTGCACAGAACCCACAGAAATGCCAACTCTGGAGGCGATCTGTTCAACAGTCATTCGGCGATCCCCCAAAACAATTCTCTCCACTTTCTCGATCATGTCGTCAGACCGGCTTGTGTGAGCCCGAGGTTGTTTCGGTTTGTTGTCACACGATGTTCTGCCTTCATTAAACTGTCGCACCCACAAACGCACTTTCGACACATCCATAACTCCATTACCACATCTCTCTCCTTCAACTGTCGATGAATTTCAATTGGTTTCACACCACGCAAATTCAGAAAACGAATGACTGCACGCTGTTCAAGTAAGGAAAACGTCGCCATTTTAAGTATTTAAAACAGTTCTCATTCTCGCCGCTGGCGGTTAAATTCCATCTGCCGTACGGTGCTGCCATCTCTGGGACGTATTGACAATGAACGCGGCCTCATTTTAAAACAATGCGCATGTTTCTATCTCTTTCCATTCCGGAGAAAAAAAATCGGAGGCCTTAGAACTTGAATGCACCTCGTACTGTGTATTGAATTTTTTAACAAAATGTCTGTTACACGAACAAGAAATTTTAATCTCTCTCTCGATGCAGCTCACAGTGTGAACGTGGGCGAACTTCCATACTTTTTTTTTTTTTTGGTCATCAGCCTACTGACTGGTTTGATGTGGCCCGCCATGAATTCCTTTCCTGTGTTAACCTCTTCATCTCAGAGTAGCACTTGCAACCTATGTCCTCAATTATTTGCTTGACGTATTCCAATCTCTGTCTTCCTCAACAGTTTTTGCCCTCTACAGCTCCCTCTAGTACCATGGAAGTCATTCCCTCATGTCTTAGCAGATGTCCTATCATCCTGTCCCTTCTCCTTATCAGTGTTTTCCACATGTTCCTTTCCTCTCCGATTCTGCATAGAACATCCTCATTCCTTACCTTATCAGTCCACCTAATTTTCAACATTCGTCTATAGCACCACATCTCAAATGCTTCGATTCTCTTCTGTTCCGGTTTTCCCACAGTCCATGTTTCACTACCATACAATGCTGTACTCCAGACGTACATCCTCAGAAATTTCTTCCTCAAAGGCCGGTATTTGATATTAGTAGACTTCTCTTGGCCAGAAATGCCTTTTTTGCCATAGCGAGTCTGCTTTTGATGTCCTCCTTCCTCCGTCCGTCATTGGTTATTTTACTGCCTAGGTAGCAGAATTCCTTAACTTCATTGACTTTGTGACCATCAATCCTGATGTTAAGTTTCTCACTGTTCTCATTTCTACTACTTCTCATTACCTTTGTCTTTCTCCGATTTACTCTCAAACCATACTGTGTACTCATTAGACTGTTCATTCCGTTCAGCAGATCATTTAATTCTTCTTCACTTTCACTCAGGATAGCAATGTCATCAGCGAATCGTATCATTGATATCCTTTCACCTTGTATTTTAATTCCACTCCTGAACCTTTCTTTTATTTCCATCATAGCTTCCTCGATGTACAGATTGAAGAGTAGGGGCGAAAGGCTACAGCCTTGTCTTACACCCTTCTTAATACGAGCACTTTGTTCTTGATCGTCCACTCTTATTATTCCCTCTTGGTTGTTGTACATATTGTATATGACCCGTCTCTCCCTATAGCTTACCCCTACTTTTTTCAGAATCTCGAACAGCTTGCACCATTTTATATTGTCGAACGCTTTTTCCAGGTCGACAAATCCTATGAAAGTGTCTTGATTTTTCTTTAGCCTTGCTTCCATTATTAGCCGTAACGTCAGAATTGCCTCTCTCGTCCCTTTACTTTTCCTAAAGCCAAACTGATCGTCACCTAGCGCATTCTCAATTTTCTTTTCCATTCTTCTGTATATTATTCTTGTAAGCAGCTTCGATGCATGAGCTGTTAAGCTGATTGTGCGATAATTCTCGCACTTGTCAGCTCTTGCCGTCTTCAGAATTGTGTGGATGATGCTTTTCCGAAAGTCAGATGGTATGTCGCCAGACTCATATATTCTACACACCAACGTGAATAGTCGTTTTGTTGCCACTTCCCCCAATGATTTTAGAAATTCTGATGGAAAATTATCTATCCCTTCTGCCTTATTTGACCGTAAGTCCTCCAAAGCTCTTTTAAATTCCGATTCTAATACTGGATCCCCTATGTCTTCTAAATCGACTCCTGTTTCTTCTTCTACCACATCAGACAAATCTTCACCCTCATAGAGGCTTTCAATGTATTCTTTCCACCTATCTGCTCTCTCCTCTGCATTTAACAGTGGAATTCCCGTTGCACTCTTAATGTTACCACCGTTGCTTTTAATGTCACCAAAGGTTGTTTTGACTTTCCTGTATGCTGAGTCTGTCCTTCCGACAATCATATCTTTTTCGATGTCTTCACATTTTTCCTGCAGCCATTTCGTCTTAGCTTCCCTGCACTTCCTATTTATTTCATTCCTCAGCGACTTGTATTTCTGTATTCCTGATTTTCCCGGAGCATTTTTGTACTTCCTCCTTTCATCAATCAACTGAAGTATTTCTTCTGTTACCCATGGTTTCTTCGCAACTGTCTTCTTTGTACCTATGTTTTCCTTCCCAACTTCTGTGATGGCCCTTTTTAGAGATGTCCATTCCTCTTCAACTGTACTGCCTACTGCGCTATTCCTTATTGCTGTACCTATAGCGTTAGAGAACTTCAAACGTATGTCGTCATTCCTTAGTACTTCCGTATCCCACTTCTTTGCGTATTGATTCTTCCTGACTAATGTCTTGAACTTCAGCCTACTCTTCATCACTACTATATTGTGATCTGAGTCTATATCTGCTCCTGGGTATGCCTTACAATCCAGTATCTGATTTCGGAATCTCTGTCTGACCATGATGTAATCTAATAGAAATCTTCCCGTATCTCCCGGCCTTTTCCAAGTATACCTCCTCCCCTTGTGATTCTTGAACAGGGTATTCGCTATTACTAGCTGAAACTTGTTACATAACTCAATTAGTCTTTCTCCTCTTTCATTCCTTGTCCCAAGCCCATATTGTCCTGTAACCTTTTCTTCTACTCCTTCCCCTACAACTGCATTCCAGTCGCGCATGACTATTAGATTTTCGTCCCCCTTTACATACTGTATTACCCTTTCAATATCCTCATACACTTTCTCTATCTGTTCATCTTCAGCTTGCGACGTCGGCATGTATACCTGAACTATCGTTGTCGGTGTTGGTCTGCTGTCGATTCTGATTAGAACAACCCGGTCACTGAACTGTTCACAGTAACACACCCTCTGCCCTACCTTCCTATTCATAACGAATCCTACACCTGTTATACCATTTTCTGCTGCTGTTGACATTACCCGATACTCATCTGACCAGAAATCCTTTTCTTCCTTCCACTTCACTTCACTGACCCCTACTGTATCTAGATTGAGCCTTTGCATTTCCCTTTTCAGATTTTCTAGTTTCCCTACCACGTTCAAGCTTCTGACATTCCACGCCCCGACTCGTAGAACGTTATCCTTTCGTTGATTATTCAATCTTTTTCTCATGGTAACCTCCCCCTTGGCAGTCCCCTCCCGGAGATCCGAATGGGGGACTATTCCGGAATCTTTTGCCAATGGAGAGATCATCATGACACTTCTTCAATTACAGGCCACATGTCCTGTGGATAAACGTTACGTGTCTTTAATGCAGTGGTTTCCATTGCGTTCTGCATCCTCATGTCGTTGATCATTGCTGATTCTTCCGCCTTTAGGGGCAATTTCCCACCCCTAGGACAAGAGAGTGCCCTGTACCTCTATCCGCTCCTCCGCCCTCTTTGACAAGGCCGTTGGCAGAATGAGGCTGACTTCTTATGCCGGAAGTCTTCGGCCGCCAATGCTGATTATTTATCAAAATTTAGGCAGTGGCGGGGATCGAACCCGGGACCGAAGTCATTTTATTTGACTTTCTATTTTCCTACGTGCCCTGTAAAGGATAATTTTTTCGTTGCATGTGTGGAACGAAACGATAGGGGCCAGCAGCCGGCCAATACCACCGTCAGACATGATCAGAGTAATGCACAGTGTGTCCGTGCAGCAACGAAATATATGTGTGAACGCCATTCTTTAGGTAGCCTGCTTTGCTATGCTTGACGAGGTTAGTCGCAATGCGGAGCAAACTAGTGGTCAACATTGGCAAGGAAGCTGATGAAGGAGATTCGTGACGTCTGACATCTGACCTCCAACGGCCATTTGTTCCAGTTAGCGAGCCCTTTGTTCGGCAAATTGCCGGAAACTTGGCTTCACAAGTAGCGGGTCACTGAGGAACTTGCTCCTACGGAGATACTCAAACTGAACTCTTGCTGAAAATAAAGGCCTTTGGCATTGGTATCCTCTCTGTCAAGTAAGATTTTACGAATCTGATCTAATTGTTAAAAACTTTGTCGGTAAAACACGAGGCTGCAGACCGCAATCTTCGAGAAGTAAACTGTGTATAAAATAAAGCGCTCAAGACAACCAGATGTTTCACGAATGACTGTGGCTTCACCCAACTGGGCAACCAACCTACTTTACTGGAGCGTCTATCGATGTCTCCCACGCCAAACGCTTCGTCTCATACTGGTTTAAGGGATTCTGTTTCACGAAGACTACTATCAAGTCTTTATAATGTGACATGGTTTAGTAACCCACTCGCTGGAAATCTTAATGCATACAGGCGCCTTACTATTCGACTGTCGCATCCCCTTAAGCGAGAGAGAGAAAAGATACATCTATGGTGCCAAAATTGGCAATTGGCATTAAGTAATGAAAAATGTGAGGTTACCCTCATGAGTGGTAAAAGGAATCCGTTAAACTTCGCTTACACGATAAATCAGTCAAATGTAAAGGCCGCAAATTCAACTAAATACCAAGGAATTATAATTATGAACAGTTTAAATTAGAAAGAACACTTAGAAAACGTCTTGGGGAAAGCAAACCAAAGACGGCGTTTCATTGGCAGAACACTTAGAAAATGTAATAGATCTACTAGAGAGGCCGCGTACACTACGCTTGTCCATCCTCTTTTGGAGTGCTGCTGCACGGTCTGGGATCCTTACCAGATAGAATTAACGGAGTAAATCGAGAAAGTTTAAAGAAGAGCAGCACGTTTTGTATTATCGAGAAATAGGAGAGTGGCACTGACATGATAAAGAGTTTGGCTTGTACGTCTTTAAAACAAAGGCGTTTCTAATTGCGGCGGAATCTTCTCACGAAATTTGAATCACCAACTTTCTCCTCCGAATGCGAAAATATTTTGTTGACGCCGACGTACCCAGGGAGATACTATCATCATAATAAAATTAGGGGAATCAGAGTTCGCACCGAAAGATGTAGGTGTTCGTTCTTTCGCGCGCTGTTCAAAAAAATGGTTCAAATGGCTCTGAGCACTATGGGACTTAACATCTGTGGTCATCAGTCCCCTAGAACTTAGAACTACTTAAACCTAACTAACCTAAGGACATCACACACATCCATGCCCGAGGCAGGATTCGAACATGCGACCGTAGCAGTCGGGCGGTTCCGGACTGAGCGCCTAGAACCGCGAGGCCACCGCGGTCGGCTCGCGCGCTGTTCGAGATTGGGATAATAGAGAACTATTGCGAAGATAGTTCGATGAACACTCTGCCAGGCACTTAAGTATGATTTACAGAGTATCCATATAGATGTAGATAAGATGAACGTCAGCCAACTCGGTTAATCAGCCATTAAGAACCTGGAAACATAAGTATAAACTTTCAAGTAAACACAATAATAATGTAATTGTTTATCCAGGGGATCAGACACTATAGGTTGTAACGAAATCTTACCCATCCTAGCAGTAAGAAGTGGTTGTGTTGCAAATCAGATTCCAGTGTCAACTTGTTGCTCACAAAGCAGTCAAAACAACTGTGGACATTTGTCTATCGTAAGTCCAGTGTCTTCAAGGACCTCTAGCGCGCAAACAGTTCTCCTGCGAAATTTGTGTCACAAAAAGAGTGTTTCTTTTTATCAAGTTTCTTATAAATAGCCTTTTGCATGCTACACATTGTTTTTTAATTTATCTTCTGCACTTTTTATCTCCTCTAATAACTCTAGAAATTTGGTTTTTGTTCTCCCTGTACATCAACATACATATACCGCAAGCCACATTACAAATAGGGGCGGAGGGTGCTTGTGTCCATTCCGTCCGGGCTCCCCCCCCCCTCCCCTTTCCCCCTATTCTGTTCACGAATGTTACGTGGAAAGAACGACTGTCGATAAACGCCTTTATCAGCTTCCATTTCTCAAATTTTCTCTGATTTTCACTGTCTTTCCCAATGCTCCTCGCCAAAATATAACCTGCTGTCCCCCACAATAACATGCAAATACATAAAATGCTGTAATATAATAATAATTTGTTTTCGATGGCTCCTGCACTGTGTTAGGTTATAAAACATTAACATACTATAGCTTACTCGTTTCTTGTAGCTTAGGGGGGCGGGGGGGGGGGTTGAAATGAGAGACATAAATTTCTGCCTGTCACCGTCTTCCTAACCGTCAGATCAGAAGAACGCCACCGGCTGATTTGCTGCTCTTCGATCCGTGATGGGGTCAGGCGCTTCTTCGCGTACCGCAGGGATTTCGATTGTTGACTGTAATTAACTGGTTAATAAGACAAAAGGGTAAGCCTACAGATCGGTAACGTACACCTAAAAGAAAAGCACATATCTTCTCGTAAACACACTGAAATGAGACGCAGTCCCAATGAAAATAGATGGTAGCCAGTCCACAGTTTCGGACTACACAAGCTATCCGCAGGCTT
The DNA here is from genome assembly GCF_023898315.1 of Schistocerca nitens. Lineage (NCBI taxonomy): Eukaryota > Metazoa > Arthropoda > Insecta > Orthoptera > Acrididae > Schistocerca > Schistocerca nitens. The sequence goes on along the minus strand of NC_064615.1, from coordinate 717,831,944 downwards.
GCTATGGGCAAAGCCACAATTACACGAAGAGACATAAAAAACGAACAAGGATAACGATGACTATTCCGGTCCCTAGAAAGAGTTCTGTAAGATTCGAATAAGAAATTATGGTAAAGAGCCCTGAGTGTAAACACGTTGCGAGCACACGGATAGGGGCAGCACGATGAAGACTACCGGATTAACACTGCCAAAACCGTGAGGCGGATCTCTCGTGTTGCAAACCGAATATTTGTTTCTTAAACACGGCCGGTTTTGTTACGAGCGCTCTACCGCGAATGAGTTGATAAAAACTGAGCACAACAGTGACTGATGTTTCCACGGCGGTGGAAACGAAAACGCGAAGCGCAAAATGGTGGCTACTACTGCAGGACTGTTGGTCACGAAATAAAGCCACGAACGAAGTCTGCCAAGCACTGCCACAAATCGAGACCTAGAGGGCGCCTCTCAGTAGTTTCGTAAGCCTGGATCCTCGCTAGCTGTATGCTTCCGCCGAGAGAAAAAGGTCCCTGCTGCCAAAATGAGCGGGGACGGGAACGCCGGCGGACGATTGAGCTTTCAGTCGAGGTGCAGTTCGGCCCGGCCGCGCCCTGGCTTTTACTGGGGTGGCGCTAGCCGCCTGGCAGTCGGAGAGGCGCAACCGTCGCCTTCGCGAGGATTCTGAAAACCAACGGCCACTGCATCTTCTGCAGTTGCACACCATTTTGAGTAATTTATGAATTACTTTATAGGTGAATCCGGAAATTTCTCCTTCCTCATCCTCCTGTACTCAAGTCAGCTATTTGTGCTTACAGATGGCTCGAGGAAATTGCCTTTAATGCATAACCAGGCGAATTAAATTCAGCATTTCTTAAATAAAGGACTCTGCAGCCCTGTGCCTAACATCACTGAACTCGTAATTGTGTAAGCAACCCGACTCTGTGCTTAGAATAGCAGTTTTAATTTTATTTTACTGCTTCCCTTTGTGTAGGGACTGAGCTGGACTGCTGTAGAGATTTGGACACGTGCTTTAAACGTCTCTGGAAAGTCTCTGTGCTACAAAATGTTAGAGTAACTATTAAAGTGGAAATAGATATACGTAGTCAGCCTCTTAAAATCAAATGGAATGCATGTCAATGAATTTAACAGTACATTGTGTGTATTTTCATTTTAATAGTTAACTAAAATATTTTAATGTGTTCTATGGTGGCACAGTGACAAACCCACGTAAGGGTTGGGTTTTATGTATGAATTTCGCATGTGGAACATTTCTGTCCTTACCTACTGTGACTGTGCGGAACTCTTTATTAGGGGCGCCATCACATATTGCTTTCCCCACATGGTGTGTGGAAAATATATTGTCTTACACATAACGATTTTTACTGTGATGTAGCTTCATAATGCCCAAGGACGAGAAATTATCTGGCTACTAAATAATGCAATAAATTATTTGTAATGAAAGAAAAGCCGACACAGGAAAATGAGTTTCTTCAAGAAACTGATATTTCCATTCCTTCCATATAAATCTTTGCTAACGCCGCGTAAATATCGTCGTGGAATGCGCAATGAAGCGGTGTTTTCCCTAGAGTCGGTTAGCTCGACTTTTTCTTCCGTTCTCTGCTCCCAAGTGTAGACAGGCTGTTGGCCCTTATAGAGTCGCGATTCTTTTCAGTTAATTACCAGGCGCTCTGGTAGTGGTCCCGAAAGGTTCCTAAATGGAAATAAGTAGAAGGAACTTACCATTTTTGGCATTTACCTCACAACAAAGGGAAACTTCCCGCAATCCTAAATTGGGACTGGGGCAATGGAGGCATTTGTCTTCCAATAAAAGGAAATCTCTTGAAACCGTGGGGTCAGAACCGGGGATTGAAACTATTTTGCATTTATTTCTGATACTATTTTGCACAAAATGTGTGTGAGATATATATTTCTGGCTAGTCATATTTACTGTGACGTCTTACCGCTAAGACTGGCAGGAGTGGCCGAGCGGTTCTAGGCGCTACAGTCTGGAACCGCAACCGCTACGGTCGCAGGTTCGAATCCTGCCTCGGGCATGGAGTGTGTGATGTCCTTAGGTTAGTTAGGTTTAAGTAGTTCTAAGTTCTAGGGGACTGATGACCTCAGAAGTTAAGTCCCATAGTGCTCAGAGCCATTTGAACCATTTTCTTACCCGCTAAGTCTTAACTATGGAAGAGTCACTACAGTAAATGTCATCGTAGTTTAGATATGCCAACACACTGCGTGAGTTTAGGACCAATACGTCTTTTACGTGACTATAGGCCTACGTTTAGTACAAAGAAGTTCTCTCATACATCAAAGAGTCATGTCGAGCTGCACGGCATAAATAAAATGAAGCACCCCATAACGGTAGTACAGCAACAGTGAAACATGTATGAGCAACAGAAAATCACGCAAACAAACAAACAAAATGTCTTGCATGAAAGCGGTTCTGAACTTATTACTTGGCTGCGTAATGTCTGTGAGCACGTAGAACAACAAACGACGTAACTTCCCACGGTGAGGACTCCCAGCGCTTCATTGTTCTGAAGAGACATTTTCGTCGTAACCTTGAGAAACCGCATGTTGACGCACCTTCACATTAAATTTCTTTTCGTGCACAAACCTTCTGTACCGCAGGCGTCTAAACGACATTATCATTTTTCGAAGTTGAAGATATTTGCTGAATCTACAAATGGACTCATTAATCAAGGATTCTGTAGCAGCAAACGACACGTATTCCACTAAATGAGGAAATTCTCTGTCACCTCGACCTGTTGACCATCACAGTCTTCTAGCAGAAGAGGTGTCTGCCATGTAAGCAGGAGATCCCAGGTTCGAGTTCCGGTCGGAGCACACATTTTCAGCTGTCCCCGTTGATGTATATCAACGCCTGTCGGCAGCGTAGGGTCTTGATTTAATTATCATTTCATTCTAGAGCGCTACATGGTCACCGACGGTATCTGTTCTTTCGGACATGTCCGAAAGAACAGGTACCATCTTCACATAGAATATACGTTTGAAGCACAGATTTGTATGGTTGGTAGTGAATCATGGACCGTGGGAAAACTGGAACAGAATAGAAACGAAATGTTTGAGACGTGGTGCTATAAAAGGATGTTAAAAATTAGGTTGACTGATAAGGAATGAAGAGGTTCTCCCAAGAATTGGCGAAAAAAGTAACATATGGAAAACACTGACAAGAAGAAGGGACAGGATGATAGGCCAAGTGTTAAGGCATCGGGAAATAACCTCCATTTTAGTAGATGAGGCTGTAGACGGTAAAAACTGTGGGGGAAGACAGAGACTGGAACACAGCCAACATATAATTCTGAATGTAGGGTGCAAGTGTTCCTCTGAGATGAAGAGGTTGGCTCAAGAGAGGAATTCGTGGCGGGCCATATCGAAGCAGTGAGAAGACTGATGAATCAAAATAAAAAAGCTGGAAACATTCATTTTAGTCGAGCAGGATGGTAAAGAGCTGTGCCCAGCTCTGTGCAAACATTGATACAAACACTTGTTGTTGACAGTGTAATCGAAATAGATCACATTGAAATAGAAATGAAAAAAGAGAGTATTAAGTATTGTTTCCAAGTGTCTCTTCACAAAAAAAAAAAAAAAAAAAAAAGATTTGAGCAGAAAACTGTTCCAGTTATTGGAAGAAATCGATGATAAAACTGATCAACTGGTCCAGATGACAACCATTCTATATAATTTTGTCTATAAGTGTTGTTGTGGTCTTCAGTCCTGAGACTGGTTTGATGCAGCTCTCCATGCTACTCTATCCTGTGCAAGCTTCTTCATCTCCCAGTACCTACTGCAACCTACATCCTTCTGAATCTGCTTAGTGTATTCATCTCTCTTGGTCTCCCCCTACGATTTTTACCCTCCACGCTGCCCTCCAATACTAAATTGGTGATCCCTTGATGCCTCAGAACATGTCCTACCAACCGATCCCTTCTTCTGGTCAAGTTGTGCCACAAACTCCTCTTCTCCCCAATCCTATTCAGTACCTCCTCATTAGTTATGTGATCTACCCATCTAATCTTGAGCATTCTTCTGTAGCACCACATTTCGAAAGCTTCTATTCTCTTCTTGTCCAAACTATTTACCGTCCATGTTTCATTTCCATACATGGCTACACTCCATACAAATACTTTCAGAAATGACTTCCTGACACTTAAATCTATACTCGATGTTAACAAATTTCTCTTCTTCAGAAACGCTTTCCTTGCCATTGCCAGTCTACATTTTATATCCTCTCTACTTCGACCATCATCAGTTATTTTGCTCCCCAAATAGCAAAACTCCTTTACTACTTTAAGTGTCTCATTTCCTAATCTAATACCCTCAACATCACCCGACTTAATTCGACTACATTCCATTATCCTCGTTTTGCTTTTGTTGATGTTCATCTTATATCCTCCTTTCAAGACACCATCCATTCCGTTCAACTGCTCTTCCAAGTCCTTTGCTGTCTCTGACAGAATTACAATGTCATCGGCGAACCTCAAAGTTTTTATTTCTTCTCCATGGATTTTAATACCTACTCCAAATTTTTCTTTTGTTTCCTTTACTGCTTGCTCAATATACAGATTGAATAACATCGGGGAGAGGCTACAACCCTGTCTTACTCCCTTCCCAACCGCTGCTTCCCTTTCATGTCCCTCAACTCTTATAACTGCGATCTGGTTTCTGTACAAATTGTAAATAGCGTTTCGCTCCCTGTATTTTACCCCTGCCACCTTTAGAATTTGAAAGAGAGTATTCCAGTCAACATTGTCAAAAGCTTTCTCTAAGTCTACAAATGCTAGAAACGTAGGTTTGCCTTTCCTTAATCTTTCTTCTAAGATAAGTCGTAAGGTCAGTATTGCCTCACGTGTTCCAGTATTTCTACGGAATCCAAACTGATCTTCCCCGAGGCCGGCTTCTATTAGTTTTTCCATTCGTCTGTAAAGAATTCGTGTTAGTATTTTGCAGCTGTGGCTTATTAAACTGATTGTCCGGTAATTTTCACATCTGTCAACACCTGCTTTCTTTGGGATTGGAATTATTATATTCTTCTTGAAGTCTGAGGGTATTTCACCTGTTTCATACATCTTGCTCACCAGATGGTAGAGTTTTGTCAGGACTGGCTCTCCCAAGGCCGTCAGTAGTTCCAATGGAATGTTGTCTACTCCGGGGGCCTTGTTTCGACTCAGGTCTTTCAGTGCTCTGTCGAACTCTTCACGCAGTATCGTATCTCCCATTTCATCTTCATCTACATCCTCTTCCATTTCCATAATATTGTCCTCAAGTACATCGCCCTTGTATAGACCCTCTATATACTCCTTCCACCTTTCTGCCTTCCCTTCTTTGCTTAGAACTGGGTTGCCATCTGAGCTCTTGATATTCATACAAGTGGTTCTCTTCTCTCCAAAGGTCTCTTTAATTTTCCTGTAGGCAGTATCTATCTTACCCCTAGTGAGACAAGCCTCTACATCCTTACATTTGTCCTCTAGCCATCCCTGCTTAGCCATTTTGCACTTCCTGTCGATCTCATTTTTGAGACGTTTGTATTCCTTTTTGCCTGCTTCATTTACTGCATTTTTATATTTTCTCCTTTCATCAATTAAATTCAATATTTCTTCTGTTACCCAAGGATTTCTACTAGCCCTCGTCTTTTTACCTATTTGATCCTCTGCTGCTTTCACTACTTCATCCCTCAAAGCTACCCATTCCTCTTCTACTGTATATCTTTCCCCCATTCCTGTCAATTGTTCCCTTATGCTCTCCCTGAAACTCTCTACAACCTCTGGTTCTTTCAGTTTATCCAGGTCCCATCTCCTTAAATTCCCACCTTTTTGCAGTTTCTTCAGTTTTAATCTACAGGTCATAACCAATAGATTGTGGTCAGAGTCCACATCTGCCCCTGGAAATGTCTTACAATTTAAAACCTGGTTCCTAAATCTCTGTCTTACCATTATATAATCTATCTGATACCTTTTAGTACCTCCAGGGTTCTTCCATGTATACAACCTTCTTTCATGATTCTTAAACCAAGTGTTAGCTATGATTAAGTTGTGCTCTGTGCAAAATTCTACCAGGCGGCTTCCTCTTTCATTTCTTAACCCCAATCCATATTCACCTACTACGTTTCCTTCTCTCCCTTTTCCTACACTCGAATTCCAGTCACCCATGACTATTAAATTTTCGTCTCCCTTCACTATCTGAATAATTTCTTTTATTTCATCGTACATTTCTTCAATTTCTTCGTCATCTGCAGAGCTAGTTGGCATATAAACTTGTACTACTGTAGTAGGTGTGGGCTTCGTATCTATCTTGGCCACAATAATGCGTTCACTATGCTGTTTGTAGTAGCTTACCCGCATTCCTATTTTCCTATTCATTATTAAACCTACTCCTGCATTACCCCTATTTGACTTTGTGTTGATAACCCTGTAGTCACCTGACCAGAAGTCTTGTTCCTCCTGCCACCGAACTTCACTAATTCCCACTATATCTAACTTTAACCTATCCATTTCCCTTTTTACATTTTCTAACCTACCTGCCCGATTAAGGGATCTGACATTCCACGCTCCGATCCGTAGAACGCCAGTTTTCTTTCTCCTGATAACGACATCCTCTTGAGTAGTCCCCGCCCGGAGATCCGAATGGGGGACTATTTTACCTCCGGAATATTTTACCCAAGAGGACGCCATCATCATTTAATCATACAGTAAAGCTGCATGCCCTCGGGAAAAATTACGGCCGTAGTTTCCCCTTGCTTTCAGCCGTTCGCAGTACCAGCACAGCAAGGCCGTTTTGGTTATTGTTACAAGGCCAGATCAGTCAATCATCCAGACTGTTGCCCTTGCAACTACTGAAAAGGCTGCTGCCCCTCTTCAGGAACCACACGTTTGTCTGGCCTCTCAACAGATACCCCTCCGTTGTGGTTGTACCTACGGTACGGCTATCTGTATCGCTGAGGCACGCAAGCCTCCCCACCAACGGCAAGGTCCATGGTTCATGGGGGGAGGTCTATAAGTAGAACTCTGAAACCTATGTGGAATGAAATAACGTTCTTAGCGAGTAATAATATGAATTTTGAAACGGCAGAAACACAAGTTGCACTCGTCATGCCTGTTAGCCTGTGAGTGTTGTGAGGAAGTGATCAGATTCAGCAATCCATGACTCCTGAAAATCTCTTGAATCAGTAGACGATCAAGATGGCTCGAGCCCAAGACCTAGTGAGCGTCTTACATTCCAGATTCTCCAGGTGGTCTCCTACTAAGACCGATGCTTTTTGGGCATCTGTAATACATTTAAACTGTTAATAGAGATAATGCGAACTCAGCTTACTACAACTGCGATGGTGGAAATAAATCGATTAAAATACGGTACTGACGAAGTTCTGACATCACTCATGTTGTATTAATGTTGCAATTCTGTGTGGTGATCCACTTCAGTGGTCCAATATTCCTGACAGCTTAAAATTATGATCCCGACCAACTGTGTAATCTGAATGAATTAGTGCCATCCTCACAATTGGACTATTTGCAAACACCTTACTGACAGGTACAGGAAGTCAAGCGATATGAAAATCAGCGCTCTGGTTAATGCTGTGATCCTCGACTTCAGGAAGGCATTTCACACTATCCCGCATTTCCGTTCAGTGGGGAAAAAAACGAGGTTACCGAGCATCGGACCACGTTTGTGACTGGATTCAAGACTCCTTTCCCCCACAGACCCCAACATGCCGCTCTTAACGGAACAAAATCGACACATGTGAAGGTAGCTTCGGGAGTACCCCAGGGAAGTGTGATACGACCGTTACAGTTTACAATTTATCTAAATGATATAGTAAAATGCGTCGGAAGGTCTTTCGGGCAGTTCGCACATGATTCAGTTGTCTACAAGAAAGTAGCAGTCCCTAGAGGACCTACAGAGGCTTGACGAATGATGCAGGGACTGATAGTTAATCTTGAAAGTAAATAAATGTACATACTGCGCATAGATTGGAAAAGAAATCCACTACTGTACAACTACACTATTGATAACAAATTGGTGGAAGCGGCAGCTGTCAGATAGGACCGATAAAGAAGATCCAACGAAGAGTGGCGCGTTTCGTCAAGGGATAGTTTAGTGCGTGCAAGAACGCTGCAGAGATGCTCAACAAACTCCAGTGGAGATGCTACAAGATATTTTGGCGTTGAATGTCAAAGTATATCAACTAGCAAGAGATGCGATTAGCAATAGAAGTAGTACGGCGATAAAAATACCTTTATTTTATTTATTATTATAATTTTTTTTAAAGTAAAGCGACAGACGATTCTTTCGTGGAAAGAATATACCGACAGTCAAAAAACACGGGGTAGAAGTTGCGCAAGGTTTGCAGCTAGTAATACAAAGACAGCCATGGTGTGTTAAGTCCAAACACTCGAGGAAAATAATTTTGTCCATTGATCGAATGCCTCCGTCATGGATCTTTTTCCGCCCACTTACATAGAATCGACTTTTCGGAGTCAGTGCCATGACGTTGCAATTCGTAATGTCCGGAGTCAAATTTTTAAAGGAGCTCCGAGACTTGTTCACTTCCCACCACGATGTACGGTACTATCTTAGATTAAAAAAACCCGTTTGCGGAGACGGTGACTGACTTATTCTTTATTTTTGACGCAATCTTTTTTATTGCTCAGTCGTAACCGCTTTCGGTTTACAATGGCCATTTTCAGGTACTGTAATAGTGAAAAGAAAAGCTTATTTTAAGACCTGAAAAAATCATAACTATTTTCGACAGGTCTACTTTTGAGCCTAGTAAGATGCTATTAACTTGCATATGGTTCATACGTATCGGCAGCATTTGGTGAAAAAGTGATCATGTATTTTAAACATAAAATCAGAAATCAGGGAATTATATACATACAACCGAGTGTACTTTCCGTCCCTATTATTTGCGCTAGATGCGCGCGTCTTTTATAACTACTATTCCAGTTTTGGGAGATACAAACAGAAGTACATATGATGCCAAAGCCAAATTTATAGCTCAAGAAGATATAAAAATCTAAAGAGAATTACGACCGTCGCTCTTACTACTAGAACAGAAGTGGTTTGTTGTCAGTTGTATCTAGTACTCTCATTCGAAAGTGTCAATTTATGTTCTGAAGACGCGTTTATGAATGTCTCCTCTACATGTGTCTGACCAGCGTTTAATGTTACCTTGATATATTTTTCATTTTTTTAAGTTATAGTACCTAAATAGTGTTCCACCAAAAAAAAAGGGGGGGGGGGGAAGAGGCTTTGTGCATCACGGAAAGTTTATTGGCCGAGAGGAGTCGAACACACATTACTTCCTCTTAAATACATCTTGTAAAGTGACCACAACAAGAAAATTCGAGAAATTAGAGCTAATAGTGTCAGTCTTCCCCCGCGCCATTCGCGAGTGGAACATGGAAGGGTTATCAGTTACTGCTACAAGAAGTATTCGTCACACACCATCAAGTGGCTTGCGGACTATTGATATAAATGTAGACCATGAAATAACTCTGAGGCTGTGAATGAAACATAGTGTAAACAACTTAAGTATTTGAATTTAAAATGCATTCTTTTAAGTACACTGAATGCGAGATCAAACTCATTTTAGTTGTATTGTCTCGCAACCTTCAAAACGCTACATTGTATTGCAAATAATAAACGCGATAAAATGCATAATTTCTTGCTTCGAGCCACAACCCAAGTTGTGGACCCACCTCTACTAAATCTACCTGCATAGGTACGTTATAGTAACGCGTCCTCGATTTGTTAAATAATAGTAGGGTTAAGTAAATGATTCGGAATTGCAGATATAGCATTTCAAGAAATAACCATTATTTTCAACGCAAGTAACCTCCGGAACGTATTTGTATCATATATACGAATCGTAAATATCTTATCACTGAAATACGCCGCAGGCGTTCATTTTGGCCACTTCCTTGAATAAAAAGAAGAACTTTTTGCGGCAGGTAAACACAACGAGACGCGCTTGTATTTCGTATACGCGCAACGGAACATCCGGTCAAAGCATTGGTGGATTGCTGTATTGTGTGAACGCTGCAGAGTGTTCTTTCTAGGCTGTTGAATTTTGAGCGTACGTTTACGAAATTGTAACCGCTTGGTGTTGACGTGTAGTAGCTAGTTTTATAGTACAGTACGTGTGTCTGAAAAGATAATATGTTTGAAAACATCATCCATAACGTAAAGTCGCATTCTGCAAAACTGAGTGAGACGTTAAATCTCGAGAATATACGATCGCAGACGACGCGTTTATCAGAAAATGTGGAAAATATAAAAAATCACACTAGCCGGTTATCGGACAATCTGATGTTGACATTGAAGAAATCCAAGTTTTCCACATTCTTCCCCATATCTGAGGATACATGCAATGTATCACAGCAACCGGTCACGGACAAATCTCCCCAAAATCGAGTGTTGAAATGGCCTGTGTTAGTAGATAACAGAATGCAGTGGATTACATTACAGCCAAATTCACTTGAGGAAGAGGAGGAAGAAGAAGATATTGTTGCAAGGTTCATTCGTGTTATTACACCAGAAGACGATTCCGTGCCAAAAGTAATCATTTTTTAGGTTTTTAATTACATAGTCTCAAGTAGCTTGTCATATATAATGTTGGTTTTGTTATCACAGTACTTTTAACTTCAGTGACAGACTGTCTGATATTTTGGTGGTTGAAGTTCCAGGAGCCTACTTGAAGCAGCAGCTGTAGTTCATTTACAGTATTTTGGACAACAAGAATTCCTCTGAATATCATACAGTGGGGGAAGATTTAATATTGAACACTTCCTTTTTTCCCAATCTCTTACATGTTTCTGTTTAATTTTAATCCAAAAAAAAACCTCATTTATTGAACAGTGTAGGCTGCTTCATGATTCTCAAAATTGCTTAAGAACACACTTAAAAGTAATTACTGCCTCATTTATTAACCCATTGTAATATGTTTGTCTACTTATGATGTACCCATTTCGATACTGTGTTAGTCTACACAGCACAGTCTGCCATGTTCTGCCTTCCAGAATTTATCTAAATTAGTGTAGGTCTGTAACTACAAAGAGATCATTATTTCTAAGTACCATTTTCCTTAAAAATGAGTTACTGATAAATGATACTGGTGTATTCTTTTAGTGATGAAATAGTTACTATTTATTGGAATGAAACCTTTGTAATGGCAGAACTAAAATCTAAGAAAAAACTGAAAAATAAAAAGCAATGGTGATTCACATTGTCTAGAGTAGACCTAATGTGATAATTCATTCCAGCTGAAAGTCTCTTCTGATAATGATGAAAAGCATTTGTGCCTTAGCTAATACGTATCAGAGTTACACCAAAAAATAACTGTTACTTATTTTGAAATAATAGTATTTTGTATGGGTAGTTGCTTGGGTATCACTTTGCAGTTATATTACTCAGATTAGAGGGATCACTGCTAGTGAGAATAATGAATAGGTTAACTGTGCAGTGGAAAGCTATCCTTGTTGGTTAAAAAAGAAATGAAAGAATCCACAACATATTATATAATTAGAAGTCAGTTTGAGGTACACAGAGGGTGCTCGAAATAAATGTAAGGCAGCATGGGACGCTATTAGACAATGACAATTCCTCCACCCGGCTACATCAAACTCTGCTTGATCCAGGAGAATTAAAAGAGTACATTGTCACATCAGTCAGAGAACTTGGAGACAAAATTAAGACCACAGACATATGCTTGGTCTCCAGCTGTCTGAAGCACTTTCTTTCATTGGGATAAAATCACACCCAATGATATCTGTAAAGCTGTTTCCAAATTATTTAATTAAAAAAGTATCGATTGCTGCTGGATGTCTAATTATGTTGTTAAATGAACAGTTCAGTTGCCAATTAAGCCGCTAAGTTTTATTTTTAATGAAAGTTCAGATTATGGAATTTTACAGGATTTACCCAAAATCACAAATGTTACCCATTATTCAAAAATGATGAAGAACGACTCCCCCAGAACTACCAACCAGTTTCTAATGTGCTAATATTATCAGGAATATTCGAATCACTCATTTAAGTTAAATTAAGGAATTATTTTGAAAAGGATAATGTTCTTTGCAACAACCAACGGTACAGATTTCAGCCAGATAAAAGTACCACTGCAGCTGTTCTGGAAATTGTTGATTAGGCTTGAACGGATTTTCTAAATTAGAAGATAGTGTCGCCTGCATTATGTGCAAAATGTTACGGTGTACTAAAATCTACATTAGCAGTAATTTCTTCCTATCTGATCACAGGAGACAGTTTTGTCTCAGTTATAGGCACTGCCCATAAGTAGAAACTGGTACAAGTGTTCCACCAGGCTTTGTCCTAGGCCCCTTCTTTTTCATTTTGCTGTCAATGACCTGCTCCATTGTGAATTACAGTCTCTTATCTGCTATGCTGATGATACAGCTTCACATCACAATTCTTGATAAGATCGTGCAACAAACTCTTGATTCGGCACTGAATTGGTTTGCAGCCGGTAAACTTGTTTGTAATCCAGACGAAACTCAGTAGTTTGTGTTAGGACTGTTTAAGAGTGTAAATGATAAATGTGTCAAACTCTTAGGAATATATTGTGATACCAAATTCAGTTGGGAAAAGCTTATCAACCAAGTCTGTAAAAAGATTTCACGGGAGTCGTACCTGACGTGGAAACTGAGAAACACACTCAGCAATAATTATCTCTGTATAACATATTTCATACTCTTTTAGTCACATGTCATATGTCCTCCTCATATGGTTACATGCTCCTCATTCAGTAACATTTTAAAATGAAAAAAAAAAAAAAATTGTCCATGTAATGTGCAAGGCTGGTTCTAAAGAGCACTGTCGCCATCTTTTTTACCAGGCTTAGGATACCAACAGTGTGAATCTGTATATTTATGAGCCTGCATTCTTTGTCAATAACAACATTAAAGAATGTGTTTTCAGGGAAACAGTTCTTAAACATGACACTAGAAATAAGGCAAACAATGATATCCCAAGGCACAGGCTAACAATAACAGGGAACTCACTTAAAGTGAATGCTCTCAAAAATTTTAACAAGTTTCCTCTTGTTGTTTGATACTTGCCATTTAAAAAAATTTAAATTGAAGTTATATGACAGGCAAAAACATCCATGTTACAACATAACAGAGTTCTGTGATATGGGCAGTGTTGAAATAAATATTTGTGATTATAGGTGTATATGTGTTGTTGTGGTCTTCAGTCCTGAGACTGGTTTGATGCAGCTCTCCATGCTACTCTATCCTGTGCAAGCTTCTTCATCTCCCAGTACCTATTGCAACCTACATCCTTCTGAATCTGCTTAGTGTATTCATCTCTTGGTCTCCCTCTACGATTTTTACCCTCCACACTGCCCTCCAATACTAAATTTTAGATCCCTTGATGCCTCAGAACATGTCCTACCAACCGATCCCTTCTTCTGGTCAAGCTGTGCCACAAACTTCTCTTCTCCCCAATCCTATTCAATACTTCCTCATTAGTTATGTGATCTACCCATCTAATCTTCATTCTTCTGTAGCACCACATTTCGAAAGCTTCTATTCTCTTCTTGTCCAAACTATTTATCGTCCATGTTTCACTTCCATACATGGCTACACTCCATACAAATACTTTCAGAAATGACTTCCTGACACTTCAATTTATACTCGATGTTAACAAATTTCTCTTCTTCAGAAACGCTTTCCTTGCCATTGCCAGTCTACATTTTATATCCTCTCTACTTCGACCATCATCAGTTATTTTGCTCCCTAAATAGCAAAACTCCTTTACTACTTTAAGTGTCTCATTTCCTAATCTAATTCCCTCAGCATCACCCAACTTAATTCGACTACATTCCATTATCCTCGTTTTGCTTTTGTTGATGTTCATCTTATATCCTCCTTTCAAGACGCTATCCATTCCATTCAACTGCTCTTCCAAGTCCTTTGTTGTCTCTGACAGAATTACATTGTTATCGGCGAACCTCAAAGTTTTTATTTCTTCTCCATTGATTTTAATACCTACTCCGAATTTTTCTTTTGTTTCCTTTACTGTTTGCTCAATATACAGATTGAATAATATCGGGGAGAGGCTACAACCCTGTCTTACTCCCTTCCCAACAACTGCTTCCCTTTCATGTGCCTCGACTCTTATAACTGCCATCTGGTTTCTGTACAAATTGTAAATAGCCTTTTGCTCCCTGTATTTTACCCCTGCCACCTTTAGAATTTGAAAGAGAGTTTTCCAGTCAACATTGTCAAAAGCTTTCTCTAAGTCTACAAATGCTAGAAACATAGGTTTGCCTTTCCTTAATCTTTCTTCTAAGATAAGTCGTAAGGTCAGTATTGCCTCACGTGTTCCAGTATATATAAGATACTTAATTTGTACATGTAATGTGAAAATTAATTTCAATACTTTGACTGCAGCTGTAATTTGCTATCACTGGGAAAGCCTATTACATTATAGATGCTCAATGGCAAATAAAGAATCTGAATCTGTATGTCTGGCTAGCTACCACACTGCTGTCCTGGTCATTAATGCTGCTCTGCTGGTCATTAATGCCCGCTTCTGAAAAGTGAACCCCTTACTTCTTAAAGAATAGATGCTCATATGTCCTTATGAGACTGAGTACACTGTATTCCAGTCCTCCTACTACGGGACTCAAATTCAGATCCTTTGTATAACAGTCAGACATAATGACCATTCAGCTAAAGTGGACCCTAAGTAGTTATAATCTTATTTTTGTCATTAGCAACTCAGTAGTAATCCTAGCTGAGACAGTTGCCTGTGAATTCATGGTTTACTTAGAATTGCATTGCAGAGGTGTGTTTCTACATTGTTTTTTTCCCAGAGTCATGGGTCTAAGTTGACATAAAAAGTCTGTTTATTTAATGGTTCATGCAATGGCTGAATTGTGTTTCCTTGAAACAGGAACTAATTGCCATCATGCTGGAGTAGCTTGGGTCAGCATCTTCTGTTAATCAGTAGAATGAAAGACCAGTCCAAACCGCAAATTTTTGCTTTTTTTATTCATTCAATGACTAGTTTTGGGCTGAGACCCACTTTCAAATCATACATACAGTGCATACAAATGACAGTTATTTGTATGCACTGTAAATGTTCATTGTACATGTTTGATATCTTCAGAAATGTCATTTTTGAATATGTTATGAATGATATGAAAATGGACCTCAGCCCAAAATGAGCCATCGAATGAATGAAACGTAAAAATTTGCATCTTGGACTCGTTTTTTGTTCTACTGAGGAACTAATTTACATGTGCATTAACTATTAAAATCATAATGTGGACACATTTAATGAAATGAGGTCATTTGACGTACTCTGATGCAAAACAGGAAAAAAATTCTGTTTTCAGCACCAAAAGTGTTGCTTTATATAAAACATTAGGAGAGTACTGTGTCTGTTATAAGCTGTGAATTATGTCTTATAAATCTGAATATTTTTCTTGTTTACAGCGGCGCAATGATCGTGAGGAAATTCGTAGGCGACTTGCTATGGGCTCAGACACAGATGATTATTATAGTGGTGACCGCCCAGGCAGAAAACCTAGTCTGCAAGCAAGGCTTCAGAGTGGTATGTGAACTATCTCAGTTACTTATTTCTTGGTCTTTTATACTGATTTTGCACTGAAGATTCTGATTTAGGTCTTCAGTGGTTTCTGTAAATCATCATATCCAAACTCATATTTTCATCTCTGATTATCTAATCATTGACTGCGTACCTCTTTCCCAACCAAATAGCCTTCTTTCCAGTAACCCTTTCCTCTTTCACCAACTCACCAAAGAAAGTACTCCTGGTTTTGAAAAATTCATTTGTTTCTTTCTTTACATTCTCTTCCTTTGACTTCTGTGATTCCACCTCCCCCCTCCCTTAGAAGCTACCCTTCTCTTCTTCCCATCTCAGCCTCTGTACGTCCCTCACTCTGTACTCTGTTAGCCTCCTATCAACCTACTTCCAACTTTCTGTCTCTCCCTCTCTCTCACACATATACAGGCTTTTGATATTCAACATCCACTGCAGGACAAAGACCTTCTCCACTTCCAGAATGCAGCATGTCATATGGCCTTCAGCTATACAAACCCCCTACATATTTTCTGATTTCATCTGCAGATCTTCCATTAGATTGTCTTCTCTGTCGTTTCTCATTTTGGAATCCTTCTCTGTCGTTTCTCATTTTGGAATCCAGAAAACTTCCTTTCTCCGTATGCCATCTGGCTATCCTATCCATCCACCTCAATGTCAGTTTCATTACAGTAATAACTGCACTGTACACTCAAGTTTATTCCTGAACCCATTTATTTGTTTCCCCGTCTTTCCTAATAATTTCCAAGCTGTGTTTTGTATTGCTTACCGAGTAGCTTTCAGTTTTTGAAAGGTTTTTATGCCAAAGGATCATGTCTCACATCTGTAAGTCAAAATTCAGATTACTGGTTGTAAACTTTTCTCGTCATACACACCAGAAGTTTAGTTTAGAAAATCCAATCTATTTTACTGAAAGTGCTCCACCCATTTTCATTCTCCTGTTTATTTCTTTTGCTGCCCATCCAGAAACTGTATTCACTTGTCTCGTATGCAAAAACACATCAACTGGTTCCACATGGAAGTTATCTATGCTACAGGCAAGAATTACATCATCATCGTCAAAACAAAGATGGTTCATATCTGTCCCATTAACATATAGTCCTCTATTTTTTTCCAATTGTTGCATCTGAAAACTTCTTCCAGGGCTTCTCAGATTAGCTTTCATGTTATATAATCTCTTTGTTCAACTCAACTTTCAGTCTTAAGTCTAATGGTACTGTAGTGGTAGCGTTTAGCACACTAAGGTAACTTGAATCAAAAACTTGTTCTCAGCGTTTTTTTTTTTTTTTTGCTCCATTTTATTAAAAATATGGGAAAGCCCTCTGAAAATTCTAGGCAAAGTGAGTAATTCATACTCATTACTCGATCCTCTAATCTAATTCGCAACATGCAAATGGTACATTGTGCTAGATACAATTTTAAATCTGTAGACACAATACATTTCATCAGTTAAGATGACATATAGTATATAACAAAGTAACTAAAACCAGAAAGAAAGTTGTAAAAGTCTTTGACAATTGTAAAGTTACAAAGTTGTAAATATGAACTTTCCCTTTGTTACTTTTGTATTTTATTGTTACCTATCCTAAAACAAGCCTCTTTATCTTTATAGTTCTAAGTTTATTTTGTATTTACTTCTCTGTGATATTTGTATTATGTTAATTTTTCTCTACATAAATCCACAGTAAGAAATAACATATGTTGAAGGAAATCTTCATTTTATTCATTGTGTTTAGACATTCATTGTAACATGTGACTCATGTTCTTTGTGGATGTTCTTACTCATCCAAAACTTTTGATTTTTTTTGTTTTTTGTTTATTTTTTTTTTTGTTTTGTTTTAAAATACCAAACTTTGTACAAAGAAACATTACAAAATACATTTTGATTTATTAATACTTTGAAAAGTGCTTTGTAGTAATAGTGCAAAGTTTACAGAAGTAGTGAATCTGTCCCCTACAGGGATGAACCTGCAGATTTGTTTTATGAATGAGACAGCATCTGATGTAGATTCCCCCAGTTCGGACACAGAGACATCAACGTGTGATTCAGAGAAGATGTCACTTTCAAGGAGTCATACATTACCAGCCAAGGTAGGTTTGAATTTGGAAACAGATACCTGCATGACATTAAGAATGATAGAATTTTTGTTTTTTATTTAACATGTATATTTTGAGCAGATTGTATCGGTTTCAGTGAAATATGCCGTATATCATTAAACACTTAAAATATGAACAAGAAATTAGTGGAATAAGTTAAGACATAGAAAAATGTTTGTGACATTAGCCCTAATGCAGAGCAGATGTGTACAGTTTTTGTGAAGACTCATAGTAAGAGAGAATTACTAATATTAGTAGCACAGTGTTAGTAAAAGATGACATGTTCCAGGCGATAATGGTTCATATCCAGACTTTAGGTTACTGTCATGTTATAAAACCGAGTATGAAGAGTGCACAAATATTAGAGACACAAAGAAGATACTTCAGTCTAAAACCATGGACATTTAAATCTAGAGAGCATAGTGTATCTGAGTTAATTACTAACTGTTGTGGAATGGGAACAAATCTTTGGAGAATTATGCTGAGGAAGATGTTTATAGTGAGGCATGTGCAGGGAATGGGTATACATAATGCCATGCCAGTATCAGAGTGTAGTGCACCAAGGCCATGTTGCTATTAATACTGTTAGGAAAGTTTTGTAATATGAGGTTCCTGAGGAACGTATCACAATCTGCTTCCAAACTTGTCCAAACAAGACTAAAAATAAATTTTAGGTAAGAACTTTAATTTATCTTATCACTTTTGGAATAGCTGTCAGCATCTAACTGTACTGCAGCGAAACAAAGAAGAGTTTTGCACTGCATTTCTTATGGTAAGATGACAGTGAGTCAATACTTCGAGGAGATGTCCCAAGAAAGAGCGGAAATTTTTCCACTCCACAGTTACATATATAAATGGATTCCATGCAGTAAATTCCATTTCCAGAAAACTCTTAGCTCATACTGCTGCATTACAGAAACTTGGGGAGATTTCTGTATGCTATACCATCAGATACAATATTACATAGCCCTGTTAGCATACACAGTTACAGTATTGTGTAACATCAGACTAGAACGAAAAAGCTGTATTCTTTGGTGTACTGCTTTCTTAGTTAGGGACAAGAAAACACACTGTGTCTAAGTGGAACAAAAAATCTAAGATATTTAAAAGGGATACATATCATTTAGCAAGAATAATCAGGGAAATATAAAAGAAAACAGAAGATGGTACACAGTGACATACAAACACAAACTCACACATAAAAACACCAACATTTTCTAAAGAAAGGGAATAAACATAACATACACAACAGATAATTCTATCCAAAAATACACCCTAAAACCTACAAAAAAGCAGAGACATATACCAAAAAGCAGGTATATATAAATTTCAGTGTAATACTTGTGATGACAGATACATAGGACAAATACGCAGAACATTTGATGTCAGATACAATGACCACTTGAGAGCCTCGAAGTATGGGACAAACCACTCCACATTTGCAGAACACTTAAGAGAACACAATTGCAATCAACCACTAGAGAAGAAGACATGAAAATAATTAGAATCAACAACAAAAGAAACCTCCTAACCCTGCAAGAAAATTACCACACACAGAAAACCAAAGCAGAAAAGAAAACCCTGTTGAATGATCAAGTACACATGCCAAACAACTCATTGTTTACACTAATAGATACAATAATAGAGTAACAATACAACAAAGGACTATAATAATAATAGCAGCACCCAACCCCATTTGACTCCTTGCCCGTGAACTTCGCCATAAAACATTTACAAAACTCAGATCAGCTGAATACCAAAACTTTCAACCATTTCTGGCAACTCTCTCTCTCTCTCTCTCTCTCTCTCTCTCTCTCTCTCTCTCTCTCTCTCTCTCCCCCCCTCCCCTCTCCCTCCTCCACAACACACACACACACACACACACACACACACACAAACAAACAACAACAACAAAATGAATAGCCATTATTTTTCAGCATATACTTTCTTAGATTGGCAACAAGTATGTAAACAAACCAAACAGGATGAGAAACGTAGTGAACTCACAGTATTTATGTCTTGAAAGCACAGTTTTCGATCAAATATCTAGTGACAGAAGGCTGATAGTGCATCACAACAATAAGGGCAAACAAGATGAAAAGTGAGAAGAAAAAAGTTAAGAACATAAAAACGTGCTTATGTTTCGTAAACAGAGCTGTGCGACCTCCAGCTTGTAACCGGTTGAAAGGAAACACAGATGCCTACAAAAAATGTGAAGAACTGTAAGGAATCACTTAATTACTAAAAAAGGGGATGTGAACTGTTTTATAATCTACAAATAACACATATCAAAACAAAACTGTATCATTCTATATATCACTGATCATACATTAAAGAGAAAAAGGCGAAATACGTCTGAGAGAAATAAAATACAGTGCAGCAAGAAAAGGCGGTTTTTATTTACCAAACAAATATATAATTATTACAGATGATGAAAACTTACTATATTATTAAAAAGTTTCTGCCAAGTAACAAAGTATGAAGTGGATGTTCGAAGTTGGGTGTACTTGTTTAAGTATGGAATCACAGCCTGTCGAAAAGAATGTGTCAGTCTATTGGTGATTCAGTGGATATGTGATGGAGTTTGGTATAGTCTGAATGTAACAAGATCTGTAGATGGATTCCCACAGCAGACATACCGTATTTTCGATTAATATGTTTGAGTTTTCAGGCACGTCTGATGACGAATGTCTAGAAATCAATAATGCGAAATACAATAAAACCTCTTCAGTATAGTCTCAGGAATTAAATAAATCAAATAACACAGTGTTGAATGTTTTCTTCGTAGCCTACAGATATTTGAAATGTGTGGTGCTGAACTGTCAAGAAACAGTATCTGTGAAGTGGTACATAATACAATGCTTGACTTAAGTAGATTGAAACTAAAAAGTTGAATATTTTATCGCAACAGTCAAGGAAATATAATTTTGTTGATTATTTAGCTGCAAAGGGCTACAGTTTTTTGAATCATCCCTCCTGTTCCTTGTAGCCTAGATCACTGGCCCACCTCACACACCCACCTTCTGCCATAAGAAAGTCACAAGTCGAACAGCTTTATGTAAAGTCTATATTTTCTAAAACTGTAGGATGATGAATTTGCTTAGTAGGCAGTTTTTTTTCTTTTTTTTAAAACAAGTGTTTTTTGAAAGGTAAAGAACTGCATTCAGTGCAGTGAAGCAATGGAGAGTCTTTTAAAAGTTAAAGCAAAATGGTCCTCTGATGTAAAGTTTTGTGCTGGTGTGTTGTAAAGAATTGTTGTGGTTCTGGAAGTCAGTATTAGCAACTGGTTGTTCTGTGCCATTTGTTTTAGCTGATAACTGTTAACCATTTTTGCTGACTATTATTATATATTGAACACCAACTCCCATTCAGTAACGTGCCTTGTTTCAGCAGCAGTGCACTTCTGCCACTGGAAACAGTATGGGTGCAGCACGGCCATCTGCATCTCTCTTGACCCTGCCTTTACAGCAAAAAGAACCTGAGTCATCGCAACCTCTTCCACCCCAACAGCCACTGACAGAGGCAGACTTCTTTGCTCGACAGGCACGACTGCAAGCTGAGGCACGTCTGGCACTTGCACAGGCAAAGGAAATGGCTCACATGCAGATGGAAGTAGAAAGACAGCGTCAGAAGAAGAGCCCAATCACTGAAATGGTGCGCTCAAGCCTAGAAAAGGTATTGTTTTCTGTGCTATTGAAGAAATTATTTCTCTTGCACCACATTTTTTTAAACATTGTAAAATAGAATTTTGCTCTCTGATTCTTCCTTCGGCACTTTTTTCCAGTTATTGTGCCCCTAATGAGTATTATAAGAACTGCAATTAACTTTTACAGGCAGTTTTAGTACCCACAAAAACTACATCGAAAAATAAGGCCATAAAATTAGCTCTTTGTGAATAGTTGGGCTTCAGTCTTCACCCAGACATTAATGTAGTATAAATCTTATTGTAGGCAATAAATGACTTCTGCTTTGTGAATGTACGCTGCAGAGGAGGGACTTCTTTCCTGTGTGTCCCTGATTGGTTCTCACATACATGCCCTTAATCAGTCTTTATAAAAATGAGAATCCTATCCACCCAGGCCTCAGTTTAATAAAATCATACAGTGTATCATCCTTCTAATTTTTGTGATATTCCAGATATTTACAATTAAATTGACAGTATTCTGAGCTCTGTAGTGTGCACTGTACACATCCCAGAATGCTGACACTATAGGTATGTTCATTAATTGGTGCCACCAGGTAAAAATATGTCATTGTGGGCAGTCAGAATGTGGTGTGGTTGCAGGAAAGTGATAGGGATGATCAAACACATGATGACAGTGGTTCTGGCACATTTGTTTGGAGGATATTGCTATAAGTTACAATATGTGGTCAATATGGTCTCCTGATTCAGCCACGTGCTGCATACATAACACAGCATAGTTGACAGTTGCTTGCAGCATATCCAGTGTAATCAGAGTGATATATCATCGTATGCTGTCCCCCAATAGACACTTATCTTTCAGATGTCCCCACAACCAGAAGTCACACGGATTTAAGTCAGGGGATCTGGAAGGCCACTCATCTTGAAATTACGTAGAGATGATGCAGTCTTTACCGAAGTTTTCTTGAAGCAAATTTTTCACCTGTCAAGTGGCATGTGGTATTACCTCATCTTGCATGAAAATAGTAGTGTGGAGACAGCTGCGTTCTTGCAAAGCTGGAATCATGTTTTGTACAAGGAGGTCTTTATAACATGCAAATGTCACTGTACACTTAACAGGCCTGAAAAGTGCCAGTTCTTGAAGAAAAACAGACCAAGCATAAAGGAGCTTATGAAACACTACCACACAGTCACATAAGCTGAGTGCAGTGTATGTGGCTGCGTAGAACCCCATGTGTGACAGTTCTTTGCATTCAATGCACTGTACAGAATAAAATGTGCCTCATCTGCCCAACAAATATTCTCCAGCCACATGTCGTGCAACGAAGCGCAAAGTCGCGGCATTGTAGCCTACCTTGGGGCTTCATTTGGTGCTCTTTCTGAATGTTGTAGGGGTACTCATGTAAAATATGCCATAAAATCTTTTGAACTGTTGACCAGGGGAGTGACAATTCCCATAATATAGATCAATTATTGGCTACAGAATTTGAGGCGCATACTGCACAGTTGGCGATAGCTACAGAAACTTCAACAACTGTCATGGGAAACGGCTAGCCCCCTCTTCCTCTTGCACCACATAATTCATGAGTTTCTTCAGATTTATTGATCATATCCTGTAGCACATTTACTGACATCTACATCTACATGACTACTCTGCAATTCACATTTAAGTGCTTGGCAGAGGGTTCATCGAATCACAATCATACTATCTCTCTACCATTCCACTCCCGAACAGCGCGTGGGAAAAATGAACACCTAAACCTTTCTGTTCTAGCTCTGATTTCTCTTATTTTATTTAGATGATCATTCCTACCTATGTAGGTTGGGCTCAACAAAATATTTTCGCATTCGGAAGAGAAATTTGGTGACTGAAATTTCGTAAATAGATCTCGCCGTGACGAAAAACGTCTTTGCTGTAATGACTTCCATCCCAATTCGCGTATCATATCTGCCACACTCTCTCCCCTACTACGTGATAATACAAAACGAGCTGCCCTTTTTTGCACCCTTTCGATGTCCTCCGTCAGTCCCACCTGGTAAGGATCCCACACCACGCAGCAATATTCTAACAGAGGACGAACGAGTGTAGTGTAAGCTGTCTCTTTAGTGGACTTGTTGCATCTTCTAAGTGTCCTGCCAATGAAACGCATCCTTTGGCTCGCCTTCCCCACAA
Organism: Schistocerca nitens; assembly: GCF_023898315.1. Classification (NCBI taxonomy): domain Eukaryota; kingdom Metazoa; phylum Arthropoda; class Insecta; order Orthoptera; family Acrididae; genus Schistocerca; species Schistocerca nitens. The sequence continues at coordinate 717,808,440 of NC_064615.1, read as the reverse complement.
TATTATCTATGTGGTCTTTCCAACTGAAGTTGTTCGTAATTTTAACACCCAGGTACTTAGTTGAATTGACAGCCTTGAGAATTTTACTATTTATCGAGTAATCAAATTCCAACGGATTTCTTTTGGAACTCGTGGATCACCTCACACTTTTCGTTATTTAGCGTCAACTGCCACCTGCCACACCATACAGCAATCTTTTCTAAATCGCTTTGCAACTGATACTGGTCTTCGGATGACCTTACTTGATGGTAAATTACAGCATCATCTGCGAACAACCTAAGAGAACTGCTCAGATTGTCACCCAGGTCATTTATATAGATCAGGAACAGCAGAGGTCCCAGGACGCTTCCCTGGGGAACACCTGATATCACTTCAGTTTTACTCGATGATTTGCCGTCTATTACTACGAACTGTGATCTTCCTGACAGGAAATCACGAATCCAGTCGCACAACTGAGACGATACTCCATAGGCCCGCAGCTTGATTAGAAGTCGCTTGTGAGGAACGGTGTCAAAAGCTTTCCGGAAATCTAGAAATACGGATTCAACTTGAGATCCCCTGTTGATAGCGGCCATTACTTCGTGCGAATAAAGAGCTAGCTGCGTTGCACAAGAACGATGTTTTCTGAAACCATGCTGATTACGTATCAATAGATCGATCCCTTCGAGGTGATTCATAATGTTTGAATACAGTATATGCTCCAAAACCCTACTGCAAACCGACGTCAATGATATAGGTCTGTAGTTCAATGGATTATTCCTACTACCCTTCTTAAACACTGGTGTGACCTGCGCAATTTTCTAATCTGTAGGTACAGATCTATCGGTGAGCGAGTGGTTGTATATGAGTGCTTAGTAGGGAGCTATTGTATCAGCGTAATCTGAAAGGAACCTAATCGGTATACAATCTGAACCTGAAGACTTGCCCGTATCAAGCGATTTGAGTTGCTTCGCAACCCCTAAGGTATCTACTTCTAAGAAACTCATGCTAGCAGCTGTTCGTGTTTCCAATTCTGGAATATTCCATTCATCTTCCCTGGTGAAGGAATTTCGGAAAACTGCGTTCAATAACTCCGCTTTAGCGGCACAGTCGGTAACAGTACCATCGGCACAGCGCAGCGAAGGTATTGACTGCGTCTTGCCGCTTCTGTACTTTACATACGACCAGAATTTCTTCGGCTTTTCTACCAAATTTCGAGACGATGTTTCGTCGTGGAACCTATTAAAGGCATCTCGCATTGAAGTCAGTGCCAAATTTCGCGCGTCTGTAAATTTTAGCGAATCTTCAGGATTTCGCATTTTTCTGAACTTCGCATGCTTTTTCCGTTGCCTCTGCAACAGAGTTCGGACCTGTTTTGTGTACCACATGGGGCCTGTTTGCAGCTGTTTCTGCCAGCGATATTCTCACATTACAGAACTGCTATTGCTGCCTTTTTGATAAAACAATTTTATCTTCAGTGCACAGTCTTTCTGCTCAATAACCATTGTGTTTTGTACAGAAAACTTCAACCTTTTTACCCTTTACGCCAAGAGCCTCTTTACGAAAGAAATCTACACACGTCACCAAGCAACAAACAACATACTGACGTAAAAACCAGAAACATTTCACATTCTGACTGCTTACGGTATCATATTTTCACCTGGTGGCAGAAAATGGAACTTCTGCTAGCCTGTTAGTCTCCTTTGCAGATCTGTGGGGGGAAGACTGCTAATAGGGAGGTAACCATGAGAAAAGATAGAATAACCAACGAAATGAAGATGTTCTGCGAGTCGGAGTGTGGAATTTTAGAAGTTTGAACATGGTAGGAAAGCTAGAAAGAGTTTAGTCTAGATATAGTGGGGGTCAGTGAAGTAAAACGGAAAGGGGATAAGGATTTCCAGTTAGCAGAATATAGCAACAGCAGCAGAAAACAGTATAACAGGAGTAGGATTCATTATGGACAGGAAAGGAAGGCAGCGAGTGAATTACTGTGACCAGTTCATTGATAGGGTTGTGTTCAGTTATGCATGAAGACATCACATGCAGAAGATGAAGAGGGACTAAAGTATATGAGGATAATGAACAGGTAATTCAGTATGTAAAATGTGACAATAATTCAATAATCATAACTGATTGGAACATGATAGTTGGGTAGGGAATAGAAGAAAGAGTTGAGGAACAATATGGGCTTAATAGTAGGAATGACAGAGGAAAAGCACTAATTGACTTTGACAATAAATTTCATTTAGTAATAATGAACACATTGTTCAAAAATCACAAAAGGACAAGGTATACCTAGAGAAGGCATGGGGATAAGGGAAAATTCCAGCAGGATTGCTTCATGATCTGACAGAAACTGCGAAATCAGACGTTGGATTGTAAAGTGTACTTAGTAGCAGATATTGAGTCAGATCACTATTTAGTAATGATGATGAGCAGGCTTAGTCCAACATACTCATCTGAAAGAATCAATGTGCAAAGAAGTGGAATACTGTAGTACTGAGGAATGATAAGATACGTTTGAATGTATCTGAGGCTATTGATACTGTGATAATGAAGCCACAGTAGGCAGTGCAGTTGAAGGGGAATGGATATTTCTAATAAGAGCAATTTTAGAAGAAAATGAACAGATAAACATAGGTATATTGAAGGTAACTGTGGAGAGATCTTGGTTAATGGAAGCAGTAGTTTAGTTGATTGGTGAAAAAAGAAAGTACAGAAATGTTCAGGGAAATTCATGTGTATAGAAATGTAAGCCACATTGGAATGAAAGAAAAAAGGACACTTTGGGGAAGCCAAGTTAGAATGGCTGCAGGAAGAATGTGAAGAAATAGAAAAAGAAAAGTTCGTTGAAATAACAGACTCGGCACACAGAAATGTTGCAACAAATTTTGGTGAAATTAAAAACAAGGGCATCAACAGTAAGAGTCCAATGGCAATACCACTATTAAGTGCAGAAGAGAGAATAGTACTGCTAGGTACTTAATTGTGAATTGCAGGGTAGTCATGTAGTAGGTGGAAAGAATACATTGAAGGCTCTATGAGAGAAGGAGTTATCTGATGACCTGATTGAGAAAGAAATGACAGCTGAAATGGAAGACAGTATTAGTCAGAATTTAACAGAGCTTTGGAAAACTTGTGACCAACTAATTCAGAAGGGTGGGTAACATTCCTTTTGTATTTCCGAAATCACTGGGGAAAGTGTCAATGAAATGACTATTCAAGTTGGTGTGTAAAATCTGAGTCTGGAGACGTATCAACAGAGTTTTGGAAAAATATCATCCCCACAATCTTGAAGATAGCAAGGGCAGATAAGTGTGACAACTATTGCATAATCAGCTTAATGGCTCTTGCGTCCCAAGTTGATGACAAGAATAATGTACAGAAGAAATTAAAAGAAAACTGATTACCGTAGGCTTTAGGCTTTAGGAAAGGTAATGGCACCATAGAGGATAGTTCTGACTTTGTGACTGATAATAGAAGCAAGACTTAAGAAAATTTAAGACAGTTTCATAGGATTTATTGGCCTGGAATAAGCATTTGACAATGTAAAATGGTGCATAAGTTCCTTTCCTTTCATTTCATTTCTCCTCCGCCACCTTCAATTTACATAGTATGTATCACAGCTGATGATTCCGTATGGTGTCCACCACATATTCATATAATTTATTCACCTGAGTGGGCTATGAAGCCAACCTGCAGTGCAGATGCACATTTATGTCCGACCTTCAGTGCAAATCTAAAATTAGCGTACAGGACATGGACAGGGACTGTGGATAGGTGGCACTAGGTTGTAATGTGGGTCGATCAGGGAACATGCCAAGAAAGTCCGTGCATTTGTGATAGACACTGTGTCCGGGTAGGTTAGTGGTTAACGCAACTGCCTAGCAAGCAGGAGATTCTGCATTTATATTTCACTCATCACCACTGATTTTGCATAAAGCCCCAATGCAGCTAATATCAAGAGTTCCTTTCCTTTCCCCCACCTCTGCCTTTGATTTACATATTATTTGAGGTAATAGTCAAAAGTACAAAATAAACAGATGAAAATCTGCTAGCGGTCACTCTTCATGGCTCTGTTGAAAAAATGCTTTAATTTTATCATAGGTGTTATCTTGATTCTCATTATTATAAAAGACTAATAAATTAAAAATTGTTCTGACTAGTGTCACACAATGAAAAATCCAGGAGGGGATGTAACAGTATTACATTCTGACTAGTGTGTGTTTTATGGATGGAAAGTTAATCAGTGTATTAGGTAGCTGTATTCTCATACACAAAGAAAACATTTGTTGGGAATCTGCTCACTTCACTAAGAAAGTATCTGAAAGATTGACAACTTGTGCACAGAGGTTATATTTTTAATACATATTTATGACCGAGTCTTGTAGTACAAGAGTGAAATGGAAAGTATCACCTTATCATAGAGAGGCAATTGAGATGAATGAAATTTTGTATTTGTTACATTGGAACATGTTGTACAATACTATAAGTCAAGTTTCAGCTTTATCTGTGGGGTAGTTTTGTGGAATACTATACTACTTGATGAAATAATTGAATTGTATGTGTTTCATTTAAATATGTAATCTGGTATGGCTTGATTTTATAACCCCCTGCCATTTGCTGGCAATTTTGCTTAAGCAGTATTCTCCTATATTTATAATAGTTACCGCATTTCTCTTGAAGAGAGAGGACATGTGCATCCCAGGTGTTACATAGATGTGTATTCTGCAACATTTCATCTGAAGATGATTGTAGGTTACAATCAAAACCAGTAATAGTATGAATAAAAATAGTGATTGTCCTCTGGTTAAATAAAAAAAGAATAATTGTAATTGTTATATGGTAATGCCACAACATAAAAACACTGTTCTGTTACTTCTGTGTAGCACTATATTAGAAATTTTGTTACATTTATCTCCCTTCCCCCTTCACTCACTTTTGATGAGTATTAAACTGTTCATTCTCTTGTTGTCTTTTTTTTCCATTTTGTCAGATTGGTAATCATTTTCACTCGTGTTGCAGCAGTTGCTATCAATTTATAAAATTATGTTGTTTTCAGGTTGGCATCCCATTCCCAGAAGATAGAAGACGTGTTAGCAGACAGTTGCTGACAGAAATGAATGTTGCTCAACTTCAAGTTATTGTAAATGATTTGCACACCCAAATTGAAGGTATGAAATAGCATCTGCCGTTTGATAAAATCAGAATTATTACATTATATATATTAACAATCAGATTGAAATAATTGTGATTGATTTCTCTCTCTCTCTCTCTCTCTCTCTCTCTCTCTCTCTCTCTGTGTGTGTGTGTGTGTGTGTGTGTGTGTGTGTGTGTGTGTGTGTGTGTGGGTGGGTGGGTGGGTGGGTGCGCGCGCGTGTGTCGGGGGGGGGGGGGGGGCAGTGGCCACTTGTGAGTAGTATACAGTCTGGGTTTTCACAAAGTTTTTAGATTCAGATAATACTGAGAGTGAAATTAATGCTTGTCAACAAGTTTACACAGCAAAAGCCACTGCCAATAGTAATAACGACAGTAATAATAATATGCATAACTTATCTGACAAAAGGAAGAATTGTTTTTGTGGAATTTTGTTGTATTGTGCATAATTAAGTACAGTTTAGGGCAATAACGAAATAATGTGTAAGCTTTCACAACTCTCCATTTTGCTTCGTTGTGTACATGGGAGTTTTCATGCTTTTACATTTTTTCAGACAAATGTACAAGATCCCTAACACATATATTAGTTCACAAATTTACTTCCAGGCTGAAAATCAAATGTTCTTACACTGCACCCACACAACAACTTGTACTAACTGTACACTTCCTTGTTAAATGTTCATTTGTAGTTGCACTCATTTGATTTCATTGCTCTCTCAGTCACAGGATCTGCTTTTGGAGACCCTAGCTCCTTTGCAGTTAACTTTTCCTGGTAATTAACTTTTCTGTTCCCAGAATGAGGTTTTTCACTCTGTAGTGGAGATTGCTCTGATATGAAACTTCCTGGCAGATTAAAGCTGTGTGCCAGACCGAGACTCAAACTCAGCACTTTTGCCTTTCACGGACAAGTGCTCTACTCACTGAGCTATGCAAACACGACTCACGATCCGTCATCACATCTTTACTTTACTGTTAGCATTTAAAATGGATTCAACATAGTTCATGTTTACACAGCGTGCAACCAGCTCCAAACACGAAGCGCCATTTGTGGAAATGATTAAACTCAAGTAATAATGTCTAAAACATGGTCACCTGGCTGGAATACAAATGAGGCGATGAGATCCATAAGGGCCTAAAGCAAATTGCCATTGATTCCAAACTTAAGTGAATATGAGAGAAACCAATTATACACTTTCCATGAATTTTCATGTATACAGTGTGAGCCTTCAGCACAGATAAATCTGACTCACCATAAGATCAACAGAGTTCAGAAAAATGAATAAATGCTACCATGTCAAAGTAGACAGTGATATGGTTTAGGCCCTAATGATTCTCTGTGTGATAAAATTCATAACATATACACTGTAACTCATTCAGAAACCATAAAATAGGTTTACTGTCAGTACAACTTTAACATATACTGACATCCTATCTAATTTTACTACAGTATATAGTGAGCGAATTAGCATATCTGAGGAGTGGGCTATCATTTAACAGGATTTATGCCCAGCGAATGGGGATGAAAGTCTGCCACAGTGTGCTACCACCTGGTGGCATTGCCATAAGCTTCTAGTTGAGTGACAAGGGCTAGCTGTGCACATTATGAACCATGCATGTTGTTTATCAAATTCGTGTGTGGCGATATCTTTCAGATTGCAACATCTATGTTACGTTTAACAGCATTCAAAGAAAAATAATCAATAAATTCACAAGGTGTCGAAAGTTAGGGTGTTCACATGCTCTTTTGCTCTTACACATCAGCCGCCACTGTGTGTGTGTGTGTGTGTGTGTGTGTGTGTTTACAGAAGACAATAAGATTTAATACAAATCAATAGCAGAAATCTAACAATATGCAAATAGTATATAAAGCAAAAAAAAAAAAATTCAACAAAGAATAATGACTGGATGAGTTTGTTTCCAACACTTATGACAATCAGTGCATCAGTCATCATCATTTTATTAAACTGCAGAAGTCACCACAACTGGGGCATAATGCTAATTGTTGTATACACCCCTACATCTATACAACACACAGTCTATTATTCTAGCTTTTCCATACTTCTTTGTCTTGACACTTGCAATAATGCTGTTGTGTTCATTGCAGATCTTCAATTCTCCTGAATTTGTTCCATTCATTTTGCTCTCCACAGAGTTCAAAATTATTAGGAACATAAACAACTGATGTTGAAATTACACTGCACATTAAATAACATTGAACACAGAAGATGTTCTCCATACGTTCTAAAACCACTGAGGGGAAAAAAGGAAAATATTTTTTGTAAAAAATAACCACTGACAAACACCACAATTCCTGAAACACACTGTTGTCCCATTGTTCACATACAAGCAAGATATAGGTCAATGATACACACAACAACCAAAGTAAACAGACAACATAACAGGAAATAAACAGAACTTCTGGCCAGTACTTACCTGGATGAGGTCAAATTCTTAGCACTGGTGATAGACACATGTGAGCATACAAGATTCTTTCCTGAGGAGCAGAAAGGGATGGGTTGGGTAAGATTTGACAGGAAGCACAAGTCTCTCAGACTGCAGAATGAGATGTCTCCCATCATCCTGACTACAGGAGGGTCCCTCTCATCCTTGGGTCTTTGTAACATGCACTTCCCCAACCTATCATTCTTTCCTTCCTGAGGAAGGAACTAATAGTTCCAGTGGTTAGAATAATTCCTTGTACTTTTATATGTATGTATTAGTGTGTATAATGGTACTGAGAATTTCACTTTCAGATGGTAAGTACTGACCAACATTTCTTTCTCATAATTTTGTAGCTTTCTCAAGAATTTTCTTTTCATACAGTGACCACAATGAAACAGATTCCAGTAGCAAGTGGCTTCCTTTCCTTCATAATTGCCATAATACTGAATAAAACTAAAATGAAAAGGTACAAACCACAAAATGAAAAAATATACAAGTTACTAGCAACCCATAATTAGAATTATATCAAGAAAAATTGCAAATGTATGTTTGACAATTTTGTGACATTTGCAACATCAGATTAACTTGTCAAATATAGTTAAAACACACACACACACACACACACACACACACACACACACACACCAGAAATTAGTAAGTATTTCCCAAAAAGTATCATGAGCAAGATAAGTTAAAGAAACAAAATATAATGAATGGTGATAGCAAATGATTTAATAATAATATTATAGGCTTCCACAACTGTTTTGTATCAGGTAACCCTATGAGAAAGAACATAACAGCAAGGGGGAAGGCAACTTGACTGCCTGGTGATCATAAATTGTTCAGTTATATGTACTGTGGTACACCTTGGTAACATACATTAGCAGATCACAAAGGTCTGGTGACACTGTTGGGTTCAGACACTTAAAAGGGGGCTATAGTGCTTGTTATGGATTTAGGAAAACAGTAATGCATGCTATAAAAGGGCCAAGCTTCAAGATTTATTTTTCATGTTTACTTTAGTTCTTCATAGATTACAAAATTTAAAATTTATCCTTCCATGAAAAAAGTGAGAGGTGAGTTATTGAGCAATTTCTTGCTCTTGAACTTCCAAAATTTCTTGCTCATTCAACAAACGTGATACATTTGTAGCAAAATTACAGCGAACTGTGAAAACTAAGGAGTATGCACATGAAATTATATCCGTGCAATCACTCAGCCATTCACAAGAGCAGCTGATACATTCACTAATGTTTCTTTTGAAATTGACATCAGAAGGCAGTACCAGTCAAGAAACAGTTTGTGAGATGTCTGTACATTGTTTTCATACAAAATGCACCCAGTTTTGAAGTGAAAGGCAGCTCGCAGTCAAGAAAATCGTAGCACAACTTATTTCAGGCACAGTTTTTTTAACACAAAGTTGATGCCTGAGCTATGCTCAGCCTTGGTCTCCAAAGTGTTAACAAATCACACTTCAAATTGACAGGCCACGATGTTTCCATAAATTTTGACAGCATAGAAGAGATGGCACCTATATGTGATTTCTTGCCGCAAACTGAGAAACAGGAATGAAAATCACCACTTCAGTTTTAAGGCTTTTATTTTTTAAGTCATGACCAGTTTTGGGCTAACAAATGCCCATTGCTAGGTGTGATTACTGAAAAAGAAATTAAGTGCACAAAAAATAATTTTTACATCCACTTGTATGCATAAAATAATGAAAACTAATGAGGACTGTTGTGTATAAAATTATAACAGTGGTCAGGTTATATATGGTGAAAAGTGAGAGAGGAGTAAGTTGCAATACTGTAGCAACAACTAATAACAGAACATAGAAACCACCTCTTCAGGCATGGTATAGGATAAGAACCAAAACACTAGTTCTATTATTTATTGCTCTTTAAATCACCTTTATTATACTTTTTCTATGTGTCTTTTGCATTGTTTACATCAGTTTATAATATTTTCTCTCTAGTTCTGGATGAACAGTTATCAATTTAAATGTGAATGGCCAGGCTAGTTTGTCTATTTAGCTCCCTCCTTTGTGTGCACCACTCAGTGCTCTATGCTCATTTGTGTTGGTCTTCTCAACTCCACCCAGTCTCACTGTACTTGGGGTTGCAGGACACAACATGTGTGCTGGTTCATATCTTATACCATGTATCTTTACCTAGGCAGTTTCTCTGTTTTATTATTAGTTGTCACCCCAGTATTGCAACTGACCCCTCTCTCTCTTTTCACCATATCTAGCCTGACTGCTATTAAAATTTTATATCTGATAGTCCTCATTAGTTTTCATTATTTTATGCATACAAGCACATGTAAAACTTATTTCTAGCATACTTCACTTGTCTGCTTTCAGTAATTGCACCTGGTGATGGACATTTGTTTGCCCGAAACTAGTCATGACTTAAAAAATAAAAGCCATAAAGTGAAGTGGTGATTTTCATATGTATTATGATGCTCAGTTGCAGATGTTCCCCCAAACTGATTATTCACTGAGGACATAATCTTCCAGTAGGCTAACACTTGGTCTTGTACTGCTCATGTTTGTGCTTTTCCAGGAGCAGTATCTTTTTATTGCATTTGTATTTGCTGTGTGCCACCAACAAAACCAGGCAGGGAACTCTTACTATTCTGGGATCTGGTCCTCTAATCACCATCTTCAGCATCCACCAGTGAACTGTGGAACTGCATTGATACAGCATGTCAGTTGGAGCTGGAGAAATGATTGATGCTGCATCCTGAGATTTGCTCAAATTAATTTTTTCAGTCCAGAATTCTTATCCTTTATGGTTCACTCCTTGAGTAATTCACAAACTAGTTTTTATTCTCCTGGTGCCATTATTATTTTCCACCTCTGTAGCTGAGTGGTCAGCAGGGCTGACTGCCATCTGGGTGTTACCGGTTCGATTCCTGGTACAGCCAGGGATTCTCCCTTTGTTGGAGGACTAGTACACAAAGCACCACACTCATCCTCTTGAGGCCAACAGAGGAGCTGCCTGATCAATTAGAAGCAGTTTCGAGATAAAATAAACTCAACAGTGGCCGGGAGAGTGGTGTGCTGACCACATGCCCCTCCATACCATATCCAGTGATGTCATTAGTAGAAGATGACATGGTGGTCGGTTGGGCCCAACTGGCATGTCTAAGGCCAGAACACAGAACTTTACATTTTGCCATTATTAGTGTGTGATACACCATTCACATGCAGCTGTGGATCACCAGGTGTTTTCCACCAGGCATATGCAATATTTTTGTAACAACAGAAATGGACTAATCTTTTACATTGGGATATTTTATTTTATGTTACAGTTGTTATTGGTTGTTCCCATAGACTTCCTGATGTGTTGCATATGGTCATTAAATGTTTTTGTCTCCATTGCTTTCAGTCAAATGAATTCACTTAGAAATCTGCCCACCTTCACACAAAAAAGTTTGTGTGGTAGGAATGGTGGGAGAGATGTAGGAAAGTCACTGTGTAAATTTACTGATCACCATACTTTGCACCAGTGTCCTGGGTTAAATTCCAAATCTCACTGTAGTATGTCATGGAATGAAGACTAATGACACTGTTGCTTGTGATCCATTTGTGGGATGTTAAGCTAAGTGTGGTGTCACCGCCAGACACCACACTTGCTAGGTGGTAGCTTAAATCGGCCGCGGTCCATTAGTACATGTCGGACCCGCGTGTCGCCACTGGCAGTGATCGCAGACCGAGCGCCACCACACGGCAGGTCTCAAGAGACTGACTAGCACTCGCCCCAGTTGTACGACGACATTGCTAGCGACTACACTGACGAAGCCTTTCTCTCATTTGCCGAGAGGCAGTTAGAATAGCCTTCAGCTAAGTTAATGGCTACGACCTAGCAAGGCGCCATTTGTACCATTGCATGTATCTCAAGATAGTCTCACTTGTATCATCAAGAATGCTGTATACCAAAGGACGATATAAAAGTTAAGTGTTCTAGTAGCTACGTTCTTTTCTTTATCACATTCATTACGAATCCTGTTCCAGACTTCGCGCCAGTCGGCGTGGGTGTACGTGTGCCCTTTCGGCTACCCGTCACTGTGGACTGGCTGCCTTGTCCGTCCACTACACTAAGCATCTCCCATCATGTTTTTTGAAACAAGTAGACTATGTGATGGCACTAAGTTTCACCCTTTCCCTTCACTTTCATTATCATCAAAACACAAACCTTACACCACACTCCGTACATTCATCGAAATCACCCACGCTAACCAGTCCTACTTAAGTCACAATATTAGTAGACTTGTACTGCTATCAAAGTTAGAAATTTTGTTCGTGCACTGATACAGTAGTTTGTTTACGTAGTACAATACAATTGTGAAATGCAAGCCAAAGGGCAGCAATACAGATTTACCTGAATGTAACTGAATACAATCCTTGTCTGTAACAACAACAACAAAAATTTAAGTTTAGTAGTGAAAGCTCACTACCATTCAAAAGTGATATGCAAATATTGGGGAAGTGAAGGAGGATTAAAAAATTCACTTTGTATTATGAAGCTGAAGACCACCTGTTATTGGGTAACAGTTCATAGAGTACCCATGGAGTACTAAATAATTTAACATAATGCAGTCTGCTTGATATATATTTTAATGATATTTGATCTTTCTTTGTTGTTGTTGTTTGCCTTGTAAAACCAAGGCTAGCTTTCAGTTTTCTGAATTTAAATGTAGCTTGAAAACTCACTTAACTGCAACAATTTGCTATAGTCTTGCTGCAAGTAGTATTTCAGGCGTATGATTTTAAACACTATAGATGTCAGCCAATGTTCACCGTGGTTTCATAATCTTCTGATTTGTTTGTGCAAAAAAGTGATATGTGCTTTATCTCAAACATCACTGTATTATTGCATTTTTGAAATGAATTTGTATTGTATGTCTTATTTTCATTATCAAGAAAAAGTTTTCAGTTTGAAAATTACATAAAGTATTAAAGTACTAAAAAACCTGTTTCAGTTTTGAATGAAGGATTGGTTAAGTTCCTGATGGATCGTGATGATCTGCACATGGAGCAAGATTCTATGCTTGTTGATATTGAAGACCTCACAAGATATTTGTAAGTATGGTGTTTTAGTTGTAACACAATTTAGTGTTTAAAATGAAAATTCTTATAAAATCTGTTACATTCAGGAAATTACTGAATGTAGTTGGTGGACAACTTTCTTAGACTGCTTCTAACCACATAAAGGAGATGTTGAATAGCAGAAGGCACATCTAATAGTAAACTGTTACATTTTTTTAGCTATTGGACAATGCCATTCATCAGACACACACACACACACACACACACACACACACACGTACACGGACCACTGTCATCTCCAGGCACTATGGTCTCACTGGGAGCAGGTGGTGATCTTGGCTGGGTTGGGTAGTGTGGATACAGAAGAGACGTGGCTTGGGAGAGAGAGCAAGATAGGAGTGATGGAAGATGTGTAATGTGGCCTTTGGAAGGATGGGGGGACATGTTAGGTAGAGCATGGGGAGAGCTGTGATGGGGTGGGGGAAAGGAGGGAGTAGAGAAAGGGAAAGGACTATGCAGGTGAGTCTGGAGGATAGATGTCATGTGCGAGGCTGCAGTGGGAGCAGGGAAGGAGACAGAGGCAGGTGGATGTTAAGGACTAACAAACATTAAGGGGAGGGTGGATTCATGAGAACAAAGGGTATATTTCAAGGAGATTTCCCACCTGCCAATTCAGGAAAGTTGCCATGCTGGGCAACTGGATGGTCTAGCTACCACTGTCCACAGTTTTGTGAAGGCCATTCATGCAGACAGAAATTTTTTCAGCAGTCATGCATTCGAAGAATGTTGCACAGTGGTTGCTGCTAAGTTGGTAGACTAAATGGCTGCTTTCACAGGTGACCCTGCTTCTGATGGGAGTGTGTGGTTACTTACACAGTTTCAGTAACCAGCTTTAAATGATGAATCTAGGATTATACTGCAACCTCCTATGTATCACTCACATAGGGATCGCGAGAACTGTAGCACACACACAGTGGGATTTTAATAATCATTCTTCCTGCACTCCATACGTGAATGGAACGGAACAAACTTAATAACTGGAACAATGGAATGTACCCTCTGCCATACACCTCTCCATTGTTTGAAGAGTATAGATGTAAACATAGTGGGCGGGCATAGCTAAAATCTTGCAGTCTAGTATTAAATGTGCGTGTCTGTTGTTGAACAACACCTCTACATGGTGAGGTGCAAAGTATCCTAATATTCACATTGTTATTTCATCCTGGAGTCTTCATTATCAAATAACTTCCTGTAATGAGAGGCATTCTCTAGGGTCAGTCCAGATCTATTACCCAAAGGAGGCGACTTTGCTGAACACCCATTTGTTATGTGGTTTTCTCAAATTTTTATGTTTGCCTCGTTTACTTTTTCTCATTAATGTAGGTAAGAGCCAAGTTATAACATGCTCATTATCCTCCATTACAGTCCAGCAATTAACTTAGAAACCCGCTAGCTGACAGTTCATTAAGTAAACCAAAAGTATACATGGATCATAATAACATAGTGATTGTCGTTTAACTATTTACAAGGCTCCTACAATAGCAACAACCAATCAAAGTAAGTGTTTGTTCTGTTCCATTCACCATTGTCAAATTGCTCTGCTATTGCAGGTAGCAGTTACTGTAGCCAGTTGCAGACGACACTTGTGGCCAGTAACCCTACAGTTATGATCTGTTTCCATTGTGTGCTTCTTTCCCTGTGTAGTGAGTTTGTTTTGCAATACAGAATGTCTCAAGCTTGCAATAGAAGTATGCAGGTAAGAGTGGTTACTGAACCGAATGTTCAGTGATCTGCTCACCTCACTTTTGTGTGGTCAGACATGCAAGTTTGTGTGGTGTAGGAATATTTAAATTATTCAGGTAGTGAAGGGAGACGAAAATTTAATAGTCATGGGTGACTGGAATTCGTCAGTAGGAAAAGGGAGAGAAGGAAACATAGTAGGTGAATATGGATTGGGGGGAAGAAATGAAAGAGGAAGCCGCCTTGTAGAATTTTGCACAGAGCATAATTTAATCATAGCTAACACTTGGTTCACGAATCATAAAAGAAGGTTGTATACCTGGAAGAATCCTGGAGATACTAAAAGGTATCAGATAGATTATATAATGGTAAGACAGAGATTTAGGAACCAGGTTTTAAATTGTAAGACATTTCCAGGGGCAGATGTGGACTCTGATCCAATCTATTGGTTATGACCTGTAGATTAAAACTGAAGAAACTGCAAAAAGGTGGGAATTTAAGGAGATGGGACCTGGATAAACTGAAAGAACCAGAGGTTGTACAGAGTTTCAGGGAGAGCATAAGGGAACAATTGACAGGAATGGGGGAAAGAAATACAGTAGAAGAAGAATGGGTAGCTTTGAGGGATGAAGTAGTGAAGGCAGCAGAGGATCAAGTAGGTAAAAAGACGAGGGCTGGTAGAAATCCTTGGGTAACAAAAGAAATATTGAATTTAATTGATGAAAGAAGAAAATATAAAAATGCAGTAAATGAAGCAGGCAAAGAGGAATACAAACGTCTCAAAAACGAGATCGACAGGAAGTGCAAAATGGCTAAGCAGGGATGGCTGGAGGACAAATGTAAGGATGTAGAGGCTTGTCTCACTAGGGGTAAGATAGATACTGCCTACAGGAAAATTAAAGAGACCTTTGGAGAGAAGAGAACCACTTGTATGAATATCAAGAGCTCAGATGGCAACCCAGTTCTAAGCAAAGAAGGGAAGGCAGAAAGGTGGAAGGAGTATATAGAGGGATTATACAAGGGCATTGTACTTGAGGACAATATTATGGAAATGGAAGAGGATGTAGATGAAGATGAAATGGGAGATATGATACTGCGTGAAGAGTTCGACAGAGCACTGAAAGACCTGAGTCGAAACAAGGCCCCGGGAGTAGATAACATTCCATTAGAACTACTGACAGCCTTGGGAGAGCCAGTCCTGACAAAACTCTACCATCTGGTGAGCAAGATGTATGAGACAGGCGAAATACCCTCAGACTTCAAGAAGAATATAATAATTCCAATCCCGAAGAAAGCAGGTGTTGACAGATGTCAAAACTATCAGTTTAATAAGTCACAGCTGCAAAATACTAACACGAATTCTATACAGACGAATGGAAAAACTGGTAGAAGCGGACCTCGGGGAAGATCAGTTTGGATTCTGTAGAAATGTTGGAACACGTGAGGCAATACTAACCGTACGACTTATCTTAGAAGAAAGATTAAGGAAAGGCAAACCTACATTTCTAGCATTTGTAGACTTAGAGAAAGCTTTTGACAATGTTGACTGGAATACTCTCTTTCAAATTATGAAGATGGCAGGGGTAAATTACAAGGAGCGAAAGGCTATTTACAATTTGTACAGAAATCAGATGGCAGTTATAAGAGTCGAGGGGCATGAAAGGGAAGCAGTGGTTGGGAAAGGAATGAGACATGGTTGTAGCCTCTCCCCGATGTTATTCAATCTGTATATTGAGCAAACAGTAAAGGAAACAAAAGAAAAATTCGGAGTAGGTATTAAAATACATGGGGAAGAAGTAAAAACTTTGAGGTTCGCCGATGACATTGTAATGCTGTTAGAGACAGCAAAGGACTTGGAAGAGCAGTTGAACGGAATGGACAGTGTCTTGAAAGGAGGATATAAGATGAACATCAACAAAAGCAAAACGAGGATAATGGAATGTAGTCAAATTAAATCGGGTGATGCTGAGGGAATTAGATTAGGAAATGAGACACTTAAAGTAGTAAAGGAGTTTTGCTATTTAGGGAGTAAAATAACTGATGATGGTCAAAGTAGAGAGGATATAAAATGTAGACTGGCAATGGCAACGAAATCGTTTCTGAAGAAGAGAAATTTGTTAACATCGAGTATAGATTGAAGTGTCAGGAAGTCGTTTCTGAAAGTATTTGTATGGAGTGTAGCCACGTATGGAAGTGAAACATGGACGATAACTAGTTTGGACAAGAAGAGAATAGAAGCTTTCGAAATGTGGTGCTACAGAAGAATGCTGAAGATAAGGTGGGTAGATCATGTAACTAATGAGGAGGTATTGAATAGGATTGGGGAGAAGAGAAGTTTGTGGCACAACTTGACTAGAAGAAGGGATCGGTTGGTAGGACATGTTGTGAGGCGTCAAGGGATCACAAATTTAGCATTGGAGGGCAGCGTGGAGGGTAAAAATCGTAGAGGGAGACCAAGAGATGAATACACTAAGCAGATTCAGAAGGTTGCAGTAGGTACTGGGAGATGAAGAAGCTTGCACAGGATAGAGTAGCATGGAGAGCTGCATCAAACCAGTCTCAGGACTGAAGACCACAACAACAACACAGGAATATTTTGAGGAGAAGAGATACTATGGTGTGAATTTACTGGTTCTAATGAAGGTAAAAAGAACAACAGACACTTTGAGGATACATAAAAACACTGTTGTCAATGTTTGTAATTAAATAATAGTGTGCAGAAGAGGAAGTGGCTGGTTCATCTAAGATGCAGACACATGGTAAAAAGAGGAAAAGTCATTCCAACAAGATGCTGTTCATTATAGCATATACTAACAGTACAAGAGGAAAGGAAATCCAACTATAATCAAACTATGCATTATTCTTCAGGAGACAGAGTTATTCAATGGCAGTAAGACTTCTTTGTAACAGTTGTCAGAGAATTCTGTTCCAGGTACAAAAAAAAGTATTGCTTGCAAAATTATAATGAAGAAGTCCTACCTTTTGAAGACACTGTTTGGCTCACATTTCCATAAGAAATCTCATCTTGTTATTGGGGGTACCCCTCTACGCAAGTATTCACACTACAGTTTGTACTACTTTAATGTTTTTAGTTACTGTATTCACATAAAGGCTTCAAATCCATTTGAGCACCCCTTTCATACTGAATATGACACCAATATGTAAATCATACTGATTATTGTCCCCCCCCCCCCCCTCCCCCCATGAACCATGGACCTTGCCATTGGTGGGGAGGCTTGCATGCCTCAGCGATACAGATAGCCGTATCGTAGGTGCTGTCACAACGTAGGGGTATCTGTTGAGAGGCCAGACAAACATGTGGTTCCTGAAGAGGGGCAGCAGGCTTTTCAGTAGTTGCCGGGGCAACAGTCTGGATGATTGACTGATCTGGCCTTGTAACATTAACCAAAACGGCCTTGCTGTGCTGGTACTGTGAATGGCTGAAAGCAAGGGGAAACTACAGCGATAATTTTTCCCGAGGGCATGCAGCTTTACTGTATGGTTAAATTATGATGGCGTCCTCTTGGGTAAAATAGTCTGGTGGTAAAATAGTCCCCCATTCAGATCTCTGGGCTGGGACTACTCAGGAGGACATCGTTATCAGGAGAAGGAAAACTGGCGTTCTATGGATTGGAGCATGGAATGTCAGATCCCTTAATTGGGCAGGTAGGTTAGAAAATTTGAAAAGAGAAATTGATAGGTTAAAGTTAATATAGTGGGAATTAGTGAAGTACAGTGGCAGGAGGAACAAGACTTCTGGTCAGATGAATACAGGGTTATAAATACAAAATCAAATAGGGGTAATGCAGGAGTAGGTATAATAATGAATAAAAAAGTAAGAGTGCGGGTAAGCTACTACAAACAGCATAGTGAACGCATTATTGTGGCCAAGGTAGACACGAAGTCCACGCCTACTGCAGTAGTACAAGTTTATGTGCCAAGTAGCTACACAGATGATGAAGAAATTGATGAAATGTATGATGAGATAGAAGAAATTGTTCAGACATGAAGGGAGACGAAAATTTAATAGTCATGGGTGACTGGAATTCGATAGTAAGAAAAGGAAGAGTAGGAAACATAGTAGGTTAATATGGAATGGGTGCAAGAAATGAAAGAGGAAGCCGCCTGGTAGTATTTTGCACAGAGCATTACTTAATCATAGCTAACACTTGGTTCAAGAATCATGAAAGAAGGTTGTATACATGGAAGAGGCCTGGAGATACTGGAAGGTTTCAGATTGACTATATAATGGCAAGACAGAGATTTAGGAACCAGATTTTAAATTGTAAGACATTTCCATGGGCTGATGTTGACTCTGACCACAATCTGTTTGTTGTGAACTGTAGATTAAAACTGAAGATACTGCAAAAAGTGGGAATTTAAAGAGATGGGACCTGGATAAACTGACAGAACCAGAGGTTGTAGAGAGTTTCAGAGAGAGCATTACGGAACGATTGACAGGAATGGGGGAAGGAGATATATTAGAAGAAGAATGGGACTGAAAGACCGAAGTCAAAACAAGGCCCGGGGAGTAGACAACATTCCATTACCACTACTGACAGCCTTGGGAGAGCCAGCCCTGACAAAACTCTACCATCTAGTGAACAAGATGTATGAGACAGGCGAAATACCCTCAGACTTCAAGAAGAATATAATAATTCCAATCCCAAAGAAAGCAGGTGTTGACAGATGTGAAAATTACCGAACTATCAGTTTAATAAGTCACAGCAGCAAAATACTAATGGAAATTCTTTACGGACGAATGGAAAAACTAGTAGAAGTCGACCTTGTGGAAGATCAGTTTGGATTCCATAGAAATGTTGGAACACGTGAGGCAATACTGACCCTATGACTTATCTCAGAAGATAGGTTAAGGGAAGGCAAACCTACGTTTCTAGCATTTGTAGACTTAGAGAAAGCTTTTAACAGTGTTGACTGGAATACTCTTTCAAATTCTGAAGGTGGCAGGGGTAAAAACAGGGAGCGAAAGGCTATTTACAATTTGTACAGAAACCAGATGGCAGAAGAGTCGAGGGGCATGAAAGGGAAGCAGTGGTTGGGAAGGGAGTGAGACAGAGTTGTAGCCTAATCCTGATGTTATTGAGCAAGCAGTAAAGGAAACAAAAGAAAAATTCGGAGTAGGATTTAAAATCCATGGAGAAGAAATAAAAACTTTGAGGTTCGCCAATGATACTGTAATTCTGCCAGAACCAGCATAGGACCTTGAAGAGCAGTTGAACGGAATGGACAGTGTCTTGAAAGGAGAATATAAGATGAACATCGACAAAAGCAAAACGAGGATAATGGAATGTAGTCAAATTAAGTCAGGTGATGTTGAGGGAATTAGATTAGGAAATGAGACACTTAAAGTAGTAGATGACTTTTGCTATTTGGGGAGCAAAATAACTGATGATGGTCGAAGTAGAGAGGATGTAAAATGTAGACTGGCAGTGGCAAGGAAACGTTTCTGAAGAAGAAAAATTTGTTAACATGGAGTATAGATTTAAGTGTCAGGAAGTCGTTTCTGAAAGTATGTGTATGGAGTGTAGCCATGTATGGAAGTGAAACAAGGATGATAAATAGTTCGCAAGAAGAGAATAGATGCTTTCGAAATGTGGTGCTACAGAAGAATGCTGAAGATTAGATGGGTAGATCACACAACTAATGATGAGGTATTGAATTGAATTGGGGAGAAGAGAAATTTGTGGCACAACTTGACTAGAAGAAGGGATTGCCGACATGTTCTGAGGCATCAAGGGATCAATTTACACTGCTGGCCACTGTAAATGCAACACCAAGAAAGACAAGAGGTAGCACAACAAAATTTATTTTGTAGATAACATGTTGACCAAGTATCAAATGATTACGTTTACAGACGTCTGTGACATGTGGTTCCTGCCAGAATCAGTAGCCAGAGTAGCCGCCATTGTTGGAGATCACCGCTGCCACACGTCTCGGCATTGAGTCAAAGAGACGTTGGATGTGTTCCTGGGGTACAGCAGCCCAAGCAGCTTCCACACATTGCCAAAGATCATCTGGTGTGGCAGCTGGGGATGTAATCTGGGTCACTCGTTGAGCAACTATGGACCACGTGTTTTCTATCGGCGAAAGATCCGGAGAGCGAGCCGGCCAGGGAAGCACTTCAATCTGGTTATTGACGTGTGGTCGCGCATTATCCTGTTGAAATATGGCTGTGGCCGAGCCCTGAAGGTAAGGAAGGACAACTGGCTCCAGCACCTTGGATATGTAGTGCCGGCTATTTAAAGTACCGGCAATGCGTACTAGAGGCGTGCGAGAGTAATATCCAATACCGCCCCATACCATAATACCCGGTGCAAGACCAGTGTGGCGGTGCATAATGCAGCTGTCCAGCATCCTCTCTCCACGGTGTCTCCACACTCGAATCCGACCATCGTGGTGCTGCAGACAGAAGCGTGCTTCGTCAGTAAAGACAACGTCATTCCATTCTGCCGTCCACATCCGTCTGTCATCACACCATTGACGACGGAGACGTCTGTGGTTCTGCGTTAATGGTAGACGAAGCAATGGACGTCTTGCGGACAGACTACTCTGCTGTAAACGGCGTCGAATGGTACGCGCAGACACTGGATGATGCGTTACAGACGCAATGTGCTGTGCTATGGTTCGGGATGTCACTGAGCGATCCATCACTGCCATGCGCACAATTTGCCTATCAGCATGTGCAGTGGTGCACCGTGGTGAATGCGATCGACCACGTCGGTCCGTCGTACCCTCCTGCATCCAGCGGTCACATATCCGCATTACAGTTGTTTGGTTTCGTCCAACACGACTAGCGATTTCTCTGTATGATAATCCACAATCTCGGTAAGCCACTATCCTTCCTCTGTCGAACTCGGATACTTGATCAAACGATGTTCGCTGTTGTCTACGAGGCATAACTGATCGTCTTGTGAAACAACCACAAGGTAAACACACGTGCCGAACGTACACTCGTCGAAATCGGCAAGCCTTAAATGGCGCTATGAGGTGGCGCCACAGGCGCGCGTGATGTGCGTCTGTGCTGAAATTCTAATCAGTTGCATATCTCATCGCTGCAAACCCATGGTGTAAATTTCACTTGATTCGGATGCTTCCTTCAGGGTGTTGCATTTACGGTGGCCAGCAGTGTAGTATTGGAGGGCAGCATGGAGGGTAAAAATTGCAGAGGGAGACCAAGAGATGAATACACTAAGCAAATTCAGAAGGATGTAGGCTGCAGTAGGTACTGGGAGATGAAGAAGCTTGCACAGGATAGAGTAGCATGGAGAGCTGCATCAAACCAGTCTCATGACTGAAGACCACAACAACTGATTATTGTAAAAGAGAGTGCATGTCCTGTTGCTTTTGTTGGGATATACATATAACAGGAAAAGGTAGCATTTTATGCAGAGGAGTGCAATTGTTATGTTTAAGAAATATCACAATCCTGTAAAGTGAACTCAGTATTGCGCACAACCTGGGAGCATGAGAAAACAAGTCAGTATGGAATCACACAGCTGTTACTGCTACAGCAATACTGCTTATGCATGAATGTACCGACAAACCCACAGCATTGCCTCCTTCCGTGCTAAACTGTGCTTCACTGTGAATCACTTTGTTATTTTGATTCAGGTTCTAGTCATCAGTATGACATTAAAGTTTTATGCACATAGTATCATCATGTAATAACAAGGAATAAGAAAAGTTGTATTTGTTATTGAAATTTTTGCATTCGAGTAGTGTACCTGCATTTAGCAGTAGATTTATCAAAGGCCAGATATTAAGTCACTGGTAAATACTTTACAAGTTTTGATAATATAAATATTATGCTCACAGTGAGGTTCTGTAAGAAATTAGAAGCCAATACATGCCATTTTGTCTGTACAGGGCTATTAAGAATGAACATAAAATAATGATTTGAACTGCTTGAGGGCTCTGGAAGCTATCCACTGGATTGTTTGATTCATGATATTATTTCTGTAGCCTATTTACAATACTGCAATAATGTGAATGAATTACACATGTTATTTTCATTTGCTTCTGGCCAAAAAAAAAAAAATCATTTGTGTTTTTATCCACAGTACTTGTCACTCATGAGTAAATGAGGTTGTATGTTGAAGTTTTTTGTAGGTGTAGACTTTTGGAAAGGCTACTGAATGTAATTTTCCTGGAGAGCTTCTAGTAGAAATTTACATGTCACTCACTTTCTATTATTTCAAAAGATAAATGGAGCTGTGCGAAACTAAAATAATGTCCAACTATTATAAACAATTTGATAAGTAAAGATAACTGCTTTTCTTACTGAGGATTTTGTGACTCATTCTTTTATGGCAACATTTATTTATTACACTTGCATAAGTAACTGCAACAAAAACAAAAGTTAGTAAGTTCACAACAAAATAAAATAAATATTCTGAGGCTAAAGAAAATTAAAGAATTCACACAATTAATTAATTCTGCACACAGTTTAAAAAGAATACAGGCAAGTTGCTGGAGAGTAACACAGGTATGGCAGTATTGATAGATAGAGGTGGAAACCACTGTGCAAGTTAGGTAGTTTACTTAATACCTGTCCGTAGGTGCCGAAGCATAACTTCACTCTAGCAGTCTCACATACATGCATAGTTGACTTGCATCACAGCAAGAGCATTCCAATTCATTATCAGAGTCCATAAATATAGTGTCATTGTTTAGGAAAACAAGAGTTATGATCAGAACACAGCATAAACCTATTTGCAGAGAATGAGACAGAATTCGTAGCTGCTAGGGATTAAATCAGCCAGCTAACTGATTACACATGATGAACTGAACAGAGATGCCATGTTTTCCTTGCAAGTAATACTCTTATTGGAATGTAGATGTTATGATACTTGCCAATAGCTCCGTATCTTCAATTGATAAGTCTGACTGAGTTACAAGAATGGAGGCATTAAGTTTAACCCTTCACTTCAATTTTCAGACACACATGTAAATTTATCTGTTTCATTTGTCTCACTTTGAATTGCTTGGTAATCACCACACAGTCCACCACTACTTTGTTGCAGTTTCTCACTAAGAAGGAATTCTAATTAATACATGAAATTTTGTATGCTGGGTGAAAAGTTTAACATCAGCGTTCATACTCTGTTAAGTCTCTCAATATTTTTTACATTGTCAGTTTGTATGTTCTGAAACTCTTATTAAAAATGTGCATGACATTTTGTGCACCCATTGGAAAGTAGCCTATTGGTACATTGTGAGAGCTAATCATTGCTATTAAAGAAAGTGATGAATCGTTAACACAACTGCTTTTGCGAAGCTTCCAGCTGCTGTGCATGCAGTGTCAGTGACACGAAGTCTGCAGTAAATATAGTTTCTAACATATATACCATAAATACTTAAAAAAGAAAAGTGAATTACTCATGTATATTAAGCATGGAGATGCTGGAACTGACTCCCTTCATTGTTCAAGTATTTCTGATACCTGTTTAGGAAATCGCTCATTACACTCTGCAATTTCCTCTGAGAAATGACAGCAAATTCTTGACAAATGTTAGTTTTAAGTTCATCTAAAGTATGTGGATTTGATTTGTACACTTTCTCATTTCTGCCTCCAACCCCAGAGATAAAAATAGCTGTGGTTAAATCAGGATATGAGGATGCCATATTTTGTTGATAACTCTACCTTGAAACACACGAATTTCCTATAATGAGAAGTTGGTTGTAAATGCCATCACAGTGTCCTGTTGAAAGGTTGTGAAAGAATGTTCTCTTCTCTTTCAGTTAATTGACCAAAAAAGGTGGCATAATGTTTTCCACATATCTCTCACTGTTAATTGTTTTTCCTGGTAAAATACAGGAGCTATTATTTTCTCACCACTAATAGTGCACCATACTCCTATTTTTTGATCATGCAGAGGTGCCTCATGTATTACAAAAGGCTTTTCAGAACTCCAATAACAGTTATTTTGTGAATAAAAGTATCCACAAAGGTGGAACAATGATTCATTTGAAATAAAGTTACATGCACCCTATTCAAAATCCATTCACAAAACTACAACCTTATTGCAGGGTCATTCAGTTTAAGATCTTGGAATGCAGTTATTTTATTGGGCTGCAACTCAGTAACTTTGTAGGAATTTGAACATAGCCATAGGAAATTTGAACTGGTTTCCCAGGAGACTTTTCCAGAGCATGCATAGTGTTATCCAGAGTTTTTTTTCTGTGAATACTGCACGTGGTTGTCTAAGTTTCCTGTCAAGAACACTTCCCACTTCGTGAAATTTATTTATCGGTTGATGAATCGTACTGTGATCAGGATCTCGAACATCAGGAAATTCCTCTTAAAACAATTGTCTTACTGCACATGCTGATTCTGTATGCACCTATGAATCATACATGAATACTCTATGGCGAATACAGTATTTGTATTTCACCATTTCATTTGAAACACTTTCACTCAATACATTGCATTGCATCGCCCAACAGACACATGCTACTTGGGCAAACAAAGGCCTCTCAACAGAGTGGAAATATATTCCCCACCAGTGCTGCCTGCAACAAAATACTTGCCAGGTGATTGCGTTAAGAATTGACCATCCTGTATAACAATATTTTGTATTTATATAAGTGCATCCACGAGTGTCAGCTCTTTCACCAGACTGCCTGGACACTTTGATCGTGACATAAAACAAAATCATTTGTTACAGGGGTGCCAAAGAACAGTCAGTGAAGGAGCAACAAGATGTTCAGCTGCTGAACCAGAACAACAATCTTCTTTCACCCAAGCCAAAACTCAATAGGATAGCAGGCTTAGTGAAGAAGTAACACACAGTAAAAGTCAGAATAAATTATGTAGACTGAATCTCATTAATTAGCAAACTGAAATTATCAGTTGCTTTCAAACACACTGATGTTCCAATGGTGACAGACAGAAAGCAGTAATGTGTTGATGTGATGTGTTTTGTTCCTTGTGAAAGTGGACAACAAACAATGAGGAATGGAAATGGAAAAAAGCAGACTAATAGATTTAAAATTACATATTCATGCTTATTTGTTTCCACCTAAGCTTAATGCTAATTTTTGTATTATTATGTCTCCTTTTTTGTATGTGTAGGCTATAATTTATAGTTGTCTCCATGGACTGAATTGTGTTAAGTTCTTCTGCAGTGTTACGTATAGATTTCATATAAAGGTAGTAAGAACTCTGGAAACAATATTACTATTTTCAAAATAATTTATAATTACATAAACTTTGTAAATTGCAACTGTATTGTGTTCCACTATGTACAGAGTCTGAGATTTCAAACACGTATCATAACTGTACATTCCAGTTTTAAGAAAAATGCATTTTATTACAGCTGTGTAGCATAATTCATCAAAATATGTTCTGCACAAGAACAGTGTAATATCATTTTGAATATGACTGAACAGTTAATACCCCTAAGATTACTATAGTAGTTATTCTGGAAACCATTAACTCTGAACATTTGATATACCAAGCGATTGGATTCAAGGTGTAATTCCAATAAGCAATGTGTTTGGAAAAAATATTTCTTTACTGAATTTTGGATGTTCCTTTCATAATATTTTGTACATACATTTACATTTAATAATGAATTATATATGCAACAGTGATTTTAGTTTTTGTAAGAATGGATATAATGTTTATGTACTATATATATGTGTGTGTGTCATTACTTGTACAACCAGTTTCAAGTAATTTAATGTGAACAGTGAGACAGAACACTTTTTCAACTATTTATTGACAGTAATTTAGCACAGAATGTGGCCAAAGTAATTCATAGGTTTCTATTTTTCTTATTCTTATGCATTACTACTGTGAAAATTGTGAGCACTGTATCAGTGATGTGAAAGCATTACCCTGTTTTTATCATGGGCAGTTCATAGATATGTCATTTCAAATAGAGCAGCAAATCCAGTAAATTACTTTTTGCAACACCATGTGACCTGGCATTCGGCGATTATAATTTCAAATTCTTACAATCAAAACCTGAAACCGACATGTTGTTAAATTACTTCAATTCCATGCCTACTTTTACTTTAATATCATACATAAATTGCACTTTGTTATCTTCATCAGATGTGCAATAGTCTGCTATATTTTCAAAGAAACATATCAAATGTGCCACCTAAGACAAATGCCCGAAATATATTGATTCGAGATAACTTATGTGGTTATTACAGCAAGTTGCATTTTTTGTACATGTCTTCATCATGTACTAGTAATTGATGTAAACGGAGGAATACATCACACACACAAAGAGAGGGAAGAAAGGGAGTGAGAACTACAGAAATTAGTGACAGGGTCAATGGAGGCAGAGAAAGAGAAACATAGAGAGTGAGAGTGGCAATATACATAAACAGAAAGGAAAGAGAAGAATTACAATTTAAAGAGGATGGAATAAGACTGTATGAACAGGAGTGAGGTCTGCATCCTACTTTCTTGAAAATGATGGAATATGTGTTAATTATCAGTTATTGAATGGGAAACAGTAAGCTCTTGAGTTTCAGCACAGATTGTTGAGATCAATACACAAATGTGTTTGAATTCAATACAAGGAATATATTTCACATGAAAAAATTGTTGTATGTCTTATTACATGCATTTCAGGATAACTACACAGGTTTTAGACTTAGATGAAACAGTGGCAGAGAGAGTAATGCATGGGCAGCATGTACTGTAGCACTGGACAGATTATGATAGTTAAAAGATTTTTGTGTGCACTTATTTTTGCGCATGTTCCTTTCAGGGCAGGGCAGAAAGACAGCAATGCTTAATCATTATGTTGGCAGGAAGAGTTTAGAACAGATTATGTAAAAATGATAGGGGCCAAATACCAAATATATAATCAGATGTTGGTAAATTAACTGGAAAAACTGTTTATTGGCAATCATTCTCAGGTAAATGTAGCATGTTAATTATTTTTAAGTCAACAATCCATGTTCTAAGATTTACTGCATGAGAAATGATATCTTGACCAAACTGAGGATACAAAACATTTGCATTATATGGAAAAGATGAAATGCTACACTCTCAAAGATTGGGCTCTTTCTGGACTTTGCGGGATATGTCGATGTCCTGTAAGCTGCTGGGGGACCTGTCACTAGAAATTTAATTTGTGGAAACTATTTAAATTGCTGAGTTATTTTCAGGTCACGTGTTTTAAGTAGTGTAGTGTTCTCTTCCTACAACCTATACAGGTTAGGATGTTCTCATTAAGGCCAGCCTTTTAACTTCTTACCAGTAGTCACCTGCACAGTAGGAATATGGATACTAAAGAAGTCTTTTTAGTGCTTTATCAATACCATTGATCTCATTCGTAAATCTATTGATTGAAATTGTAAATAAGTCAAAAATAATATGGAATTTCTTCTTTTTTGCTATTGATTTGCATATTTATTGTTTCTTTGTACCTTCATCTATTAGTGCTTTTTATTATTATTTCTTCAGTTCATGTCCTCATCATCATTTGTGTGGGCTTCTGTCTGATCTGGCAACTGTTTTATTTTTGATACTTCCTGCCCCTGTCTTCTCAATTTTTAAATATTTCATTTGTCAAAACATTTTCATTTGCATTCCAGTTTATAACAGTACAAAATTTTAATGAAGAGATAATTGATGTTCAGCTTCAATACCATTAGTAGCAACAGAGGTAATATCTGTTCGGATGATTAAAGGCATTTTCAACTATAAAAGTTTCATATCAAAGATTGTGCTGAACTAAGAACTACTGGTGATATATATTACATAATGGCATATTTATGAAATTATTATTAATTGAAATCTTTGACTATGTCTTGGGATAGCTCAGAATTAAACATTCCATGAATTATTCACACGTTCACACCCACTTCTATCATTTCTAACCCATCTAAAACATTTAATGCTTTCTGTGCTAGTGTGAATGTTGATGCTAATTGTTGTATGAAAGATTATATTAAATGATTGTAAATAACATTTTTAGACATGTTAACATCTGTCCTGTAATTTCATGTATTTTAGATTGGAACCAACTTAATGTATGACAGTGGTTTTTTGTGTGTGTGTGTGTGTTTTGTTTAGTTCCTGTTCAGTTGTATAAAGATGTGATAACACGTAGCTGCCATTTGATCTGTCAAGTCTTCAATACAAGGTCATGTGGATACTGAATTAATCCAATGCACCATATATTCTGTAGTGAAAGTAGCAATCTGAATATATGTTGTTGATACTGAAGCTTGTTATCTGCTGCTTAAATGCACTCAAAACATATAACTGTTAACTTGTAAGTGCATCATTTTACATGTTCCAGGTCTTTTAGACTAGGGGCCAAATTGTAACTGTGCATCCACATCATATTAACAGAACTTGCTATATGCAGCTTTAAAGATAAAATGTCTCTCATTAAAATGCTTTGTGATATTTGTTAAATAAAATAATGTGATGTCTTGCTTGTTCCGGGTGATTGCAGGCAAGCTCCTCCAATTCTGTTGTACAAACATGTCAAAACTGAATGAAAGAGAAATAAGAATATTTGCAGCCATATAATCATTTCTATAAACTGATTTAAATTGACATTTTGTATGTTTCCAGTGTTATCCCAAATCAACTACCCAAAATTTTTGGTTTTTAGTTTCCTTAAAATTGCCACCATACCCTAAATCCCACACACTGGGTAAGAAGCCTAAGCATAACTTGACTATAATGCACCCATAAAGCATGACTGGTATCACTTTTGAGGAAAAAAAAAAAATCGTACTGTGATTGCTAGACTGAAATGTCATTCAGGAGGGAGGAAGTGTTCAAATTCATGTTGGGTTATCTTGACATATGTTTTCCCTGGTCACTGTAAGTGAAGAAGTCTTTTTAGTGCTTTATCAATACCATTGATTTCATTCGTAAATCTGTAGTGAAAGTAGCAATCTGAATATAATTTGTTGATACTGAAGCTTGTTATCTGCTGCTTAAATGCACTCAAAACATATAACTGTTAACTTGTAAGTGCATCATTTTACATGTTCCAGGTCTCTTGTTATGCTGCTGCAAACATCGTCTAACTGTTCATGCAGGTGGTTGTTGTCGTGCAAATGACGCCATCTGTTGACTCAGGGATCGAGACGTGGCATTGAGCTGACTGGCGCTTTGTTTCTGGATTGAAAAATGGCATCCACGTCTCATCCATTGTCACATTCAAATGAGCTAGTACTTCAAATCTACTGATGTTGACTAGTTGCTTGAGTGTAACATTCCTTCATAATAACTTGATTCATTAACCTATTGTCTCCATGTTATGCCACAGCCCCCCCTTCCCACCGCCCCCCCTCCCCCCCCCCCCCCCACACACACACACACTGTTCCCTTTAACAGTAAGTAGTTCATAACATTTATTTTCATTTAACTTGAAAAGATGAAATCAAACAGAAAAATTATTGTTATAGCTTTTTGGGACGGCAAAGGAATTTTTACAATGGATTTTATAAAAGTACCATGTGAGAATACTGAGACATCACAGGTTAATTGCAAAACACCAAAGGTCAAACCAAAACAAATAGTGTGGAATGATTACCAAAGGAATCCTCCTCCTTTACAACATTGTGTGACCTCATACTCTGAAATTATTGAAGGAAAAACTCAGACCTTTTGGCTTGGAGATTTTTCAAGATCTTTCCCAAGATGAAGGCCTGGCTGGCTACTCAGCACTTCAGGACCAATGATGAAGTCAAGGATGAGGTCAAGGATGCAGTCAACAACTGGCTGAAGCACCATTCTTCAATTAAGACATAAAGAAGTTGGTGTCACAATACGAGAAATGTTTAAATTTGGTGGTAATTATGTGGAGAAGCAATGTCAACATTTGAGTACATGTTCATTTAAAAAGTTATCTTTCTTAACAGCCAAATAGAGATTAACATATGATTAGCTCTCACTTACACCTATTTAACTCATATCTGCAATGGTGTGAGAATTAAATTGGGACAATACACCAGAGTTTTCCTATTGTACAGAAACATTTGAGAATGGAGTTCACAATTTCTGCTTTTGCTTTGCTATCCTCAATTTCAATTCTTATCTCTTTTATGGACAACTGGGCATTACTTTGGTGGTACCACAACACTAACATCTGTTACATATGACCTGAATTGCTGTAGATTGTGTGAGACACCTTTCAGTAATACGAGGTGCATTCAAGTTCTAAGGCCTCCGATTTTTTTTCTAATTAACTACTCACCCGAAATCGATGAAACTGGCGTTACTTCTCGACGTAATCGCCCTGCAGATGTACACATTTTTCACAACGCTGATGCCATGATTCCATGGCAGCGGTGTCTTTCATTGTTGGAAAAAGCCAGGTCAGGTGAGTAGGGAGCATGAGGAATCACTTCAAACTTGTTATCACGAAGAAACTATTGCATAAAGTTAGCTCGATGTGTGGGTGCGTTGTCTTGGTGAAACAGCAGACGCGCAGCCCTTCCCGGACGTTTTTGTTGCAGTGCAGGAAGGAATTTGTTCTTCAAAACATTTTCGTAGGATGCACCTGTTACCGTAGTGGCCTTTGGAACGCAATGGGTAAGGATTACGCCCTCGCTGTCCCAGAACATGGACACCATTATTTTTTCAGCACTGGCGGTTACCCGAAATTATTTTGGTGGCTGTGAATCTGTGTGCTTCCATTGAGCTTACTGGCACTTTGTTTCTGGATTGAAAAATGGCACCCACGTCTCATCCATTGTCACAACCGACGAAAAGAAAGTCCCATTCATGCTGTCGTTGCGCGTCAACATTGCTTGGCAACATGCCACACGGGCAGCCATGTGGTCGTCTGTCAGCATTCGTAGCACCCACCTGGATGACACTTTTTGCATTTTCAGGTCGTCATGCAGGATTGTGTGCACAGAACCCACAGAAATGCCAACTCTGGAGGCGATCTGTTCAACAGTCATTTGGCGATCCCCCAAAACAATTCTCTCCACTTTCTCGATCATGTCGTCAGACCGGCTTGTGCGAGCCCGAGGTTTTTTCGGTTTGTTGTCACACGATGTTCTGCCTTCATTAAACTGTTGCACCCACGAACGCACTTTCGACACATCCATAACTCCATCACCACATGTCTCCTTC
Organism: Schistocerca nitens; assembly: GCF_023898315.1. Classification (NCBI taxonomy): domain Eukaryota; kingdom Metazoa; phylum Arthropoda; class Insecta; order Orthoptera; family Acrididae; genus Schistocerca; species Schistocerca nitens. Next base: position 717,776,971 of record NC_064615.1, on the reverse strand, counting down.
AACTGTCGATAAATTTCAATTGGTTTCACACAACGCAAATTCAGAAAACGAATGATTGCACGCTGTTCAAGTAAGGAAAACATCGCCATTTTAAGTATTTAAAGCAGTTCTCATTCTCGCCGCTGGCGGTAAAATTCCATCTGCCGTACGGTGCTGCCATCTCTGGGACGTATTGACAATGAACGCGGCCTCATTTTAAAACAATGCGCATGTTTCTATCTCTTTTTCAGTCCAGAGAAAAAAAATCGGAGGCCTTAGAACTTGAATGCACCTCGTATATTACAGTTGTCAAAGTCTTCAAGCATTCCCATTTTGATGCCCTCCTGTTTTGACATCTTCAACTTTTATAGCCCTGTCTTCCTCAGTTGCGCGTAATATTACAGTATATTGATAATTTTTACTTATGGACCGTCTGACAGCAACTGAATAAAACACAAGTTTAGTGCCATACGCGTTTCGCCTTTATTTTCTGCAAGGCATCATCAGTGGCAGGTTGCGTGGACAATTTCTTACATATTACGCTCCTGTTGCATTTTTGGTGTTGTTCTTCTTCTTATGAACACCAATTTGTGGTTTTTTCCACATTCCACAGCACTATGCACTGAACGCTTGTTTTAATGCAATGTTTTGGTTTCTGTTGCCGACTGTTGACAGTCGGCAACAGCCATGCGTGGGTTTTCATGCATGGCTGTGTGCTTGGCCGCCTGTTGACTGTTGGCAACAGAAACCAAAACATTGCATTAAAACAAGCGTTCAGTGCATAGTGCTGTGGAAATGTGGAAAAAACTGCAAATTGGCATTCATAAGAAGAAGAACAAAACCAAAAATGCAACAGGAGCGTAATATGTAAGAAATTGTCCACGCAACCTGCCACTGATGATGCCTTGCAGAAAATAAAGGCGAAACTTGTATGGCACTAAAATTGTGTTTTATTCAGTTGCTGTCAGACGGTCCATAAGTAAAAATTATCAATATACCCTCCTGTTTTGTTCAGCATCTTTCTGTCTATAGTCCTATGCTTTGTTTTACACCTATTATGCGGCAGTCGATTCTTAGGAAGTTGGTTTTACTGTGACTATGTACCACAGATGGTTTCTACCATCATAAAGTACATATTTATCCAGTTTATAGTCAACTATTCTCTTAAACATGCACCACAGTTATACATGCTCCTGTCCAGGACTAAATGTTGAAAGTTCCTCATTTTGATATGACACTACTGCATATTTATCTAGTCTGCTGAACATACAAAACTTTCAACTTGTTTTAGTAAGTAATAAGCTGAGGTGGCACCGCCATCTGGGTAAATTAGTTAAAAAGCGCAGTTCACAGAGTAAATATTATTTTGACCTTAGCTGCATTCCTCCAGAACATTAAACCATAGGATAATAATGAGTGAAAGTATGCAAAAGATATTAGTAATCTCTCTTGTTGTGTCGTCCTGTAAATGGAATTAAAAACTGTAAAGTAGGCAGAACTGAACTTTGTTGTTAACTTACCCATCTCCTGATGTGACCTTAGTTTATTATCCATCTGGGTGTCTAAGAACATCACACATGAATCCTCATCCAGTGTGCCAACTGATATCTGCTTCTGGCATCTTTAGTGATTTTTATTGATGCAGAATTGCACATGCAAGCTAGTATATTTACTCTTTCTTACTGTTATAATTCCTGCAAATTCTGCACGTTTAAACAAGTAGTCATGACTTCTTTATTGGCGTTCCTTATCCTTCCTCCCCAATTTTATCACCTCTTCTAAATCAGGATCGGCATGCAGAACTGCACACGTGCACGATGTGTTGCTCACAGGTGGGACAGTGCTAGGCCTCACTCAGCTTTGCTTGGCCATCCTCAGAAATGCTCAATACAGTGCAACCTTTCATTTAACAGTGCAGGACGACATTCTTCAGTTGTAACATTCTTCAGTTCAGTAGAACTGTCATATCAATACTGTTTACATTCAGTATTTGTTCATGGTATAAAGGAAGTTGACAGGTCCAGTGGCTGTGACACAAAAAGTTGCAGTCTAGTGATGTATCATCACAAGCCTTTACAGCTGAATGGGAATGGCAGAAGAGAAGGATGAGTATTCTCAATATCTATTGCACTGTCACATAACTGACAGGTACTCCAGTTTTTCTGTGAAACAACATTACAACACCATGCAGAAAGAATATAGAGATTTATCTGACAACAAAGGAGCAAAAATTTACAATGATTGACAGGGGGATTCATTGCTCTATACATCAAGAAGCACTTGGTGTTAAATTTGTAGGCATGGGGCACAGGATGAAATTGGTGGTACAAATAGTGAAATTTCTGGAGTCGCACACACTATTCCATCGTCAGGTGCAACAGTTTTCAATGGACTTGAATTAAGAGCATGGAGACTTCATATATTACTGCAAATTATGTTCCTTAAGTCATAGAGCAGAGAAGCTGGATGGATTTAAAACCAACTATTGTTGAATTTATGAAGGGGAAAGGAAAATTGGAATGTGTGGATTGGATTGTAGACCATAAGACATAACAAGGTGACAAACAACTTAATTCTGATTTGATGGGGACGCATTTAAAAAGGAAATCACATTGTGGAAGGGACAAATTCTCACAAAAAAAAATCACACTCCATTTCCCTAAACACTCTAGCGTTAAAAAAAAACTATGATTTTTAAGAATTCATTGTGGCCTTGAAACAATTACAAGAATAGTTCTTTAAACATTTTGAGGACAGTGCCAATCTCTCATTTGTTTTTGATACCATGTGCAATTTCAGTTGAAAGTGCCCCTGTTCATGTGCAGATGGAACTGATCAATCTTCAATGTAATTCTTGTTTAAAAGACAAATTCTTTTATATAAAAACTGTCTAGAAGGTCTACACTGTCTTCCTTGTGAGGAGTTTCCAAGTCTCCATAGTGAGGTTGCAAACATGATAAAATTCTTCAATCAATATGCTTGCATGCAAAGAGAGTACAAAAGTATGTAAAATTGTCTGCACTGTCCATATGCTGACAGTTTGTCCCAGGTAAAAGATATGTCTTCAGTGCATTACAAATAATTAAATAATACTGTAAACCTGTTTTGTTTGTGATCTATGTTGTTGATAAATATGAAATCAAGTTGTATGCAGTGAAATTATGTTGCCAATTAAATGCAGAGTGGTCACAGTTTCACACACGAGACAGCATGGCTAGGCAGTGTGGGGAAAGTGCAGCCAGGTGAGAGAGCTATGCACACACGCAAAAGCACTATTTGTGTTCCAAATTCTTGGCTGTCCCAGCTGTAAATGTTGGAGTTTCAATTATACTATTTTTTAATTTTGGTCACTGAAATACTAAAAAAATTGTTTTGTTATCTGGTCTCTCTTATTATTTTCTCACACATGCAAAACGAGACATTTCACTGCTCGATTGAGTCTGAATGTTTTGGAGTATCTATATAAAGTTCTTTACTATTTCTTAATATGTAGTGTATCTTCCATTTACAACTGTTTTCACTCCAAGGATTTTTCTCTTTCCTCCATTCCTGGATTGTACAGATTGTCAGTGGTTTTATAGCTACATTGTTAGGTCCAATTATTGTGTCTACTGACAGATTTTTAAAAAAAAAATTGTACCCTCACAGAGTTGTTGTCTCAAGGTCTCTGGTTCTGGCTTCATAGACATCTTCAGTTGACCCATTTGTTTAAATTACTCTTAAAATTTGTGAACTTAATTGATGTTTCTGATATCATTTCTTAGGTAGTTTGGGTAGAATCAAAATGTTGGTCATACACTGTTTTGAATGTTAAAATTTTAAGGTCTGTTTCTGTATAGTTTTTCCTACAAGATTTATGTGAATGGCTGCAGAATTTATGTCTTTAGCAAAAACCAGGTAGGCCATTTGAAAAACCCAGGTAGTTATCTGAATGCCTTTATTTTTTGCCCACAGTTTGATTCGGTTAGTTATTCTATTTTCTTCTAATGTTTTATTATTATTATTATTATTTTAAATACTCTTTACTCTGAGAAACAGTTAAAAATACAAGCAAATTTCTTCATCTTGGAGCTTGTTTTACTTTCAAATGTTTTGGATTTGTATTTATGTGGGCACTATTAAGTTAAGATTATCAGTTTGTTACCTACACTGAATTCACATAGTATAGAAAGCAGGACTAGTTTATCTGTAGAACCTGTATGTTTTCTGGGGATCTACAGATGTGATAATGAAGTCTTGTTTTTTCGGCTTTACTTAGTCAAAGCTTAAAATTTGTTCAACACATGACCTTCACTTCCTGAAATCAGTTTGATATCCTCCTATCTGTTCATCCATTAAATTTTCTACTTTGCTTAACATGGCTTGTGATGTTCCTCTGTAATTGTCTCTCCCCCTTTTTTTTAATGGGTTAATTGGTGCATATATTTTCAGTTCTATGATAAATCTTCTGTTTCCTATATTAAGAAAAAAATAATAAAGTTGTACAATGGCATTTATCTTCAGATTATTGCAACATCAGACAGTTGCCTGTGTTCTTAAATGCTACATCCCCGTCTTCTTCTAAAAAACATAGACCTGGAATGAAAAAGTGTTTGAATTAATAGTTTCTGAAAGTGTTTAGTATTGCAGTAAACTTCTTGTAAAAACAGTAAATTGTTTAAATTATGTCGTGTGAACAAACAAAGATTATAAATGTTTAGTACATCAAAAGTGGCAAGCCTCACCACACTGCCGCCTGCCGTATAATTTGCAACATCTGAATGCCTCCCCACATTACATATTGTCAACAGTAGCTGCAGGCAACACACGGCCTTCAGCACTGCATCAGGAGTCGCTTATTATATTCCCTGCTGACCATGTCCACATCTGATTACATTCACATCTGACAGTGTCAGCAGCTTTGTTATCCTCTTTAGCTCCAACCAATTGTAGTGGTTAATAAAAGAGAGAAGAGAAGAGAAGAAAAGAAAAAAGTTGAAAATGTGGGAAGAAATGGTGAATAAAAAGGGGGTTTTAAAATCGTAAATGACCGTGAAAAAGGGGAAAAATGAAAAATAAATCGGACTTCGTATTACAGAAAAGCTATTGTTGGGGTGGTTCTCGTGGCGTTTTTGAGCAAAAGTTAAACCAATTTCCACTACAAAAATTATTGAAAAAGAACAGAGAATAACAAAATGTAACTGACAGGGGGAAATGGCGTAGCTTAGAGTTAATTCTTTACCATGTTAACATGTCTTCTTGTTTCGTGCGGCGTCCAGGTCTTCAAAAATCTCCTACTTCATTTCTGCGTGAAAAGTCTGCTCCGAAATCTTGCAATAAGTTTCATTGTCCAGGAATTTCTAATGTACACAAACCGTCTTGATATTAAATGTAATTTATTTTACTTTGCTTCCCTCCTCCAAATTTCATAACAACTTCCTCAATATGTCTACACATTAAAATCAGATCAAGACTAGCTATTAAGTTTTTTACGTCAGCATCAGATCACGTCTGCATTAAGCTTCCGCTCTAGAGACAAAATCAAGAAACGGATAGAAAACAAAAAAAGAGTTACAATTTTAGTATTTTTTCTGCCGTCGAGCGCTCATACCGCTGCGACGGGATATTTTTTATCTGAGGGAACGAGTGTAGCGCGGCGAAATTCAAAGTCCCGCTACACAATTCTCCATAGTAAGTAAATAAACTGCAGAAACTTTACACACTGTATATTCCCTACTATCCTTGGGCATACTAGAATGGCGATACAACAAGCACCGTTACAGAAGTGTGTGCTGCTTTGGTTGTAAAAGCTATGTAAGAGAGAGTATGCCTAAGGCTTCATGAATCAGCGAGATAATGGGAAATGCTCAAAAGCTGTATCAGATGAATCACCTGACGCATTTTATGAATGCACTGATGACCCAAAACATTATGACCACTGCCCACCATGAGTCTGAATGCTGCTTTGTGGTGCTGAAGTTACATGATGCAGTAAAGAATGTGTATAAAGCAGAGCAGATTTGAATGGGAAAACATTCAAGTGACAATATTTGCCACAAATGGGAAATTCAGTGACATAAGTGGCTTTGGAAAAGGGCACATTTATTGGCATCATACTTGGGAGTGAGCATCTTGGAAATGACAAAGCTGATTGGCTCTTTGCTTGCTGATGTGAGCATCTGTAGAAAATGGATGAGGGATGATGAAACCACAAGTAAGCAACAAGGTGTTGGACATCCGTGCCTCATAACAAAATTTGGAGGTCATAGGATTCCCCACTTCATAAAGCAGGACAAGCAGGTTATCTGTGACAGATCTGATGACAAGAGTACAACACTGGTGTAGGCACAAGTGTTTCAGAACACACTATTGAGCATGGGGCTCCACAGCATACATGTTCCCATAGTGACCCAATGACACTGTCAGTTACGAATGCAGTTAGTACAGGATCACTAAGATTGGACAATGGATCAGTGGAAACATGTTGCCTCATTGGGTGAATCACATTTCTACATGCACCAAGTCAATGGTCATGTCCAAATATGGCATCACATAGGCGAATGATTGCTTGAAATAATCACCGCACCAAGGACGCAGAACACTGATAGCGGCATTGTGCTGTAGGGGCATTCACATGGGCTACCATGAGACCTGTGGTAGTAATCAAAGGCACCATGACACCTATGGACAAACTGAATATTATTGTGGACGACCTGCTTCACTTCAGGCTTGATGTCTTTCTCAATGGTGAAAGCAGCTTCCAGCAGCATAACTGTCGATTTCATAAGGCCAGTACCGTGCTATTGTAAGTTAAGGAGGATGATAATGAACTCATGCTGATGTTTGGCAGCCAAATTCTCCTAATCTGAACCTGATCGGACACATCTTGACACCTTTGGATGCCAGTTAGGCACTTCCAAACCACTGGCCCATAAATTATAGGAATTGCATGACCTCTGTGTAGAAATCTGGTGCCACATACTTCTAGAAATCTACCAAGGTCTTGTCACATCTACGTCACGCAGAATTGCTACAGTATTGCATTCCAAAAGTGTACCAACAGAGATGGTCATAATGAAATCACTCAGAAAATGTCCAAATGAACCATGTTTCAATTGAGGTCAGTTTGTTAAATATGGAAATTATGAGAGGAGAGCAAAATATTGCACCAGAATATTTCTGAATTAGTCTGTGACGTACTGAAAGCTCAAATTGCGTTTCTGGGGTTGAAGTACATTAACTAACTGAAACAGTTAGCAGTTATGTTGGCAATGGAAAGGGATCTTCCCTTTCACCCCAATGATGAAGGTATTTGATATTCAGGTCTCATACACATAAATACTGATATACTGTTAAGTTGAAACTGCATCCTCTCACAGGCGAGAGGAGGTACCATTTACAACTACTGAGGTAGCATGTCTCAGTAGAAAAGCAGGTAACATGAAACATTTAAATGGTATAGCATTAGCTGACCTACAATGATTCCAGCTTATATGTGGTAGCTAACTGTTGCTGGTAATTTCAGATGAGAATGTTACATGGATTGCCGTCACTACTGTGTGGCAATTGTGGCCATTGAAAAAAACAGTCACTGTAATAAAAAAAAGAATCATTCCTGAAGAATAGCAACTGTTGGCAGTTTAGCACTGCAGTACTGCCCTGGATAATCTGTTAATGGTGCTAAATTCTAGGTTGAAACTAAGTTGTATGGTTGGCACTAATACTGAATTACACACCCAACTTCAAGACAGACTAGATGATGAGTACGACAATCAACTGCTGGTGACTTTTGAACAGGAAGAATTGCTGTTGTAATTCCAAATTGAAACCTGGTAAGTGCCAAAAGTCCAAGTGGCATTCACCCTAAGATGGAATGGAAACCCAAAGAAATTCTGGTCTTGTGTAAAGGTTGTTAGTGGCACCAAAGTTAGTGTCCAGTCACTCATGAAAGAGACAGGAAATGAAATAGAGGCCAGCAAAGCAAAAGCTGAAATGCTTAGCTCCATTCCCAAATGTTTCTTTACAAATTAAAACCTCACACCATTGAAAAGAAGAGTGGAAAGGATATTACCCTCAATGGTGTTGAGAAACAGATAAAATTGTAAAACTGAACAAAGCTCCAGTGCCCAATAGAACACCTATCATATCCTATACTGAATTTACAGCTGAGCTGACCACTCTTTGGACTATAATCTATCCTAGATCCCTCAGACAAAAAACTGTGCGCAGTAATTAGAAGAATGCACAGATCACAGCCATCTATAAGAAGGGTAATACAAGTGATCCACAAATCTACCGTCCAATATCCTTGACACTGATTTATTGTATAATGTTAGAACATTTTCTGTGCTCAAACATAATGAGGTATTTCAAAGAGAATGATCTGCTCTAAGCAAATCAGAACAAATATAGAAAACATTTGGCCTACTACTACATCTACACTTACTGTCAAAAGTATGATCATTGGGGCACCAGTGAAACTTCTGATTGGACTGAGGACTTTTTGGTTGGGAGGACGCACAGAGTATCAGCCAACCTGCATAAATACCTGGGTATAAACACTTTGTAGGGACATGAAAAGAAATGATCACATAGGGTCAGCCATGGGTCAGATGTAGAAGTAACTTCGGGTGTGCCCAGGGAAGTGTGTAGGGACTCCTGCTGTTCTCGTTGTATACTAGTGACCTTGCGGACAATATTAATAGTAACCTCAGACTTTTTGCAGATGATGCAGTTACCTGTAATGAAGTACTGTTTGAAAGAATCTGCATAAATGTTCAGTTAGATCTTGTAAGAGTTCAAAGTGGTGCAAAGACTGGCAACATGCTTTAAATTCTGAAAAGTGTAAAATTGTGCACTTCATAAAAAAAAAAAAAAAAAAAAAAAAACGAAAAAAACATAGTATCCTATGACTAAAATATCAATGAGTCACTGTTGGTATCAGCCAACCCATACAAATACTTGGGTATAACGCTTTGCGGGGATATGAAATGAAAGGATCACATAGGCTCAGTCATCATTAAAGAAGGTAGTAGACATTGGCTTATTGGTAGAACACTGGGCAACTGCAATCAGTCTACAAAAGAGATTGCTTACAAACCACTTGAGTGACCCATTCTGGAATACACACAGGTTTGTTTGACCTTTGGAGAGTGTCACAGAGATACTGAAGAAACTGAGTTGGCACACTTTTGAAGATATACGTACACTATCTCAAGAAAGCCTACTTACAAAGTTCCACAACCCAGCTTTAAATGATGACTCTAGGCACATGCTACAACCCTCTATGTACTGATCACATAGGGGTGATTAGGACAAGATTAGATTAATTATAGCACACACAGATATATTTGAATATTTATTCTTCTCATGCTCTATACATGAATGTAATGGGACGAAACCCTAACAACTGCTATAATGGGGCAAACTCTCTACCATGCACTTCACATTGGCTTGTAGAGTATAGATGTAGATGTGAAATGTAAGTCCACTTCAAGTACCCTTATTTGACGTTATTGCTGAACAAGGCATTGCGAACAGATAGAGCGCAGGGCACCTGTAAAATGGCCAAAGCAGCTGTTATCAAACACAGAGAGTGCTAGTTACCCTGCGCTATTGAAACTGTAACCCATTTTGGTTAAAGTCTAAGCATATAGACAAGTTTTTCTGTGCATTTCAGATATGAATCTGTAATCTATAAACAAAGCAAAGCTCATCAAAGCACATAAAGAGAAAAGTAAAGTCCAGCTGATTGCAGATAGTGCCACAGACTATGGCAGACTGAATCATGGCTGCCTGTCTGGTCCTACTGCTGCAAGTGGCTTGACCCACATAACATGCTACACTCACCATTGCTGGTGATCATCAACCATGAGCTACGGCATCTCTGGGATTGTCCATTGGCTGGGATATGAAAATACTTACTGCAGATAATTGCAGAAGTTAGAAATATAAGGCCTAAAGTTAGTATTAATTCAAGTCACATTTCAAAGAAGCAGTCGCCTTAGTATCAGTCTTTAAGGTCAGGTGGACATTTGGAAATCATCAAATGTTATTGGGTATGATAAATCAGTTCAAATGAAAAGGGTGACAAGAAGTGTAACTTCCACAGTGGTAACACATTAACTAGATCCCTAACCAAATCTTAAAAGATCATTGGTACAAAATAGCCACCCGTAAGGGTATGTGCCAATTCTAATAATACCAGCATGGACTATGTAGAAAAGTAATAGCAATAAGTTTAAATGCAGAGCAGATAACATACATCTATTATAATACTGTCAAATCTTGAACCCTTCATTGGTAGCAAATAGCAATTTATTATTCAAAAATTTAACTTTCAGTATAAAGTGTTCGTTCAGTTAGAATATTTTTCCATGTATTTTTTTGTTTCTGAAATAGATATTAATAATCTTCACTACAAATATAAGAGGTCTATTAAAATAAAATTCCAGAACTTTGTCCTCAAAATTTTCTGTGGCTACCTTCTACTTATTGTTCATAGTCTCCATCAAAATAGAGTTTGTGAGTTGTGCTGTCAATTTTCAGTTTTCAGAAGTGGCAGTAATCTTATGGATCTTGCTGATGTACCATTCTTCATATTAGAGTTTGGTTATACAGAGCTATATCATACTATTTTCCATAATCTATTTTTCATAGATGTTGTGTCATATCTAGATGCTAGGGATATTCGGCCCTAAAACAATTAAGGATGGTTACACAGTTCTAAACAAATTAGTTATCAATGAAGACAAACACACCTGTATAGTAGTTGAGGCCCGCATGTGGAACACTACAGAAAGAGTGTAAATCTACTATTAACACAAAACTCAATGTCCATTTCACTGGCAGTATAGTAGTTAGGCTGGGGCACTTTGCATCAAGGTTGGGGGGGGGGGGGGGGGGGGAATATTTTAAAAACAGGAAGTTAATTTGGGATTTTTTTGTATTGACAATGACACAGTTCAGTTTACACTGAAGTGCCAGAGAAACTGGTATAGGCATGCATATTCAAATACAGAGATATGTAAACAGGCAGAATAAGGCACTGCAGTTGGCAATGCCTATATAAGGTAACAAGGGTCTGGCGCAGTTGTTAGATCAGTTACTGCTGCTACAATGGCAGGTTATCAAGATTTAATTGAGTCTGAACATGGTGTCATAGTTGGCACACGAACGATGGGACATAGCATCTCCGAGGTAGTGATGAAGTGGGGATTTTCCCATATGACCATTTCACGAGTGTACTGTGAATATTAGGAATCCAGTAAAACATCAAATCTTTGACATCGCTGAAGCCAGAAAAATATCCTGGAAGAACAGGACCAACGATGAGTGAAGAGAACCATTCAACGTGATGCAAGTGCAACCCTTCCATAAATTGGTATAGATTTCAATGCTGGGCTATCAACAAGTGTCAGCATGCAAATCATTCAACGAAATATCATCAATATGGGCTTCCAGAGCCGAAGGCCCACTCATGTATCCTTCATGACTGCACAACACAAAGCTTTATGCCTTTCCTCGGCCCGTCAACATTGGACTGTTGATGACTGGAAACATGTTGCCTGGTCATATGAGTCCCATTTCAAATTTCATCTGAAAAAAAGCATGAGAAAGGACTTTTGAATTCCTTTAGTAACACACAACAATAATAGTCCTATGTTGGGAATGACTTCTCCCTGTAGCTGCTCCAGTGGCACCAGAGATAGTGGTACACTAGTAGGAGGTCTTGGTAGTCAACATTGAACTTTAACACAATTGAAGAGAAAGCAGACAGGGCTGGGAGCTTTGTAATTAAAACCAATGATCAACAGAAGGAACAAATGGATCTATTGATAGCATAGTTCCTTCATGCTAATAACCTAGCCTTCAATTAAACTTCAAGTCAAGAATACAAAGACATGATTCAAGAACTGTGATCTGGTTAAGTTGATCCAGACTGCTAAAATTAAGTGGGGCGGTGCTAACATGAAACTTCAGTTTAAAAGGCATAATAGCACTGTATTACTACAAAATGAGTAGTCTAATATACAGAACTATCCAAGCCAATAAGCATTTCTATTAAGTGCAGTTGATTGTGAAGCCAAACAGAACCACTAAATATTGTGCAGAGTCTTTGAATAATTCGGTTAAAATTTGTGAAGATAATTTTCAGAAAAAATTACTTGCTGTTTTCAGTTATAAAGAAAATAATATGGTAAAAATGCAACAGCTTTTAAAAGAAGATCTTTTTGATTTCTTAACATATGATTGTTCAGTTCATTACATTACTCTACTCAATGAACAAGTTATACCTACGTGTGTAATAAAGCATATTGGTGAAGCTCTAATTCCGCAGCTCCCAAATTCTACTAGATGGAATTCCTACCATGATTTTCTACATAACTTTACTGATAATTATTGTAAATATATAGAAATTGTAACAGAGCAAAATGAAGTAGTTCCTGCTAACATTAATAAAATCTTAGATAATGTTCTCATTTATGAAAATGCCACTTACCTTCTTCAACAATTGTCAGTGGTTTGTAGAGTCCTGGACCTTCTTCAGACAGACAGCACAAATATTGCACAAGCTATCGAACTGCGGATTGATCTTTTTAGAGAATTCTGATGGAACACTCTAAGGAAGTAATAATGATAAAAAAGAAAGGAACAAACACTAAAACCCTTTCACTATCTTTCTAATATGTTAGATCCTTGACTCAGAAAGAGAAGATCAATGGCTGAACAAAAGAAAGTGCAGAAAATTGACTCAAAGAAACACATCTAGAGTAGATTGCAACTGATATGTCTTTTAGAATTGCTGCTTCTGATTATTTCCCTGCAACATTACTTTTCTGGTGCAATTGTAACATAGTTCCATCCAAACTAACAGTGGAATATAATGAAGTTGAAAACAGCAAAAAAGAGGAAACTTACTAACAGAATTTATTACTTTTGTGAAAAGTCTCATTTCTTGCCCTGCCAGCACTGCATCCATTGAGAAAATATTTTCCAACTAAGTTCTTGTTTGCTCAAAATTAAGAAATAGTTTAGAAGGGAAAAGAGCTGAGAAATTAGTGAAGATCTATAAATTTCTGCATGGTCCCAGAAAAGACTTTGTGCTTCCCAGTTATTACAATTATACATCAAGTTAATTTTTTTCTGGACCTATAAATGTTATTAAACTGTGTTTCTTATATTGCAAGAAAAGTTAAAACACAATATTAAAAATAAATTCTTGTGACCGTAAATAGTTAAATATGATTGCTCTTTTTAATTTGCATAAGGTGAACTACGTAACATTTTGTATGTTAATTAAATTTTCATAATTAAATGCAGTTGGATTTTATGTGGCTGTTTTAAATAAAACATTTAAAAATTAATTATGGAAAAATTAATTAACATACAAAATGTTACAGAGTTAACCTTATACAAATTAAGTTGGGTTGGATTAAATTACAACCATCTTGCTCTGTGTAGATTAAACAGACAGTAATTTGCCTACTGACAATTGTTGACACACTCAAGTAGCTCCATGGTAAAAGACTTGCGACTGAACACAGACTAAGCATAAAGCTCTGAAGCCAGACGCAAATAGCAGCCAGCTGTAGCAGTGCTGCAGAGTTCCTCTTAGGTGTTGCCCTCAGTCAAGTCAGGGTTAGTTGTGCCATCTGGCTGCTAAGATTCTAGTAGTGTCTTTGGTGGTGCCAATCTGGAGCCATACAGTGTGAGATATTGATGACACCACATTTCTCCTCCCCAAATCTTTGCACCATCGCCAATTGCTGTTGAGGCCTGGACCAACGGTGGAGGGAAGGTTTGGATGCAGACACGGCTGTGGGGACAGGGCCGGTGACTACCCCGAGCAGCAGACCCCTATTGGTTGGTTGATTTGGGGGAGGGGACCATAGAGTGAGGTCATTCATCCCATCAGATTAGGAAAGGATAGGGAAGGAACTCGGCCATGCCCTTTTGAAGGAATCATGCCGGCCTTTGCATCGAGCGATTTAGGAAAATCATGGAAAACCTAGATCAGGACGGCAAGATGTGGGTATGAACCATTGTCCTTCCAAATGTGAGTGCAGTATGCTAACCACTGCACCACCTCGCTCAGTGCAGGCCCCTGTTCTTACCACAGTATTCACCTTGTTCACGAGTGTCTAGAAACACCAGCCACTGGTTACATGCCCAATGTCCAAGACAGTGTCTGTGCCGGATATGACTCCTCAACAGACATTGTTTCGGGTTGTGGGAATGATGGCAACACTTGATACGGCAGCTCCGCATCAATTTCCATAAGCACCTCAACCACAGGTGGTGACCAAAAGTTTTGGTCCACTGTCAGAGATGACGAGGACTTACAGAAATCCTTCGAGGCAAAACATTAAGGTGAGAGATGACTATAAAGGTAGTTGTGATAGACTGCATCGGGACAACAAAGGATAATATTCTATATGCATCCACCACCAGCAACTACCGATTGTTCCAAAAAGGTCCTGCAAAATCCACATGAAGATGTTGCCACGGTCCTGTTGACTGTAGGGGGGGGGGAAAAAAAAAAACAACAACAACGTTGCAGTGGAGCAGACTAATGCTCCACACAGGCTGCACAGTGGGTGATCAACTGTTCTATTTGGGCATCCATATCCAGTCATGTATAGTGGCATCAAGCTAATTGCTTAGTGTCTACCACTCTCCAATGACCCTGCTGGAACAACTGCAGCACCTCCCAATGGAAGCACTGAGGGACCAAGACTTACACATCGTATTATCCATGCGGAGGAGGAGAACACCTATATATGCAGAGAAAGAGGGTGATGTATCTCCTTGAGACTCCAAGGCCACCCAATGTGGACATACTGCAGAATCGCCTGAAGAGCTGGGTCAGATGCAGTTTCATGCACAATACATTGGTAGTCGAGGAGAAACCCATTAAGTATGTTGAAATCCTGGTAATATGTGTGAAAACAGGAATCCTTGGACAAATCAAAGGTGGAATCAGTACCCACTGGTAACAGAGACAATAAATCAGCGTTGAGATGCTGAGCTGTGGGCTTGCACAGAAGCTCATACTGGTAACTGAATACCAACAGGGCCCACCGTTGCAACTTTTGCATAGTCCATGATGAGGCAGGATCAGAGGGGCTGAAAAGAGCTTTCAGCAGCCTGTGGTCTGTAATAAGATAAAAGCGTCACTCCAAACAAAGACAATGAAATTTGATAACTCCATAAATAATGGTGAGTATCTCTCTTTTAAGAAGCAAAGGCAATGGGCCTGTCAGTAGAACCTATCCTTGTGGGAGAGCAATGTTCCAGTTCTGTAGAATGCATTCACTGTAAGGACAACTGGCTTGTTTGGGTCAAAATGAATCAGATGGCAATCACCAAGAAGGGTGTCCTTGACATGCTGAATAGCTTGCCAACATTCCCTGGACTACATAAGTTGAACACCTTTCCAGCGCAGCCCGTTCAGTGGAGCAATAATTTGTGCTGCATTACTGATAAATTTGATGTATGTGAGTTTTTACATCTCCATCTGCAGCTCCTTAACATTACGAGGTACTGACAAACTTTTGACTGTCGACATATGCAACTAGCTCAGATGAATATCGGAGCATTAGTGACATGACTCAAATATTTTATTTTTGTGTGGAAAAATGAACACGTTGACTTGTTACAATGAGACCCACTTCTAAAAGCATTTTCTGTAGACTCTATAAATTGTAAAAATGTTCTGCTGGTGTATGATCAGAAACCACAATAACTTACAGGTAGTTGGAACATGAAGGGACCTTTGCTGTCATGTGTCCCAAAAAACCTTGAAAAATGGCAGGTGATAATGCACTACTGAATGGTAGGTGCTGAAATTGGAATAGTCACAAGTGCACATTGATGACAAAAAAAGAAACGTTTGGACTGTTTGTCCAACACCACCTGTAAATATGCTTCTTGTAAGTCAAATTTAAAAAACAAAGCAGCCATTTCCCAGTTTGTCCACAAGTCCATCAGGCCAAGGCACATGGAAGGAGCCCACCATTGTCTGAGGATTAACTGTAGCTTTGAAATCTGCACAGAGCTGTAATCTGCTCGATGAATTTTCTAGAACAACCATGGGGGACACCTGCTGGTTCATGGAAACAGGTTGAATTACTTACTGTCTTGCCATCTATGTAGTTCATGCACAGCTTCATTGCAAATGGTGTGTGGGACAGGCCTAGAATGATAAACGGGTCTGAGCGTTATCCCTAAGTGTGAGCCTCGAAATCCTGAGCTTTCCAAAGTCCTCCTTGAAGTAACTGACTGTACTTATTACACAATTCATTGACACTGTCTTCAGGCACCATGGCATTCACTTGCAAGACATTATCCTGAATAGCAAGTTGATCTCGCTACTCAAAGTAATGTCTGTCAAGTGAATGCTGCAGTGCCTCAAGACGGTGTCAATGAATTATGTATTAAGTACCTACAGATCAAAAGAATCAAGACCAAAAATGTTGGGCTGTCCTGGGAACACAGTACCGGAGAAGACACAGATTTGGTTACACTGTAGAACATTTCTGGCAGCCTGTAAACACCCAATACACTGACAGCACAGCATGAGGCCGCCGCAGCCATAGGCTCCATAAAAACTCATAAGTATTTCTGTACAATAATATAACAGAAGCACCTGTATCTAACAGCATTTTAACTGTATGCTGAACCACTTGTTAATGCACATACAGTTTGCTCAACTATTGATGAATTATTATTGAACACTTCTGTTTATGTGAAGTTTGAGACACCAATGGCATCCCATGCACAGGCTCAGTAGATACAGTATTAACTTCCAATGAGGGAAGCTGCAATAGCATTGGCTGAAATATTATTCATTAATAAACAGCTTGTTTACAATTGTGTCACCATTCTCTTTTGTTGTTGTAAACACATGGGTTGAATGTGGCCCCACTTGCCACACGAAGAGCATTTAGCCTCTCTCCTCACTACGCAGACAGAGTTTATGGTGATGCACACTGAAGCATTGTGGGCAACACTTCCTAGCATTTGACTGGAAAGAGGCGAGTGTGCAGCATGACTTTCTACTTTTTAAACCAGGCTTTGCCTAACACGTGGCCTTTGATTGTTAATTGGACTGATTGTCTTGTGTGCTGTTAACTACTGAAATGGCCAGAGCCTGCAGGTCAGTTTCTGCTGCATCTAAAATGTCTTGTGAATCTATAACGGAGAGTATAGTTTCCAGACAAGGATTAGGTAACTTCAAAACTGAAGTGTGAATGCCTGCATATCACACATATTTTGTGTAATAGCATCACAGAGAACAGTATCACTGTATGAAAATCCACAAGAACACTTCAGTTTACAATATCTGGTAAGACCCTGTAATTCGGCTACCCACTGTTTTTTTTTTTTTTTTTCAGTCAGGTTGCTGCCTTAACTGAAAGAAATTGTAATGGGCAGCTGTGGCATGCACCTAAGATTCAAAGCATGCATCTAGTCACTCCATTAATGACTCATAATCTATGTCCTCTGGATGAGAATCTGGGATTAATTTAATGCACAAACAAAATACTGTGGCACCTGTATTAACAATAAAATGAGCTTTATGCTGTATGCCTTGTATGTTGTAGAAAAAGAAGAATGCCTTGAGTTGTACATAGTATTCTCCCCAGTCCTCCTGCTGGCCAACAAATTCTCAAAATCTGGGTGAAGAAGTAGCTTCTTGTGGGGCAGCTGCCATAGTTAGTACCTGTGTCAGTTGAGTGACACTCTGCAGCAGTAGTCGGATCTACTGGCTCTGTAACTGAACAGCTTGTGTCAGAGAAAGTTCTGCAAATGGAACAGACATAATTATTCAAAAAGGGCATACAAACACAGTAAATCAAACGTCACCACCTGCTGGGGAAGAATATTGAACCATAGGTTCTGAATAAACTCATTGCCATTGTAGTGTCGCTTATAGAGGGTATGGACATTCAGCCTTAAACCAATAAAGATTGGTGTGACAACTGTAAACAAACTATTTATTAATGAAGACACTTAGAGGGTGTCCAACAATTCTCAAAAAATAATTTTCCCTGAGTTTTCCAGGCCACTTTTTGATTTTTTCCACAGTCGCACTGGCTTGGACCCTAAATAATTTTGATAGATTTTGAGACAAAATTTACAAATTTTTGTTGTTCATGTATAGGAACATAACTGGGGCTTACACTCCGGGTTAAAAGAAAAAACACCTAATGAACATGGTTTATTTTAACCAAGAAATAAACATATTAGGTCCTGACAACAGAATTAAGTGCAAATCATAATCTGAACAAAAAAAAAAAAAAAACAGGAAAGCTACAAAGTTAAGTCACATTAATGTGAACATCAACTGTGTTCAACACCAACATGGAATAACCACTCACAGACAGCAGGTAGCAGCACTAGTAGTGGAGTGTATATAAAGCGTGTTGGCGGATGCAAAAAACAGTTCAGCTGTCTTCTTCATGTGGAATCGGTGATTTATCTGATATCCAAAAGGGCACGGTTATTGCTTTCAGGCCAAGGGTAGAGGCTTTTCTGATATGGCTAAGTTTTTAAACAATTCATGTGCAAATATGGTTAAAGTATACTGAGCATGACAAAGGAGCATTATCCATAACTGACATTGAGGCAACTGTGGTGCACCATGTGTCATAGATGATGGGGCCGAATGATGGTTGTGGAAATGTGTACAGATGAATTAGACATGCAACTGACTGCCTAAATGAACCAAGGGGCTACCAACAGTGTCTCCATAATGACCATTCAGCAAATGTTGCTGTGTATGGGCCTCTGCAACAGGCATCTGGTTCACACACACATGCTGACTGCTGTTCATTGACTACATTTCAGTAGTTAACAGTGCACACGATGATTAGTTCACTAAACAATCAAAGACCACATGTCAGGCAAAGCCTAGTTTAAAAAACAGAAAGTCATGCTGCACAATCTCCTCTTTCCAGTCAAATGCTAGGAAGTCAGTAGACTGGAATTTGCATGCCAATACAGCCATTGGACATCCACTGAGTGGCGACAGGTGGCCTTTTCAGATGAATCTACTTTTATGCTCCATGATACGGCTGTTGGTGTGTACAATGTTAAATGTCTGAAAGAAAGCATCCAGGCTGAAGAAGTGAGTGTTATGGTCTGAGGGAATGTTTTCGTGGCATTCCCTGGGTGATCCTGTTATTTTGGAAGACACAATGGATCAACACAAGTATGCATATATTCTTGGGCACCATATCCAGGCCTTTGATAGTTGATCCATTAATGTGACTAGACAGTGGTGGTCCAGTAATGTTACTGGACAGTGTAGAATGAGACTACTAGCAAAGGAAGAGAAACATTATTAATAAACATTTTAATTAGGAACGCTCAGCTGTTGGGAGCAAACAGACATAAAATCAAAGAGCATTATCTACTTTAGTAGAAAATTACACTTTTTACATAGAGATTTAAAAATAAAATCCAAATACCATTTGAAAAACAAAAATGATTATGGAAGAAACAGTAATAGACTAGTCTGCTAAGGACACATACATGGACATCAATTGATGTCATGGACAGGTAGTTTTTAGTGACAATACTACTTCTTCAATCTGAGAAACCTCTTTCTCAGCACTTTCCAAGAGTTTTGATTTTATAGTTTGTAGTGCTCTTAGCTTTTCTCTACTTGCTTTCTTCTTCCTCTCATTTGCTTTTAGGACTTATCAGCTGTTCTTTTCTCTGCTCATGTTTCACTGTACCTACCATGTACATTTTGAGAACTGTGTATTAACTGCTTTGTGATAGTTACAGATCAATACCTCCACTGATCTTGACCGCATTGCTAACAGCATGAATAGCCATGAGAAAGCCTTTAGTCAAATTTTTGATCAGAATGGAGTTGACAGAGAAACCTCTTTCAAGGCTGGCATTGCCCATGGATGAGACTGCAAGCAATCTTGATAAATCTCTTCAAATTTTTATGATCACCCTCGACCCCAATGACCATAATACAGAACTGATTGATGCAAACACTATCTCCATCAAATTCTTTAAGGATTTCCTCTATTGACATGATATACACTAGACTTTGAAACTTGTGGGCAATGGTCTCAGCCTCATGATCGCCAAAGCAATTTAAGGTAGTGAGATGTGTCAAGATTGGTGTCTCTTCTCACAGTTGACATTAATTACCATTTCTGGGACTGAACGTGGAATGACCTTCATAAAGAAATAAGCCAGGGCTGATTTATCCAGAACTTTGGACACCGTACTCTTCATAAATGTAAGGCACCCATTACAGAATGCCGAGACATGTTTCTCTCATATGTTACAATGACCCAGAGATCTTTAGGTTCTCCCCTGACATGCACTTTCTGAGGCTGCAGCTGATTTTGTAGTCACTCACATCTGTTTTGAAGCTAGTCTGCTTCTAAAAACTTCTAGTTGGACAAAGTTTCTTATTAATTCCCTGACTATAGACTGGAGGGTATAATAGAGGAAGGAGGTTAAGGGAGCATATGACTGAAATTTAGTCAGAAACGACTCAACTTGAGCAGCTACAGTCTGAAAAAAGGCGAGATGAACTATCAGCATCTTGCCTCTCAAAGACGTACCCACTATCTCGTACCTATGATCTTAGGTTCGGTTTTATCTACTTCTGTTCCTACTTCCTTTATACATTTTTACACAGCTGTTAATATTTTTTGAGCCCAGACTGCCACCATTTTATTTTCCACCCACCAAACCAGGAAAACTTCTGTGGAAAAACAGAGGTGCTTGTAATATTTTTGAAATCAGCTTGGGAGGAGGGAACATTTTTAAATAGATTACATAAAGCTCTCAGAAGCTGAACAAGATTCCAACCAACATTAGTACAATTTGACTTAAAGTATGTACATAAGCCGCATGTTCCAAAGTTCAAACACATGGGATCCTTTGGATTACCCTTTACTTTGAGCTGGCTTTTCAATTCCCTTAGGAAGGCCTTTTCAACATTAGGACCATCCATGCCTTTTTAGATTTACCTCAGATTGTATGCTCCTCCCTCAAATTCTTCAACTAAGTCTTTTGCAACACTTTTCTCAAAATCACTGAAGTGAGATACCTGCTCAAAATCTAGCCCAACACACTATTTCAAACACATACAAACAGATCAAACTCAGTCACTACCATGTCACAGGCAGCAACAATCTCTTGTAATTGTTTAGTGAAAAATGGCTCCAGTCCGAACATATGGTACCATATGCACTTACTTTTGACTTTTGAAGCTGCATTCTGGAGGCAGTATTACTGCCTGGGAATACATCTGGTAAACTGCCAATGTCCCAAGAAGATTGGTGTCTCCACAACAGCCAACTGACATAAATACATCTTTGCCTTCATCATGGCATCCCTCTGCATGTAACGTAGCAGTACATGCTTGATGTGATTCCTTTGGGGTAACACCTGGTTACTGGGACACACCAAATCTGAATGATGCACTCCCTGCCCGCACTGCAGCAAACTAAAAATACACAGAGGCTAATTAGAAAAACTACTTTTTCACTGAAACTGGTGATTTTATTTTCCAGTGCACCCATCAAATCGAGAGCACCATCAGGACTGTCCTTTCCACTGTCAGAGTTGACGAACGGCTGAGTATGTCCAAACAAGCCAGGTGCACCACAGGGGCTACATCTGAAGAAGTTTTACTGGAGCCATAGCTATTTGCGACTGTTCGCTTGGGTATAGGCAATGTAACCTTCCTAGCAGCCTCAGGCCCAACATGCTTCTTTCTTTTGTCTAGACAAGGCCTGCACACCTGTATTGCTATGTGACAATTTGGTTTTGGAGAGCATGAGCCAAACACTGAGTTTTTCAGAATGTGCTCTGCAGTCCACCAAAATTCTGGATCCTCAGTCCAGCAAGGGTTGAACGCACATTCCCAGTTCATCGACTAAGCCCTGAAGTAACATATGCATTGGACAGGATCACACCTAAACAATATAGCCATTAGAAAATTTTGCCACCTGTGCTTTTTTTTAAATTTGTTACGAGCAACTTCCACCCACCCCCTCGCCTACATATCCCTCTGAGGGGATTCAAAGTAAGGTAACAAAACCTTCCTCGCATGCATGTTCCAATTACCCTACTTTGAACCCACTCAGAGATGTAGGCAAGGGGGTGGATGGAAGTTGATCATAACAAATAAAAAAACACAGGTCGCAAAATTTTCTAGTGGCTTCCTGCCTTCATGACTCTTAGGCACGTCTCGCTATATGTCCAATGCATATGTTACCTCAGGGCTTATTCGATGAACTGGGAATGTGCATTCAACCCTTGCTGGACTGAGGAGTTTATGTTGACTAAGACCCAAAGCAGCATCAGAAGTGTTGGCCATTGAAGACAGAAATTTTGCAGAGTTGCCTCGCCCCGCACACCCCAGGCACCTACTTTCGCAGTCAGCTCTCTCTCTCCAGCCACCTTTATTGCACTGCAGGCTTTAACTTGATGTTAGTAGCTAAACCAACAACCACACACCAAAGCCCAATGACTGCTTGTTAATGTTCTCATTACACTGTTTTATTCCTACCTCTAAAGATTTACAATTGATTTTATTTGCATATAATACAATGCAATAATAGCTGTTAACATGCACAATAGAATGTTTTTTGTGTATATCCAAAACAATGTACTTTATGCCAACCTAGCAAACCCTAGTATCCCTGGTTCCAATTAAAAGGATTCAAATAAGCCACAAACTTCCCTAAAAGCACACGTCTATGTTATAACATCATTTTAGCAAACAAGGCAGTACATTTGAGCAGATGTAAATCTAAATCGCACAAAATAAATCACAGATCCTTGTGAATCACATTGTGTCACAAACACGCAAAACCATGACACAACAACAAATCAGTGTAGCACAGCCAAGCTGCAGTGACAGACATGCAAGCCATTCAATGTCAGCAACAACAAACTTCTGCACAGCTTATCTAGACTTGGCAAAGCCGGGTGGGTTAGCTGGCCTCTGCATTGGACTGAGCGAGAACAGTTGGGAGGTGCCATAACCCTGGAGGAGGGCGATCTCACAGTGCCAACTTGAGGGTGCACCATCAAGCCAAGCGGAAGGGAAGCAAATGCCTCTGCCTCAAATTAAATGAGACACAGTGCCTTTCCCAGTGTTTTTAGGCAAAATGCAAAGATTCCCCAAGTTTCTCAGGACTAAAGATTTCCCTGAGTTTTGCCTGTTTTCCAGGATGCTGGACACCCCGACTTAACTTGTATAGTAGATGTGGCCCATACGCAGTACATACAGCAGTGAGCGTAAATTCACTATTAACGTAAAACTCGGTGTCCATTTCACTGACTGTACAGTACAGTAATTAAGCAGAGATGTGCTGGTTATACAACACTGACAGTAATTTGTCCACTGACACTTGTTGACACATTTGAGTAGCTCCATGGTATGAGGCTAGCAGCTGAACACAGACTGAGCATAGAGCTCTGAGGCCATGTGTAAATAGCAACCAGCTGTGGTAGCACTACAGAACTTCCTCATAGGGGTGGCTCTGTCACATCATGGTTGACTGTACTGGCTAGATGCTACACTTCTAGCTGTGTCTGTGGTGGTGCCAACCTTGAGCCTCATGATGCATGAGAGTAATTTTTTCAGCTGCTTAGTTGATTCAAATTTTATTTTATAAATTCCTCAGTTGCTATTTCTACAAACCAGGTTCGTTCTAATATTAATTGCTTTCATAACTGACATAAATGATCTTTCAAATTACGTGCAGTCACTGCTACATGATCTGTATGAAATTCATTACATGCTGTGCTTGGGATCTACAGGTCTTTTGCTTTCTCAGTTGTTTTGAAGGAGGTATACCTTACTAAGACATTGAAATAGTCTGTCAGAATTTTAGCCGCTCTGTGGCAGACTTTTAACCTTCCCAGCACCATGCCTACGGTGTTGGGCGACAATGCCTCAACAGCAGATTTAGTTTTACATTTTATTCGTGAGGGGTTTTTTATTGTACCATCTAAGGATGGGCGTCTGGCCTTATCTCCAAGGCCTACACTCTCCCTCCGATTTCACTCTCTGTCATCATTTCTGTGCATTTTGTTTGCCTTGTTTTTCATCTTTTCCCTATGTGTGTTCATCTCGCCTTGTCTTTTTGCTGGACATTTTCGTGTGTCTCAAAGTGGCTGGCTCATCCTCTTTTATTCTTGTGGTCAGCCAGCCAAGACCATCTTCTCTATGATTTTAATACCTTCCTCTACTTCTCCTTGTGGTGTAAGTTTTCCCCCTTTTTTTGTTGCTTTCTTTCATTTTCTCTTTTGGTGCAGTTCCTCATTTCTTTTAACTATACAAATTAAATTTGAGTGTTGTTTTACCTTGAGCCTTGTTTGCATGAGGAAAAAGGGACTGATGATCCTGTAGTTTCGTCCCTTTATATCCCAAACCAACCCACCAAATGTACCACTATCATTTGTCTTTCTGCATGTAAGATACTCTCTTGCTTGGGCAATGAAGTCTCCTAGTAGTAATGAAAATATTTTCTTTGTGAATTTTATTTCATCTTACATCAGTTTCCACAATTCTGCTGTGTTAATTTGTAGGGGCAGGTCAGTTGACTGAAATGTATAATTTCTCTGCACACTTCATGAGTTAAAGTGACTCTCCCAGATGGGGAATCAAATTTGGTGATGGTGTTCAATATTTCTCTAATAATAGACTAAACAATTCCAAAGTGAGGTGTGGTTCTCATGGTGTTCTTTCCAGGTTTCCCTTGTAACATGTTGACTGCCGCAAGTGTAGTGATGGATGTTCTACTGCCTGGCAAGGTACATGGCATTAGGTTGGAAGTTTACAACTGACCCTCGTGACAGTTTGATGCACTAACATAAGACGTTCAAGGAAAAGTTTTATGTTTGACAATGCATGTTTGGGGCTGGCTTTTTACTTTTCACATTGCTTATGTTATAGAAGCTGTAAGAACTTGATAATGGGATAACATAGTCCCAAAATGTGTTGTGAATATATCACACATTTTTTTAAAAAAACTCCCTCAAGTGTAATTATTTGGAGTTTCATAGCAAATGTTTAGTTTCAAAGCTGCAGGTAAGACTGTAGGTCCTAAACAATTTTTAAGCAGCAGTACCAAATAACAATAGTCGACACTGACCAGTGTGCCGATACAGTGCAGCTGGATTTAAGTTCACTATTGAGAATTATTCATCTGGATTCTTCTTCATTAGAACAAACATCGACAACATCCAATCAATTTACTTGTAATGATATACACACAATAAAAGTCAGTTTCATATAAACAGGACTTGAAAAAATATGCCCATACAGACTTGACACCCAACTGAAGCTTCCCAGTGGAATTCTTTATTCTAATTGACAATATTTTTAAACAGTCATAAGACTTGAAGTGAAATTTGATTATTACCAAAATGCAATATAGGACACGATGTTTGTTGTAAAAATGATACCATAATACAGTAAATAATAACTGTTGTCTTCCACAGTTACAAGTATATTCCTGAATTGCTGAATAGCATAACGTTTAAAATTGTAAATACAGTAAAACTGATGCCACAGATACATGAACTACCTATGATTAATTACAGCTGGTTTTTAGTGTAGTCTACACAACATGTTTGTAACAACTGTTTTGCAGAAAGTCTTTTGCTGAAGAAGGAAGTATTCATTGTGGAGAAACGTGTAGTAAGGAACACATGTGGTGTCCAAACTGGACCTCTTATAGAGGGAGCTTTTGAAAGCTGGGTACTATGACAAACTCTCACAACATTTATTCCCTAGTGAAGTTTGTCATCAACTAAACAGTTCAAAACCAACAGTACCTTTCACAAATAAGAAGAGTGAGTAGGGTTTAAAAATGCAGGTCAAGTGTGTTAACCACACTGATACCTAACTTGGTAACATTCAAAGAACAGATGGTCTACATTAATCATGGCAAAAACGGGTGAAATATGCATCCATAAAATGTCTTTTATCCATTCCCCAATCATCAAAAGGCCTTAAAGAATAATCAAAACAATTTTAAAAACATAATGTTTGCTTTCTTTACTCTAGAGCAGAATTTCTTAGGATTGGGTACTACCAGATACTTTTCTATGAACACACAGTGGTCCGTATACTGTACATGTATCTGCCTCCAGATGGCTTAAATCAGAATTCAAGAAGGTTGTATTCTGAGCAAGAGCAATGATTTAGCCTCTTATTTTTTATTCCAGCTTTGGCGTCTTTCCTGACTATTTCAATGCGCATTTTTCTTATCATTGATGACAAAATCAGTCAAGTTGTTTTAGATAACCGTCTTAATGGAATGCGGCATCTTGATCTCCTTAAAAATTATTGGAGGATATTCCTTTGGCAACATATGTACTTTAAGCACAACAGAGCTCCTACACATTCTGTATAGCCAGTGAGACAGTACCTCACTGAAACATATCATGGACATAGGATTGGTCACCTTGGAGTCACTTCTTGGCCACTGAGGTCACCCCGACTTATCCCATTAGATTACTGCTTGTGGAGTTGGTTTAATAGCTAAGTCTACAAGCACAGAGTGCACACAAATGTGGACCTTCTTACTTGTTTTTTTTTTCATTTGCTTGCTCAAGCAAAGGACCATACGAATGAGCCCAGATCAAGAACACAGCAGTTGTCTACAACAGCTGCAAAATATATTGCAGTTAATGGTGGACATTTCAAACATCTTTTGTGAGGAAATGTACACAATTAACCAAAACATTAGATCACTACATTTCATTTACTGTTACCTGCATTTCTCCTGTTTCTAATTGTTTTCATTTTTGTCCTGTTTTCTGCAGGTTTCATTAGCCTTGTCGGAAACTTAAGAACAGGACATGTCCATATGATTGTTTTTGTTCAGAATCATAAACACTGCCACTACTCAAAGCATGTACCTTTCCTGCTGACTCTTCCTGTATAACTATCAGAGCTCCTTTATGATATGTAGCTGTCAATAATCTGGCCACTCCAGAGTGACTAAAGTGACATTTGCTGAAGCAGCAAAGCTATTAGCAACCTTGCATTTGTTTAGTTTGAAGTGCACAAACTTAATTAAAATTGTGAGACTGGCTGAATGGTTTGTACATTTCCCATAAAGAAATAGTCACAATGTGGTCTGTCAATCTTTCAAGTGTTTCTATAATCATGCTAACCACAAAGATAAGTGGTTTCAGGGACTCCGTGCAACACCAGAGGCAATGAGATGCCACAGTCATCATCACTGAGACTCAAAAGTCACTGAAAGCTGAAACCCATTAAATATAATGCAAATAAACTAAACCCTTTACAAAAACAAAGTGCAAATGACATTTAACCTGTATTTTGCTCCTGAAACCTCCTCTTGCTTTTAGTAGTATATTCTTAAGAGTAATTTCACACCTTTTAGTTGTTATACGAGCATTCTTATAACAAATGAAAAGCAATGGAATCTGATGTGATATGAACCTGCTCAGAGGCAAAAAAGGTAATACCATATTGTGATCTCTTAGGTTTTCTTGGTGGAATTAATGATGTGCTTTCGTGTCTTCAGCTGAGTTGCTGTTTCAATAATTGAGAATAATACCATCAAACCATATTATACCAACCAAAACAAATTTAGCTCATTCTAGGGTTTTAAATATTTACAAAAACATGAAAAAATTCATTTTCTTGCTTATACTAAACCTGCTTAACAGTACTTTCAATGTGAACATTTTAGGCCATGATTTACTGTGACTATTATGATTATCAATTGGAACTAAAAATTATAGTAGCCCTTCACAGTTAATTTGATTTTGGAGGGTTAAACCTCCATCATCAGGTGGATTTATGTCAATAATGGGTGTATATATTGTATAACATGTGGCACTGTCTAGCAACAATCACAGGGTCCCTTCACCCGACATCAGTACATTATGTACAACATACCACCCCTCAACATGCATCAAGAATCCATTTTTGCATTCATTCGTTGTCCAAAGCTTGACCCAGTGTCTCACTAAATTTGTACTCTTGGCCTCAGTTAAAATTGTTGCAGTTTATTCTAACTTCAGCTGCTTCCTTTATAATCGAGTCCCAATATGATGCTACATGAGCTGTATTTCAAATTGGATCTTGAGTCCATTCTCCCAGCAGTGTTCAACCATGGCCAATTTCACAAGCTCCCTTAGATTGATGTGTCACATGCATTCAGCACAACACTCCCCAACAGTGTGACTTGTTGGGCCTATTATAGATACTATTGTATTCCCTGGGGACACCACACAATATGGGCCCTCTAAAGACCTACTTCATCTTTTACAGAGCATAACACATCTTGTATTCAAGAGGCACACCAGAACACTGGTCTCAATCCACATCTCTGTAGCATGTCGTATTTTGCTGGTTGTCACTCCACTGTATGGAAGGAATGTAACTGGCTCGATCTCTTCTACCAGAGACATCTGAAAGTGTTCGCAATTTCTCCCTCACTGTAACCATTTTTTCTCACATGTGATAGTCAGACTGTAGGCAGCTGTCATCAGATATCACCTTCGCCCTGTGTGTCAATGTTTGCAGGACCGCTTTCTTGAGTGTAGAGTGTGAAAACTGGCGTTCAAGTACCAATCAGTGTGGGATGCTTTCCTGTTCTCTGAATGATAAGAGCCCTTATGTTTTCTGCTCAACCGAAACGTCCAACAACGGTGGCTTGCCATCCATCTCCATCTCAACAGCAAATTTAATGTTGCGATGGACAAAGTTGTCATCAATGTACCTTACGAGGAAAGATGGGTGCAACATCACAGAATTTATAGTGGTTGTACCTCAAAATGCTACAAGGTAAATGCTTGATGACCAGGGACACTTGAGAGCCTATCTCTGTGCCATCCATCATCTCATAATATTCATCACTGAAGTGAAGTATAGAGTGCAAAAAGTACAACACAACGACCTAAAGACCTCAGTATGAGACATACATAAGGCATACAGGAGAGGACCTCAAGATACTGAGATTCTTCTCAGCATGTAGCTACAATACACAAAGCACTGCTGCTTTCTATGTGATTGGAGAAGCAGAGACAGGGAAAAAAAAAAGTTTTTTGGGGGAAATGTCCAACTTGGAATGAACTACTGCCTGGACACAAGAATGTGGTACACACTCCTCTCATAGCACCTACAAATGTTTATCTATCTCCTCTGCATATTAAACTGAGTCTCTTATGAAAGACCTGGACAAAACTTCTAGACGATTCATGTACTTGTGAGAGAAGATCATTAGTATAAATGAAATAAAAATACAGGAAGGAATACTTGTAGAACTGCAAATCATGGAATTACAGGTCTGATTAATATTTCCTTAATTTGTTGAGTGCTATTGAAAGGATAGAATGGCTACCTTTCACAAATGTCTGCAACAACTTTTTATGCAACCATATGGCAGAGAAGTGTCAGGTATTCTAAAGATACCATACCACCTTATGAGATATTAACATGTCACTCAAATTATATTTCTCGAATCATCATTCGGACTTCTTCTGAGATAAACTTGGTGCTATTAGTGACAAATATGAATTGTTCTCCAGGATATTTGTCAAATGGAAAGATGTTGTCAGAACAAATGGAGTGCAACAATGATGTTCAACTACTATTGATCCTTGAGAAGTGACATTTGTAAGGCAAAGTATTGCAGGAAATTGAGAAGGAAATAAGTTAAATGACACTTTCCTCGTATGTTACTCTTCTGTGTGAATCTTGAAGTCTTGTGAGAACATGCCTTCTGCTACAAATATGTAACTCACAGTCCGCTGTAAGCACTTAAGAAAACCATTATTGTATCCAAACTGAAGCTGTCCAGAAATTCTTAAATAAGATTTGGATTCAGGGACAAATTATCTTCCAGAATCGGTATAAAATATTGTTCTTGTAACTGAAAGATTTTTTTTTTACCATTATTACTTTCCATTCAAGTTCCTAAGTAGGTCATACTTACGCGTAGTCTTCTACATGTTAAAATTATTTAATTGGCCGTCATTCCTTCTTATTTAACCCTCTTGCCAGTCTTTGTTGTCACCTGTCTTGTTCAAGCTGTCCTCTGTTTTCTACCTCATGTGCTACGCCCATGTGGCCATCATTCCTTCTACATGTTAAGCTCTTTCACTTCCAGGATAAAGGAATTTTTAAGGATTCACACAAAAGTCTAATTTGGGTTATAGAGAGGTGGCAGGATGGAACAAAATGGAAATTAGTACTTGCTGAAAGCATGAAATGTCAGTGGAAACAGTACAGTAACTTCACATATCTCTAATGCTTTTATTTCTGGCTCATGTTTTCTATATCAAGACTACACATAAAATATTATCCATAAAATTACAAACTTAATAGTTCACTTTAGAGGCATTTCTTCATGAGGCCACATTAACAGTTGAAACTGGAAAGAACACATTAAAATTTTAATGCGTACAAGTAGAAATTTAATTCAGTGATCCATTTGTAGTAGGCATAGAAAAACAGCAAGGTATAATTCCCAAACAACACACACCCTTTGTCACGGCAAAAAGGTTTAGATGATTTTGCTCTTCCAACACATTACACTTACGAGTTTCATTCTTCAACATACGCCACAGATCCTATGATACTGCCAATAAGCACTTGTCATAAGCTAAGCACAGTCAAGTTACACTATGTGTTTTATCTTAGTGTTCACTTCTGAAAGTCTAAAAAGTTATGTTTTATTTTTTTATTAAAAATAATTACAAAATAATTTTACACATGTCATCAGAATTGACTGGGATGGTAGGGATTTTACCTAAAGTCTAGTTTAGTACGAGCAGTTGCTCCGAGTATCACAGCAATAAGATAACAAAAAGCTTACTTTATAACATATTCACAATAAAATAAATAAGGCTCTTGCATGATGTGAGATCTTCGCAGAATGATATGTATACACCAGAAATTCTGATTTTTCTTATGAAAACTATTTTATATACAATACAATATGAAAATTAATATCTCCACAATGTCCCATAAAATTTTTGTGGATTTCATTTCATTTTATGAAAATACAAAAATATTTTCTTGTATAACAAACATGGTACATCAGTTCTATCTCAGCGCTCTGTATGCCAGTCCTTTGAGATTCACATTATAATGTGAAGGCAGCTGAAAAGAAAAAGAAAATTTTATTTCAATCAGAAACTGATTCACAAACAAGAAAGTATAACATAAAATAATGTAAAAAATACAAAAAGCAAGGTCGAGGGTGGACTCCCACCAAAAAGATAACCTTCAGTTGAAAGTACTAAGAATAGCTACTTGGGAAAAATGGGATAAGTAAGAAATTTTTTACAATATACATAAACTGTGAACATACAATTCATATGGGGTGCAACAGCCTCCTTTGTGTGGTTGTGGTCCAGCCCTTCCAAGTTTTCTCAGTAAATGACAAACCACAAAGCTACCAACCCATTGCTTTACTTAGCACAATATATAAATCTTTGGAAAGAATACTGTATAAAAGAATCAGCCACAAAATTTTCTGCCAAAACCTTCATGCTGCACAGGCAGCATTCCACCCAAACTGCAGTTGCACAAACCAGGTTTTCTCACTAACCAACTTTTATTGAAGCGGATTTCAAAGCAAACAAAAGACATCAACTGTATTTATAGATCTAATAGTAACAGTGGCTTATGATACTGAGAGGAAGCAAAGGGTGACATTCAAACTTTTGCAGTTCATACAATGTCTTAAAATTGGAAACTTCATCAGTGGTTTCCAAATTCCAATGGTCAATAACGTCCCTTAATCAAGCTTTATGATTGGCTTCCTTAAGGATTAGTGCTAACCCTTATTCTGCTTTCCCTCTATATAGCAAACAGAACTACGACAACATCACGGAAATCTGGATATGCTGACAATTGGGATCTTGCTGCAAGCCAGAAAGACCCGGGCATTACTGAGCCTGTCTTGACTGAAGACCAAACATTGTTGGCAAATACATCCATAACTGGAGGTTACAGCCAAGTGCTGCCTAAACAGAATTTACCAGTTTCCACCTTAACAACAGCTCATCAACAAGGAAATAAAGATATATTTTGAAGGGAAACAGTGAAGCATAACAAAAGTCCACATTATCCAGGGGTCATCCTTGATAGGACACTCAGCTTTAAAGAGAAGTTGCTGAAAATTGCCATTAATATGGAGACAAGAAACAGAATCTTGCAGAAACTTTGTGGTATGGCAAGGAGTTCATCAACTCAAACACTAAGAACTTCTGCCCTAAAACTGGTGTATGCTGTGGGAGAATACTGGGCTGCAGTCTGGTACAACAGCCCACACACCAGGCTTGTCAACACACAGCTCAACAAGACTATTACTGTGCATCAGGGGGATTCCATCTAACAACTGTCCAAAAGCCTGAGGGCAGATGGTGGAGCCGACAGTGGAAACATCCCACATCTCCTCTGCCGAAGAAATCCAAAGCTGTTCACACAAGTTCCAATGAGGCCATGACAATCTCCTTGTTCAAATGCAGAGTCCTGTTTTTGTCCCGTTCCTCATGTGTGAAACCACAGGCAATGCGCAACATTATGAAGACACTTTGCAGGAACTGTGACATGCCATAAATTCAAAACATCCAGGAATGCTGCAGACAGAATCATCAGGTTGCACGATAATGCCAAACCCACACTGCATCAGTGATTTTCTTGAGAAACACTGTAACATCCAACATTAAGCCCGGATCTTATACAGTGTGATTTTCACTTCTTTGGTGACCTGAAGAAAGGCTTGTGGACATCAGTTTCAGTCGGACGTGGAAGTGCAAGAGTGAGCATGGTTGTTGATCTGTCAGCAGCTGACCGAATTCTACAAAATAGGAACTGATCGTCTCATAGCCCATTGGCATAAATTTCTTAGTTAGCGTGGTGTTTACATTTGAATGGAACCATTCCATGGTCCCATTGTGGTGGGTGTTCAATTCTCATTTCACTGACATTTATAATGTTAGATCCACGTACCCAATGGAGCTGGCTCTTTTGGGCTGCTAATTTATTAGGTGTGTATTTAATTCAGAGTGTTTCCTACTTTACTGATTACTCTCATCCCTTTTTTGCCATGTTTTATGCAAGGCCTGAGAATTATTAACACACGGTGTATTTAAAAAAAAAAAAAATCATCATGATCTGGCACATCTATATTTCTGAAACTAATAAACATATAAAATGAATTTTGTTTTTTGATGAACAGAAAACTAAAAAAATTTTTTTCATATCTTTCAATATTCCCCCTTGAGATGCACAGCAATATTCAAATAGTTGCCACACTGCAGCAAGCTTGTCTCGATTTACTGCTTCTACAGATGCTGTTATGCGATTCTCATTTCAGTCATCATTGTTGGTAACAGAGGCACAAAGACAGAGTCTTTTATAAACTCCCACAAGAAATAATCAAGCAGTCAGGTCTAGTGACCTTGGAGGCCAGTAATGCGAAGTTGAATCATTTCTTCTGGTGTGACTGATCCGTCATTCAGTAATAATTGGCTATAAAAATTCCTACACTTCCAGATGCCAGTGTGGCGGTGCCCCATCCTGCTGGTAAATGAAGTCATTCGAATCGGTCTCCAACTGTGGGAAAAGAAAGTTCTCAAGCATATCAAGATGCATTCGACATCTGTCAGACATTTGGGGACGGCCTGGTGATTTGCCTTTACACAAACAACCTGTTTCTTGGAACTATTCATGCCATCATCTAAAGCTCTGTGCTGTAAGAGGATCCACACCACACCTAGTAAGAAATTCACACTGACCATTTGGTACTGACTGAAGTGGGCACACACTGCTGCTACCTGGCAGGAACCACGAGAGTTTGCTCTTTCCAACAGCACATTGTTCACGCACATATCTCAAATAATATAATAGTTATGATTATTTTAAATCAGATAATTCTTTTTGATACAACATGTATAATATAAGCATTATAGCAAAGTTTAAATCATACTACTTCTTTTAATTTGTATAACTTCAT
The DNA here is from genome assembly GCF_023898315.1 of Schistocerca nitens. Lineage (NCBI taxonomy): Eukaryota > Metazoa > Arthropoda > Insecta > Orthoptera > Acrididae > Schistocerca > Schistocerca nitens. The sequence goes on along the minus strand of NC_064615.1, from coordinate 717,742,997 downwards.
AAAACAGAGAACAATGTGTCAAAAGTTGTATTTTTGGCAACATATGTCTTAATGGCTACAAAGCAATAAAAAACAACAAATAGGACACAGATTCTTTTTACTTGTAGAAGTCAGTGAACATGCTTCTTCAGCATGAAATACTGCATTTATATACTACTCCTTTATTAGCAAGGTGCAATTAGCTTATGACATTTGATTCATGAGTTTTTGCTCTGCTCACGTTTATTTTACAATTGTTCATGTCACTTTATATTTTACTAACACATGGGACTCAAATACATACTATATCGTAGATTATACAGAAAAACAATCATTTGTTGTTGTGGTCTTCAGTCCAAGACTGGTTTGATGCAGCTCTCCACACTACTATATCCTGTGCGAGTCTCTTCATCTAAAAGTAAATACTGCAACCTATATCCCTCTGAATCTGCTTAATGTATTTATCTCTTTGTCTCCCTCTATGATTTTTAACCCCCCATGTTTTGCCTCCAGTACTAAATTGATGATGCCTTGATGTCCCAGGATGTGTCCTACCAAACAATCCCACCTTCTAATCAGGTTATGCCACAAATTTCTTTTCTCCTCAATTCTATTTAGTGCCTCATCATTAGTTATGTGACCTACCAATCTAACTTCATCACTCTTCTGAAGCACCACACTTCAAAAGCTTCTATTCCCTTCTTGTCTGAACTATTTACCATCCATGTTTCATATCCATACATGGCTACACTCCATACAAATACTTTCAGAAAAGACTTCCTGATACTTAAACCTATATTCGATGTAAACAGATTTCTCTTCTTCATAAACTATTTTCTTGCTATTGCCAGTCTATATTCTATATCCTCTCTAGTTTGGCCATCATCAGTTATTTTGCTTCCCAAACAGCAAAACTCAACTACTTCTTTAAGTGTCTCATTTGCTAATCTGACTCCCTCAGCAGCACTTGATTTAATTCGACTATTTCAATTTATCAGGGTGTATACGTGGACAAGGGAAAAAAATTACCAGATTTTTCCAGATTTATTGGTTAAAAAATACACCTTTTCCCAGGCGAAAATACACTTTTTATGTGTTAAGTGACAGTATACTTTCAAATGGAACTGTACAACTTATCAATGCTTTGAATGATACTGTTTTATACACTGGTGTAGAACTTCCTGGAACTTTATAAAATGAAGTCCAGCAAAAGCACGAGATCGAAAAGTAGTAGTAGTAGGAGTAGGAGTAGGAGTAGCATGAAATTTGTATATAAATTCAGAATCATCATATTCTTACTTATAATTTGTGTGATGTCCCCATTTCTTCTCCTCGTTCTAACAATCTTGTCATCACAAATTCTGTAACTATTCCTGCCATTCTCAAACCTTATTCTCTGGTTAGGTATTATTATGCATTCATATAACGCGTTTTCCGTGCCATTCCGAGAACAAGAATATAAGTGAAACTTCCTGGCAGATTAAAACTGTGTGCCCGACTGAGACTCGAACTCGGGACCTTTGCCTTTCGCGGGCAGGTGCTCTACCATCTGAGCTACCGAAGCACGACTTATGCCCAGTCCTCACAGCTTTACTTCTGCCAGTATCTCGTCTCCTACCTTCCAAACTTTACAGAAGCTCTCCTGCGGACCTGCAGAACTAGCACTCCTGAAAGAAAGGATATTGTGGAGACATGGCTTAGCCACAGCCTGGGGGATGTTTCCAGAATGAGATTTTCACTCTGCAGTGGAGTGTGCGCTGATATGAAACTTCCTGGCAGATTAAAACTGTGTGCCCGACCGAGACTCGAACTCGGGACCTTTGCCTTTCGCGGGCAAATGCTCTACCAACTGAGCTACCGAAGCACGACTCACGCCCGGTACTCACAGCTTTACTTCTGCCAGTACCTCGTCTCCTACTTCTGTAAAGTTTGGAAGGTAGGAGACGAGGTACTGGCAGAAGTAAAGCTGTGAGTACCGGGCGTGAGTCGTGCTTCAGTAGCTCAGATGGTAGAGCACTTGCCCGCAAAAGGCAAAGGTCCCGAGTTCGTGTCTCGGTCGGGCACACAGTTTTAATCTGCCAGGAAGTTTCATATCAGCGCACACTCCGCTGCAGAGTGAAAATCTCATTCTGGAAACATCCCCCAGGCTGTGGCTAAGCCATGTCTCCACAATATCCTTTCTTTCAGGAGTGCTAGTTCTGCAGGTCCGCAGGAGAGCTTCTGTAAAGTTTGGAAGGTAGGAGACAAGATACTGGCAGAAGTAAAGCTGTGAGGACCGGGCGTGAGTCGTGCTTCGGTAGCTCAGATGGTAGAGCACTTGCCCGCGAAAGGCAAAGGTCCCGAGTTCGAGTCTCGGTCGGGCACACAGTTTTAATCTGCCAGGAAGTTTCATATCAGCGCACACTCCGCTGCAGAGTGAAAATCTCATTCTAAGAATATAAGTGTCTGCTAACCGAGGATTGTACAGCTGGCCCTTAGTAGTGTAGCATCTGGCAAAAATTTTCTGTCAAAATTTCATTTTCTTGAATACACAGGGAAGATAATACGTAATCTTTCTTACCTTTGTATTCCTGTTATTCGTTCATTTCCACTCTGGCAGTCTGAACCTATGGATTTCACTAATAATTATAATAACACTATTCATTCGCACACTCAAGTAACCACGTAAACAAACAGTGACTGGCATTCACCCATTCCAGTTTATTCGGTTCAGCTCATATAGCCCAGTTCCCTTTTGGCTGTGGAAAAGTTGTTCTTTCTAGATGCGACAGGGATTCTCCTGGCAGAAACATCATGTACACTACGCATGCATTCAAAAATCAACTTAGAATGTATTCAAAAATGCTCAAAAACCAACAGAGATGTGTTTCAAAACCATATTAACAATCTATAGACCAAGCTGCCTTTGACACCAGGTGCTTTGTGAAACAAGACTTATTTTCAATTTTTTTTATTTTTTTTCCTCGAAGAATATAAATTTGGTGTTCCCTGAAATTGTACCTGTACGCTGCAAAATTTCATATCACAATGCGCTGCGTATTTTCATATTACGAAAGTATAAATCTGAATTCCATCAAA